>NC_141136.1:69055771-69367489 GCF_053477565.2 Lygodium microphyllum
AATTACATCCATTATGATTGACTTAGTAAAAATATTTATTTTTATAAGCTTCAAAGTGGAAATATTACAAACTTATGAGTGTATTATTGTCTATTTCTAGAACACCTAAATATTTATATTTAAACTCTTTTTCCTTTGTAACATTTTATGATTCCTACAAAAGAAATGATTATGAGTTATATAGTAATAGATTATTTGAGAAAGAATTAGTAGAGCTTACGATTATGACTTTCTTAATGATGTGGTATAGATCACAACAAATTCAGCTACAATCCTTGACTTCACTTTTCAAGCATGACATCCTTTCTCAACATAAAAACCTTGCAACATCCCTTTTTTGTCTCACTTGATTACCATAAAATGCATTACCAAGTTCTTTTTGTATCTCAACACTTTTAAGCTTCAACAATTTTATGTATCTAATTTAAGTAATTATAGCACTTTAGTCAAATCGTATTCATCATGATTGACTTAATAAAGCTCTTTATTGTTGTATAAGCTTTAAAATGGGAATGTTACAAACTCATGAATGTTATTGTCTAGGTTTTAGTTAAAAGGAGCAACATGGTATTTAAGGCCAAGTCACAACAATAGCAATGGAGAGAGAGATAGAGTGAAAAATAGACTATTGAAATGGTTTGAAAATAGTTTTACAATTTGTAAGAGATAGACAATGTATTTCAGAATGGACATTTTCATCAAATAACTCATTTAAGAAGTCTTATAGATATAATACATATCAAGCAAACTATGTATTTGAGGATGAGCCTACGTAGCGATTCATCTGGGTTAACATTGCCAAAAACCTATTAAAGTAAAATTTCAAAGAAGTAAGTTACACATCAAAACAAATATTCTTCGGTGCACTAAGCTCTCATTCTTGTGAGCACTTAACTCACATACTCCATCCTCTATACGACCTGTATTGTTATAAACTCTTTCAGCTTCTCTTCATGATCATCTAAAGACCTAGCACGTGGCCACTAATATTTCTGGATGTATTTATATGTCTCATATATAACCCTTGATTTCTTCTAACTTGTCTTGCATCATTATTCCATCAGTAAGGTTCCCTTTATATTTTTCTTTCAATATTCTCTCAATCCTCTATAGATGGTCATTAATGTTCTCACTAAGAGAAATCAAAGCTTTTTTACATTGAGATAGTGTATTCACTTGCTTTTCAATCCCATCCAAGTGGTCAATGATCTTAAAGAAACCAACAAAACTATCATGCCCTCCAACATGCCTGTACAACATTTGATGCGGACAAATTCTTGTTTGCTGTAGAAGCTTCACATATTACACAAAATGCAGGCATTAGCATTGAGGTATATATAAACTATTCTCAAATTTTAAAAATAGTGAAAAATTCTACACGGCATGGGATTAGCCTTCTAATGCACAAAATCTAGTTTTGGCAAAGTTCTAAGGTCTTAAGGGGCTAGATTTTCAAGTGATATTCTAAGCAAAATCTAGTTTTGGCAAAGTTCTAAGGTCTTAAGGGGCTAGATTTTCAAGTGATATTCTAAGCAAACCTCCAAAGCACCTTACTTAGCTTATATAATCAATATTTTTGGCATTATAGTAACATCAAATGATATATTTTTAATCACTTGAAACATTGTATTATCATCAAATGATGTTTTTTGTCACGCAAAACATTGTATGATTGATGTGAATATCCGACATTGATTGGATTTCCACCATTTTGGTTTGGAGGTGAAATAGTTCTACGTAACTATCTACACACATTAAGCTAAAATAAAGTTATCAAGCACTTGACAAAATTCATTTTGGGTGTGACTTTCTAGAGTTATCTATAGGCACATGACTATTTTGTTCACAAATTTAGTGTCACAAATATAGAAGATGCTTTTGACACATATTAATGGTCTACATAGACATGGATATTCATTTATTCACACGTGTATGACACTTGCTATAAATGCCAAGCTGTCTGACATGCCAAGTGTTTTCTAAGATCACACCATATCTATCTTCATTATCGTAAACTCATCTTCATTATTTAGTGGAATTATGGAACTAGCAAAGCTTCATCTTCTAGCTAGGTCTAAAGTTTGGATGAGAGGATCAACAAGCATTGCCTACTCTCATCTCCTTTAAATAATGAAAAAATCTCCTCTTAATTAACTTTTTTTACTAAAGCTTTTTAGATGCATTGAAAAAAAAAAGGTGATCTCAATTTGAGCTTTAACCTTCTAGGATCAATGCATAAAGTCCAAAAGATCAAGCAATATGTTTCTTTTGACTCTTCCTTGAGTTAAGTGCAAAATGGAGGATTTGCTAGCATCAAAAGCAACTATAGTTGGGTATGAAAATACTAAGAATTTTATTTATGACATATGACATAAGTCAAATAATCAACCATGAGAGAACCAATGGGAGTTCTATGGTTCTATCCATCATGATTGACTTGCTGAAACTCTTTATTGTTAATAGGTTTTAAACTTGGAATGTAACAAACACTATTGTTTAGGTTCATTAGTTAAAAGGAAAATGGAGTATTCAATGTGCCACTTTTTGATGTATTCATACATGGAAGTAGATAGAGGTATGTTTTTTCTATGGAATGCTCATCGCAATATAAAGTAGAACAATCATGTCTATCACAAGTGAATCAACAAATTTTTAGCTCTGAACAAAGCAAACTACCCAAATCCTAAACTCCAAGGCAATGACTTAGTAGGCCACTCCTAGGCTCGAATGTGAGAGTTCTTGCATAATCATCTACACCTATTGGTGAGCTCAAAGAAGGTTATTGAGCACTCCATAAAAGTCATTTTGGTGAGACATTAACAATTTATTTATAGACACGAGTCTTCTTTTCACAAATTTAGTATCACAAATATAGAAGATGTTTTCTATGAATATTAATGGTCTGTATAGACATAGATGTCTATTTATTTACATATGTATATAATACTAAATATCAAGCAAATTTTGTCTAACATGCCAAGCGTTGTCTAACGTCACACCATATGAGAGAGAGAGAGAGAGAGAGAGAGAGAGAGAGAGAGAGAGAGAGAGAGAGAGAGAGAGAGTTTTATTTCACTTGTTGAAGTATTGAGTAATTTTTAGATTAAACATTGAATATTTAAATTTTAAATTACACTTTGAAAACCTTTTCATCTTGCATTGTTTTTTGGGGGAAAGGGAGCGAGAAAGAAAGAGAACTCAACATTCCCATTTTTCTAATATTGAATTATTAAATTAAATGGTGAAAACCTTCCCATCTTAGAACATTGAGAGAGAGAGAGAGAGAGAGAGAGAGAGAGAGAGAGAGAGAGGCCTACTTTGCTTACAAAATGAAATTACATAAATTTTCAATAAGAGTAAATGTCTCTTAGCATTTGCATGCAAATACTAAATTACATGTTTTTAATATTATATACACATTTAGTTATATAAATTGCCAATGAGAGAAAATGTTACTAACATTAGATATAAATTTAGTGTAACAAGGATTAAAAAATGCTACTCATGGATGTTTTTGTTTTTACAATATTAAACTTTGAAAACCTTTCCATCTTACATTGTTTTGGGAGGGGAGGGAGAGAGAAAAAGAGAGAAATTAGCATTCCCATTTACCTAGTATTGAAATATTAAATAAAAACTTAAAATGCTATGCATGAGAGAGAAAAAGAGAGAACTCAACATTTCCATTCAATATTGAAATATTAAATAAAATTTTAAGATGTTATGGATGAGAGAGAGATAGAGAGAGGGAAATGTTACTTACAAAATGACATCATGTAAATATCTAAGTAGAGTAAAACTACATTCCTTATAAAATGAAAAACCACTCAAATGGCATTTAAATGTTAAAGTACAAATACTAAATTAAACATTCTAGCATTACATACTATTCTAATATTACTTAACTACCAATAAAATACTATTCTTATATCATACGAAAGAGGAAAGGGAGTGATAAGCCAACCTTGAACGAAAGTTGTAAAAAATGCATTGTTATCATCTCAAAATCACACGACCAAAGCTCTAATCACAACATTTCAATAATTAGAAGCGTTCTCTCTTTCTTTCATCACATTACATAAATAAATAGGTAAAAACAAATAAATCAATAAATTAATATAAGCAAATAAACCAACAAATAAACAATTGAACATTACTCTCTCTCTCTCTACACACACACATTGTATTGCATCATCACATCATATTGAACATTATAATGCCTCCCTCCCTCCCCCCTTCCCCTCCCTTTGCCCCCTCCCCCAAAACCCCTATCTCTCCCCTCCCACCCCTACATTAGACCCCATCACACATTAAAGTATAGCCAACCTAACAAATCGATACAATGGTAAACTAAACAAAATAAATAAAGAATTGAACCAACAAATAAACAAATCGAACATTACACCACCTCTCTCTCTCTCTCTCTCTCTCTTACACAAAATAGAATTAAACTAACTTTCAAAAGACTAACCAACTAATCAATTCAACCAAACTAAACTAAAGTAACCTAAGGTAATAAAGTAAATCAAATATCAACTTAAACATAAAACTTAAGTGAACTAAACTAGCTTTTTAAAAAACTAATAAACAAACTAATAAAATACTAAAAATAATTAACCAATTAATAGAATACTAAAAACAAAACAAATATATTATATTTAAACAAATAAAGATTAAAGAGAGGTAATTGAGCAAACCGAAAGAGAGACACTTCACTCGCCCTATTTGCGCAAAAGCATCAATGTTCCCTCTCTCTCTCTCTCAACTATATAAATAAAACAAAAATAAAAATTAATAATAATAATAATTAATGCTTATTCTCCCTCTCTCTCTAACTCTCTCCTTGCTCTCTTCTCTTCTTACACATATTAACATAATAATTAATATTAAAATAATAATTAATTAAGAAATAAAAATTAAAAAATCTAATCTCTCTCTCTCTCTCTTCTCCTCCTCGTCCTCGTCCTCGTCCTCCTACCTTGCACGGCCTTCTTTCTTCTTCTACCCCCTTCCTCCTCTCTCTCTCCTTCGAGCCATGTTACAGATTTCGATATTCTCGTGCCTCACCACACCCCAACAATCAATCCAATGAACCTCTCCTCCCCTCTCTTCTTTCCACCACTGGCCGACATTCCTTGCACGGAGGGAGAGAGGAAGAAGAAGGAAGAGAGAAGGAAGAGCAGGGTGAGAGAGAAGGAGAGGCATGCCGTCTCTTATAATAGCCTCCCTTGGGCATGATCTTCTTAGGATTTTTGGCCACTTGCTCATTGAGGTTAAGCTCGAAAAGGGACGGCAGGGGCGGGTGTATGTAGGCCTACTGCAACAGAAACTTGAAAGGGAGCTACCTTGAAGAGAGGTCGCTCCTCTGCCGATGTCGTGGCTCAGTTGCTCCCGAGGCTTTGCCAGGCGAGCCTGCACACTGCAAGGAGCCCGAAGGCCATGCTCGAGCTTGAGAGGGCGGTAGCACTACTGGTGGTAGCGATGGAGGGAGAGAGGAAGAAGAAGGAAGGGAGGAGGAGAGGAGTAGGGTGAGACAGAAGGAGAAGGAGAAGGAGAAGAGGACTCGCGTTAAATCTCGGTCTGCCTGGTAACAATGCCCTCTCTTTGCACCAAAATGGTAAGGTGGCAAAGAAAACCTCTCTAATGGCACCAAAATAGTAGGATGCTGGTAAGTTGCTATTGCCAGGACTTGAGGCCACAAACCTACAAGTAAATCGGCAAGCACTTGACCATCTCACCTATGTGGTACGTATAAGTTGAATGAAGGCACATTTTGTAATTCTATATATAATAAAAATGAATGCAACCCCTAAAAAGTGCCAAGTCACTGACATGTGGCTGTCTACTATGCCCGATAGCCCATAGCATGTCGATATATAACGTCAATCAGCTCCTCCCCCTTGCAATTATTTGCTATGTTAGCAAGAAGCAAGTTGGCCATACAAAAGCTTCACCCTTGGGTATGTGGCCACTCGCAAAGAGAGAGAGAGAGAGAGAGAGAGAGAGAGAGAGAGAGAGAGAGAGGGGTGAATGGCAGAGTTGAGCACAGAAAGAAGCTTGAGCACCAGGATTAGCACCTGAACCTACATCATGTAAAGTAAAGAGGTAGGAGGAGTGGATCATTAATTACACCATAATCATGATGATGAGATGAGCCTAAAATTAATTGTGTTTGAATTTTGAATTTTAAAAAAAGGTGTAGAAAATCTCCAAAATAGTTATGGAAAGAGGGTTGGAATGAGCATGAAGAGTAGAAGTGAATAACACTACATGGTCATTATATTGATTTCTTCAATCTTGATCACCTCCCCTTAACCTTCTTTCCTTTCAATCTATTTATCCCCCTTCTTCATATCATTTTTCTCTCACTTTCATTTCTAATAGTCATTCTTAATATGACCTATTTTACCACAATAGAAGCATTCAATGTCTTTCTTAGACCTCGATTTGCTAGTAATCATCCATGCTCCTGGTTCTTACCTTTCAATTATTTCCTAACTCTTTATTCTTGAGTTGTGATCATTTCTAACTTGGTTCATGGATTTCTTACATATGTCTTTAACCAATAAGCTACCCATAACTTCATTAAAGTATAGTTCGTCATTTGGAGCTGAATTATTAGTGGCTACTCTAAAGGTATACCATGATGCAGGCAAGGAGCGAGCAAGGAGCACAATAGAAAGTTTACCTTAACCTCATCTTCAAACTTGAACTTTTCATCTTGGATTTAATTGAATATGAAATTGACCTCATTTGTGTGGGAGGTAACTTTTTAATGAGACACACCTTGGTAGAGGTAGTTTCTTTCTCATAAGCATAGGATGCAATTATAGACCTCTCCTTCAGCCTACAACTCAAATAACTTTATCATGAGATACACTTTATTAGAGATAATTTATTTATCATAAGTGTCACACAGCTTCTTTTATAAGTCATGTATAGTGGTCTCATTCACAACTACAAAAGTACACATATTCTACGAAGTATAGCCTAATAGTGGATTTGCCCAATGCAGTAAGATCAGACCAATTTTCTTCAAATATGTTTACTAGTTTTCCATCTATGTCTATTATGGGTCTTAGCTACTCCTTTTGAATAAGAAAACCTTGGATTTGCTCCTTCCATAAACTGAAATTGGTATCATTAAACTTCTTAATGTTATATAGTTCCCTATCCATTGCAGATGATGAAGCCATTTGCAGAAAGCAATAACCAATCCTCAAGTGATAGCAACCACAAAATCAGCAAATAGTATCGCAAAACTAGTAGACTTTCTATAATACTTGTTCATTATAACTAGTATTGAGAGAAGCTAGAAAATGAGCCACTACTCAACATCAATATAATAATACATATATCACTATCCAAATATTGTGAAAATCATTATGTATAGTTAAAACATGGCACTACAACATCAATGATTCTTGAGAGATATAATAGCATAACAGTATCCAAATATTCAAAAGAATATTGAAAGAGTGATATGGTACTATATTATCAATGCTTCCTCATCATAGATATAGTAGCATAACATTATCCAAATTTTAGAAGTACATCACAATATTGATCTCCTTGAGATCACTACAATACATCAAGGAATACTCAGGGAAGTTACTATATGTATATCCTCTACATCACGTGCGTTCAAGGCCTATTTACAAATATCCTTATCTATGATTTTTTAATGAATAAAACATAATCCTTTTCTATTCAATCTATAAATAAACCCTTTATATTACACCCCTCTCTATATATAAAAAATGTATAAAAATAGTATTTTAAAAATATCTTATTTTGAACCCACGTGACACACATATATATGCATGCGTAACTTACCTGAGAAGGAATAATATTCTTGATCATTCACAAGAAAATATGTGCGATATCCCAACTTTGATTTAAATTCTTCCCGACTTCTCGCAAAATGGACTTAACGAACTCTAAAATCATTAAATAGATAAGATCTCGAGCAAAAAAAAAAACGAGAATCATAACCTGATATTTTTTTTGGATTGATAAGGACTATAGTCACCCGTCACGGAAGTTACCACGTGCACGAGAGTTATGATACATATTAGTCATTAGTGTTAGTGTCTATATTATGGATGGTCCAAAAATATTAGTTTTTTGGACAAAACTAGCATATTCTTGATATTTTGGATATTATTTATTGTAAATATCCTAAAAAGCTATGGAAACTTCTAGAACAGGGTGTCATGAAAAAAAAGCAAGTGGGCTTTTCAACCAATTTTGGAGATTTAATGCAAAGAGAAGGATTGACGAAATCGCACGCGTCACGATTGCAGTTTACAGGCATCAATAATGGTTAGGAGTTGATTAATGCTTAAAAAGTGAAAGTCTATTTAAAGAATATTGTAAATTATCTTGTTAGATTATTGTCGTAATATTTTTCTAAGTACCAACTAAAGGAAATTTGCTTATGTTCGGTAAGTTAGCCCTAAATGGGAAATTTGTGTTTTGCTTAACAACATTGAAATATTTGTACTCAACACTTCTTTATGGGGAAGAAGAATCCTCGTTAGAATGTAAGGTTACCTTGGGTTAAGGATCTACCTTGGCTATGTGAAGTTGTGAACTGCATGATGGTGTGATTGTCATTGTTTGAAAGGATTGATTGTGTTTGCTAGAATCTAGATCTCTGATTAAAAACGTTGACAAATAGGATAAAAAGAAAGATCGCACTAGGCTACCCCCAAGCTTGTTGTGAGACCCTACTCCAAGGGGGTCATGATTATCACTTCGAGAGTCTTAAACCGACTCCGTAGGGGAAAGATCTGTCCATAGGGATAGTCTTGAGTAGTAGGTAATGCAGATGCCGGGGGGACTCTGGCCATAAATTCTGCATTACTCTTAGAATCTGACGAGCCCCTTTGTGACCCAGGATGGAATCTTGGAACCCTAATACTAGTTACAAGAAAGGAATCTTGATGTATAGAATATTCTTGTGGAATTCTATATATCTTTTGCACGATCGAAAAGATAATAATGGATTTTTTTAAAAAAATTCAAGGGTTGTTTGAATTGTATGCATGTCCATGAAATAAATTATGTGAAGAAACATGTGATTTAATGGACTAATTAAGAAAATTGGTTGTATATGTTTTAATAAATGTGCTATAGGTAGGTAATTAAAAAACCAAAGATGATACCATCATCAAAGGAAAGCGGGTGGGCGTGACCCCCGATGAGCGCGTCCAACAGTAGGGTGGTCCTAGTTAGCTGGGAGCTTTCCTAAATCGACGATAGAAGGAAGACGATAAATTGACCACTAGTAGTTAGGTAGAACCGACTTGCATTGTTTTAGGGGGCCAAAATGGGATTTTTCCTTATGGGCAAGAGGGTTGACATACTGCACTCCCCTCTGTCTCCCATTCTCTTTGAACTAAGTGCAATGACAATTCTGATTCAGTTTGAGTAATCTTGTAGGAAGTGGGAACTCGAAATTACTGATGTAGCTAGCTATTAGGAGACCCGCCTAATTTTAGGAACTTGAAAATTCAAGTCGGTCCTAGTGGGTTCGGCTGAAACTCTTCCGTTGTTGCGATGTAGACTCAGTAGGGCCTAAGTTACAAACCCTATGATACTCCAAGGGAGTGCCAGGCGACGTCGCTTTGGAAAACTTACTGATGGACTACTAAAAGGTGCGCCTTGGATTGAGATTGGCAGACACCTCACAATATGCATGGATAGTATGACAATATATGTAGCTTAAGAATTGCTACAATGTATACATCAAAGTCTCTACTCGACTAACACTTGTATATAGTAGCGACCAACAACAACTTCCAAGATAGTGAAAATTTTAATATCCAAACTACTTGCTAAAACTACTTATTTTTAGTAGTTTTTTTAGATACCAATGCCCATTAACTTGTACCAATTTTTGTAATATTTGACCTATTTTGCAATTTTGAACAATCTATGTAAAATTTTAGAAAAAGACATAACAATATATGTAACACTTACAAGTTGAAAAAATGGAGCCTAAAATAGTATTGAAGATGCAGAGAGAGAGAGAGAGAGAGAGAGAGAGAGAGAGAGAGAGAGAGAGAGAGAGAGAGAGAGAGAGAGAGAGAGAGAGAGAGAGAGAGAGAGAGAGAGAGAGAGAGAGAGAGAGAGAGAGAGAGAGAGAGGTAATCTCACAAAGTAGACAGCTCTCAGTCTACTTCATTATTCATTATACTTAAGTAACACACCAAAGCCAAAGTACACTAACCATGGTGTAAAAATACCTAACATAGTAGCTAACACTAGTTAGAGGTTGTCCTAGCTCATTTTTTAATGCACACGAGGTACAGCTACCAACAAGTGTAAGAATTAGCTAAGCTTGATCTTGTAACGCTCCCCCTCAAGCTCAAGTCACGTGTTGTATCCCAAGTAGTAACCTAAAATGAGTAAACTTATCTCTACCAAGTGATTTTGTAAAGATATTTGCTACCTAGTCTTCTATCTTCACATGGATAAGCCTCTAAGTACCATTTCCCTAATGAAATGGTAATACACTTCTATGTGCTTCAATCTTGCATGATAAACATGATTATTGGCAAGAAGCACACTATTCATATTGTCACAATATAGCTTGATTGGTTTGTCCACACATACACCCAAGTCATCCAACATCTTAGCCAGTCAAATAGCTTCGCATGCAGGTAAGGATTCACCTCTGTATTCTACCACTCCAGTACTAGAGAGAGCCACAATGGATTACTTTTTGCTCTAGCTAATCATGCTGCTACCAATACTAGTTAGGGTTAGTAAGTAAGATGATCAGAGGTCGTATTGGCCTTTACCCCAGCACGAGGAGTTAGGTATTGTTGGGCCAAGCTAATGGGCCCTATAAAAATTTGGAACTAGCAAGAGTATGGAGAGGATCATGCTAGTGAAAGGCAAAGAAAAACTACCCACTGAAGCCCTATCACGCCTTGTGTATTAGTCAAGAGATCTAGCTCTAACCACCTTTCTAGCCCTAACTCAATCAGCCATGATGGAGTACAATAGTAGAAATGAATTGGAAACAAGAGTATAAAAGCTAAAGACTTAGCTTGCAACATTATCACAAGCATGGTTAGAAGAATTTGACAATCTTAGGGTGTAAAAGGATAGTACTTGAGGATGTGAAATTGAAAAAATAGACATAGAAAATTCCTATGATAGAAGAATCATCCACAAAATGGGCATGGAAAATGCCCATGATAGAAGAATCATCCACATCCATCCCTCTTCTCACCCAAGGCGTTGCTCAAGATTTTGAAGACCTACTAAAAGAACTAGAAGAGAAAAGTGAGCAAAGGGATGATGAAAGTAAAACCATGTGTGATAGTATCGAAGAAGGAAAATGAGGATTCTTCTTTTTTTCAATGACAAATGATTAGGGAGATGTACATTCTTTTAACATTTTTGTTTTTCTTAAAGGAAAGAGAAAGTGAGGAAAATAAGTATAAGAAACCACAAGATCAATAGAAGCTGGAGAAGGAGAATACGAGTATGAAATTATCTTAAAGGAAAGGGCTTTCCTGAATAGCAAGTTGAGCAATCAAGTCTAGCAATAGGAATAGCTGAAAGGAGAACCTGAGCAAATCTACAAGGGCCATGGAATAGAAAGAGTAAGAAAATCAACAATCGATATAGAATTCCAACAAGTTGGAACAAATAGCTCACAATTAAGCATAGATTGAGAAAATGATATGAGAAAAGGATAGGCCTATTGACATTTGAAAAGTTATTAAAGGCCAAGAATGAGTAGCAACAAATCTTAGATACCTTAACCAAATGATAGAGCCAAGGATTTGAGTATGTTAATAAGCTTAACATTATGCAACAATATAACATGAATGCATACACCATCCTTCTTAGCCACCAAATTAGGGCAAATGAAAGAAAATAAGCCAACTAGTTTGATAGAAGGCATAATGCACACTCAACAACAAAGCTTCACCCAAACCCTAATATACCCATGCAAGGTAGATTTAGTTGGGGAATTGTGAAGTAAATTAAGAATGGAAAAAGAAGCAATCAAAATAAGTTTGGGAGTTACAAGAGAAGATTGCATACTACTATAGCTAAGGAAGGTAAGATTATCAAAGTGATAAGATAGTAAGGTGCAACTCATAAGAGAGTGGTTGGAGGTACTATAAATATAACATCCTCTCTCTCTCTCTCTCTCTCTCTCTCTCTCTCTCTCTCTCTCTCTCTCTCTCTCTCTCTCTCTCTCTCTCTCTCTCTCTCTCTCTCTCTCAGTGCAGGCTTGGGCAGGGTGATAAGGGGCCGAGAGTGGAAAGAAAGGCCACATTTTGCATTGCAGGGTTTCAGGAGAGCAGGAGAGAGGGAGAAAGCTTCGACACATAGATCCGCTTCGATCTGGCCATCCGAGAGTTATTTGCCCAGCCCAGGTAATTCTACACCTTCCCCTACATGAGTAGGTTGGATCTGGAGCTGCTCGACTAGTGGGAAGGCCTCCAAAGCTCGGAGCGACAAATTTTGTGAAGTCCGGCGAAAAAACGTGTAGCGCTCGGCGTGTCCAAGTGACGGTGATTCTGGGCCGAGTCCTAGAATCGGCCCTCGAACCGCTCGGAAATTCGGCCCTCGGCCCTACCAACTCGACCCACTTGACTCGGACACCCACCGCTCGGCCCGTCAAAATTGAGCATTCGGACCAACTTTGAAATTTGACCTCAGCCCACTTGACTCGGCCCACCTGACTAGGCCCTCAGCCCACTCGGCCCTCGGACAACCAGACTCGGATTGGCCGAATTTGACATTCGAACCAGTTACGTTTGGCCCTTCTACTCGGCCCTCGGATGGGCCGAATCGGGCATTCGGCCCCTACAATTCGGACCTGTTGGGCCAAATTTAGATTTTTTTTCAAATTTTAACCTATAGACCCTGAAACTGACCGAGAGACCATATAGAGCCAAAACCATATCATAGATCGATCATCGGGCTGAAACTTAGAGTAAGTAATTCAAAATTTGGCTATAAACAGTCCTCCAAACTGCGCATGGTGTTTACCATAATGGCCCTGTGGGCCGGGGGGACTACCCCCCCTAGACAGAGGGGGCTCTACCCCCTCCGCACCTCCCCCGAGTAGGTTGGAGAGAAAACGTACGTCGTGACAGGTCCTCCAAAATAGACCCGTGTAGTAATGGCTCTACACGAGCATGGATTCTCACTTGCAAAAGAGCAACCCAAAGCCCATACCCGAACAGAGACAAACAGAGACCCTAGAACCTCAATGGGCCAATCTAGCCAACAAGGGCAAAAAGGCCACACTGTAAAAACACATACGTGTTGCGTTCAGACTACATCTAGTCAAAGCGAAAAGCAACAACATCAAGCTACAACAGCGAGAATGACTAGATATGACAGTCCTGACGATAGATGCTCCTTGAATAGCACTGCACTGACGATCCAAGACACCAGTGGAGAATCCACATCTGGTCGTGTAGTTGGGGACTCAAGGGCATTTGTCAGAAGGCTTAAATTTACAAGCCAAGACCTGGAAGATGAAGACATAGTACCACCTACTTATCTTAGGATCAAACTCATCGCGAAAAGAGAGCATACTATCGATGCTCTGATTGATGAAGGAGCAGATTTTAATGTCTTGACCTATGAAGCATGGACCCTACTAGGCCAACCAGAGCTCACACCGACTAATGCAACTCTTAGCCCTTATGGGGGACACCCACAAGCACTCATAGGGAAGTGCAAAATCCTTACGACAATTGAAACTGAAAGCTTGCCTATCGTATTTCATGTTCCTCCAAAAAGTGCTAATTACGGTAAGGAAACCCTCCTAGGAAGACCCTTCAAAAGGGCAACCAAGTGTGAGGCCGACTATGTAGCACAGAGGATACATCTGACACTTTCGGGTGTGAGGATAGTCACAACCTTTAGCAAGGGCAACCTCATCAAACCTCGAGGGAAAGGCAAGGAAGGTGCTGACATAACAGTCAAGCCTACTAACAAGAGCAAGGACTTGTTGGAAGAATTGATGCAAGCACAGGTCGAACAACGAGAACCAGGGAGTGAGGCCATGTCTGAAACAAGAAGGTCAGGAGACAATGCCAAGGACGGGCTTTGGACTTATAAATATCGTAGAAGACCCCGAAAGAAGCCCAAGCCTTATAGACGAAGGCATCGATGGAGAGCCAATACAATGCCAAGATGGATATCCAAAGCGTTGCTATGTGCTCAAGGGTATTACGCAGGTAACTTATGGATTTGGGTGCCAAAACCCCCTGCTAAACCTCCTCTGTCGACTGAAGGCCAGATTGTATCAAGAGCAAAGAAGCGTAAGAGGAGATCTAAATGAAAAACCAAGTCTCGAGTCAAAAACATTGGAGTGACCAAGCCCCTCACGATCGAAAGCAAGAAACCAAACGGGACCACTCAAAGGGTACATCCTCAGCCTAGTGTGCTTGACAAGCACATATCAAATATAATCATTGAGGATACACGAAAGCCACTAGTGCCCAAGGAGCCTTTCATTCCCCAAGAGGATAAGGAACACCAGAGGCACAATGTTGCTTGTGAGAAGGCTAATTGCTCAACAAGGCAAATGGCACAATCGTCTAATAGCCTCAAGCAAATCATTCAGCCAGTGCCAAGTCCACCTAAGAGTCCTAGATCTCCTACACCCTCTTTTTCCAAACGGACACAGGAAGCACAACAGCAGTCGTCAAGGGCGGCTGCTCAATCCCAATCTCTATCTCCATCTAAGCTTCCAAATGTCCAAGAGGTGGGACATGACACAATCCGTAGCTCTTAGCCCAAGGATATGCCTGTGCAACCTAAGGTGACTAGATCAACTCATGCTCGATCTACACAGGTGAATGCTCAAAGGGCAATAAAAGACACGACCACTTTCGATCGCCCTAGGGACTTGACACCGCAATCCACCAAGAGTAGCCAGCCCACTAGACTAGCCGCTACTACTTCCAATTAAGGATCACAGGAGTCATAGCCCTTGGCCATGACAATGCCCCTTGCAGAACGTGTCCTTAGTAGTTCACCTATGGAGGAGGTGCCGCAACCAGCATCCTTGACAACTCCAGTACTTCCAAAGTGCTTAAAGCCTAAGTTGGAGAAGTTAAACATAAGGGAATTGACTGAAGAGCTAGACTCTCCAAAAAGAGAGGAAGTTGTACCCTCACAACCTAGTGAGTCTATTCAGTAGGCCACGGCTATGCCCCATGAGGACACACTAGAGAAAGAGAATGCTGAGGCCCAACCAAGCACATCAACGACAACTGACCTAGTTCAAGGTCCCGAGTCTTCAAGGGATACACCTCGATTGCCTAAGAAAAAGAAGAGAAAATAAAGAAAACAACAACGGCAGTTGCAAGTGGCTGTAGACCCCAAGAAGATTGAAACCAAGAGTGCCGAAGAGCTAACGAATAAAGCATCGAGACCATCCACCAATGAATACATTGATGTCTCTCCTAATAGCGGTGAAACCTCAGACACATCCGTGTGCTCTGAAAAATCAAAGCAGACATTACCATCAATGGTTGCTTTCAACACTCAATCCACCGACAATAGAACTCGCATTGACCAATCAAGAGTGGATACAACACTGTCACAATAGGGTGACAAATTTATACCAGTCACATCCAAGGAGAACCATGATGCAATAACAAAGCCTCAGGAGAAACATGGAAACCCCAAGAGTATAAGAAATCCTAGCTTTGACCAATCTTGCTCATTTAGGCTTGAGCCCCCAGCTATGCTAAAGCCTAGGCAAACTCCTAGAACCTTGTATGAGATAGCAACCGAGTAAGCCCTCGTTTAACATAAGTGTCGTAGAATGCTTAACTGAGTTGGATGCTAAGCTCAAGGTGTTCGCACGTGTCTACATCCTTGCAGACATGGGCGCATTCCCTAAAGAGTAGCTTGAAGAATACTTGCCATTTCCCTTATCCTGGGAAGAACAAGAACATCTTGATGAGCACTATGGTAGGCTCCTGCATGAACGCATGCGACTCACCTCTGATGAGGAAGCCGACAAACTATGCTTAACAGTAACATTCAATGATGTGCTCTACCAACCAAATCTCTTAAAGACAGAGCAACTAAAGTGACAATCAGGGGTTGAAGTCAATTTGAACAACGTTGGTTTGAAAACACATTGCAATGGCTGAACTAGGAGCCCAGATCATGACAGTCTTAGAGGAGCAATTGGCCAAATGGCGGTCTCAAAGAGACCCAACCTATGTGGCACCAACTTCCTTTCGAGTCTGCTGACTGCCATTCGGGGTACATACTTAGCTGGAACTAGCCAAGAGAACTCTTTGGCTGATAAGGTTCTCACTGAGGAGGAGCTACATGTTACAAGTAGACTCGGACAAGGTACCATGATACTTGACGTTGCAAAATACCTGATGTTATTAAGAAGGCTACCACAAGTACTAGATGCATTTGCCACACTCTAGTACAATCGCGAGTTCTACAATTGGTTTTTATCCTTGTGAAATGACATGGATTCGTAAATATGTATATAAATAAACAATGAATTTTCTAACCATGTATAGATAAGATCAACACACACAAGCAATGATAGTCAAGCGCAGGGAGAAGAGTTGGGTTTGACAGGTTGAGCTCCTCAGGTCCTCCTCTCACCATGCATTTAGAAGTTGTGTGACCATTCTCGCTTCCAGGAGGAGGGCATGCAACCCTCATTATCGCCATAGGAAGCCCTGACCAACATCTCTGATGGTGTAGATGGGGCACCGTCCCTTTCTATACACCTTTCCCCTTTTTTTGGTCTATCCTTCCAAGGATGAGCCACTCCATGACAACTAGTCCACACAACTTAGCATAAGCCAAGATCTGCTAATGGCTAGAGGCAAAACGAACATCATCATGGGGGCCATCCCTCTATAACAAACACTGCATGCCTCACCTCTCCCCTCCTCATCATATACGCTTGATAACCCACTATATAATCCCTTCCATGCAAATAGTTTTATCCTGCCTCAAGGCCTAAACCTTGGTTCGCATTTTGCAAGTCCCCCTACGGTAGCCGACATGGAGCACCCAATGCAGTTGGCTTGCAAGGACACTATCCGCCGTCGAAGGGAGCATGTAGCAAAAGCGCCTCCACCGGAACGCTACGTACCTATCCTTAAAAGGTATGCAAAGAAACGAGGCCCCAAGTGACACCGGCCCAGACGTAGGCCAAAAGATCCCCAAGCTGGGGGAATAGAAGCTCAAGGGAGCACACGGGACGTGGCAACACCGGTTGTGTGGGCCCCCACCAGACGCTCGGGCACCAGGTGCTCGAAAGAGGAGAGGGTTGTTGAGATGACAAGCTCAACACATGCAGACATTAATGATGGACCGCCTGGTTAGATGGGTCCACATGTTTACACTTAGCATGTCGGTGGTCATTATGACTCTCACATGGCCACTAACTGATTACTTATTATATTCAAGTTGTTACACCTATTTACAACTGGCATAGTTATAGCGCCATTCGACTAGTGTAGTCGGTTATGCATTGCTTGACTTAGTAGGCTACTTTCCTTTATGTTGTATCTTATCTATACTTTGTGTACATTGTAAAGTGTGTGGAAGAAGAGCAAGAAAACGTTTTGGCCTCCATCTCTCTTCTTGTCTCTTGAGTGAGCTTCTCCTTGTGCATTCTGTGTGTGTTCGGCACAACATCTTGAGCAAATCCCCCCACCACACGATTCTTGACAGCTCGAGACAAGCAAGAATTTGATGCATTGTTCAAAAGCATTCTGAAAACCGTTGCGGCCAGGGACTACACCATCCGGGTCCCAGCAGCAGCCGACATTTTCCTCGCCCAGCCTCACATGAGCCCCTCCAGCACAGCCTCAGTCGCCTGACCACCCAAACTCGCCCCGCCTCATACAAATAGAGTAGCTCCATGTTGTATAAAAGGTTTATCAAATGCTACTTGGCCATGAATTTTATCTTTAAATGGTTAAGTGTTGACATGTTCCCCCATTGTACAAACTTTTCATATCTACGTTTAGTATATTTCACGTCTTTAGCAAAAGAAAAATCTAATCAAGCGCAAGTGATAAGTATCTAAGTCAACACCATGGAATTCAGATCAGTGATGTCTCCTTGCATTGCACCAGTTTATTATAGTTACGGCATATACCGTGCATGTACTTTCATGAAGTGACAAGTGGATGTAGAATGATACAGGTCTTTGTGCGAAAGTGTTCAATGCCCAAGTCACTGTAAGACCATCGACCCCACAAAGAGCCGCGACAAAGCCACGCTGCCGAAAGTGAAAATCACCCTTGCCAACCGCCCACATTGCATGGCCCAAAGCATCGTCACATGCTACGCTCTCTTTCTGGGTCAAGCTCTATAGTTGGCTCACGGCACTTGTTACCTCAATTGTACCAATATCTCATGTCGCAAAGAGGTTTGCAATATCTCAAGTGTATCTCCCCATCTCAACAACGGCTTCTCTAACAACGAGGTTAGGGCACAATCATCACTGTAATATCCATTTCCTGAGCCTTCGAAGCTTGGCATTCCCCAACCCATTGAAAGACTGATAGCGTCAACATATTGCAATGGTTGTACTCAGGCAAGTCAAAAAAAAAAAACGAGGAGAAAAGAGAAGAGAAGGAAAGAAAGAAAGAAAAAAGCACAAGAAAAATAAACAAAAAGGAAAACAGAAAAGGAAAAAAGAAAAGAAGGGCGAAAAGATAAGAAGCACCCATGATCACGGCATAGCACCTAGGGGTCCTCAAATTAGGTACATCCAGTGACCTTGGTCGGCTAGCTCCGTCCCTAGTCCCCTAGCCCCTTAGCATCACCCACAATTGTTCAGGGCACATCAAGGGCAGGACATACCTAAGGAGCCTGTCTCGCCTATGGTTAGACCTGTCCCCTAACCCATTCGCACGATTCCCTCTTGCACTCTGCCTTAATACCATTGCAATCAATTGTGATAAGCACTACACGAATGGCCATGAAAAGTACACCGCCCTCATTAAGCAAGTTCAATAGTTCCCGGCTACCGAAAGTGCAGTGTCCTTGTGTTCAATTATGCTACGCCGTGCAATCACAATGCAAAGGATGCCTCATACACCTTCACATGTACTTCTTCTCAACATGGACAACTTTGCTTTATCCACACATTGTTACGAGAAACCAACCCGCGATCTTCTAACTACATAATATCTATGTATGCACGAGCACTCACATAATATCTGCACCGAAATATATACACAATCTGGGTTCTCAAGTGCAGGACAATACTCTCAGCTTGCTTAGAGTTTGACCTGTTTTCCAAACTAATTGAACTATGTCTTGTGCACGATAGAGAAGACTAGCACTAACCTAAGGGAGAGACCACTTATGAGAGGTTTTCAAATTGCAGGTATTGAAGACTTCAACGAAAGTGTCATTCGCTCTTTATCGAAACCCATCTCTGAATTCTTATCCTTTATCATCCTACAAGCCCGGAAAAAATCGTCATGTGTAGAATCCCCAACAAACCAACACTTGTGCTGGCCATCAGTGCAATCCCCAACAAAGAACAGCCCTACCACCAACTCCAACAACCCTTCCACCAGCCACCTAGGCACCCAACGTGCCCCCAAGGACCTTCCTCCACACTACCACCAACACTCCTCCACGGCAACCACAGGCATCCTTGCCACCCACGTCTTCGGTGCATGCTAAAGCCTGCTATCTACAATGGTGAGTGCCATGGGACTCGCACTCATCTAGGAGGGGGGTAATGTTAACCCTCAAACGAACAAAGGTAGAAAATCTGGAAAAGCTGAAGAAGAAGACAAGGCCAAGGCAAAAGTGAAACGGAAGACGAAGGCGCGCCAAGAAAAATATGGAAACACAAGAAGCACAGAAAAGTCCTAAATAAGGGAAAAAGGCGCACAAGGAAAAGTGCAAGTCAATACTTTTGTAAAAGAGTGCAAGCGCATCATGATTTAATTTAATGAGTGTCGGGCTCTCAACCGTGCAATTTGTAAATGTAGACGGGCGGTGGAAAGGAAGCTAGGAAGATAGAAGGACAATGGAAAAAAGGCCTAGGCCACGACTGGCCATGTAAAAAAGGGGATAAGGGGATGATCGTCCAAAAGGGATTTAGGGTTTTGTATATAAAGTTGAAAAGTGAATGAGAAGCTCATTCTTGTGTGTGGCCAAAAGTGGCTCTCCTCTTCTTCTTCTTCTTCTTCTTCTTGCTTGCTTGAGATTGTGCTTGAGAGAGGGAGTGTGAGAGTGTGAGGGAATGAGTGTGTACGGGCAAGGGACTGAGGAGGAGAAGCTCTCCATCTTATCCTCTCTTCTTTTCTTCTCTTCCCTTCTCTTCTCTTCTCTTGCTCCCGGCTATGGAGCTTGGAGCATGGAGCTTGAGGATGGAGCTTGCTTGAAGCTTGCACTTGGATCGTGGAGCCACCAGAGTGTGTGGGAGAGGAGGTAACTCGATCAGCATGGAGGTAAGCTCACTACACCCGTAGATATCGATGGCACGTCGGCTATGTGAGAGGTAGTCATTAGTGCTCAGCTTGGAATGCTTGAAACAATAAGCGGTCCATGGGTCTTGGCGGTTGAGTGAAAGCTCTCACACTTGCACTAGCTTTGGGCATTCATCCGTGCTAGAGGTCGTCCAAGAAAACCTTCCCTCTGTTCATGATCCTCTGGCAAGAAAGCTGTGTGTCCTTGATATACCATATTCTTCATGGTCCGTGACCTTGGTGAGTCTAACTATGGCCACACAATAGACATGCATGATAACCTGAGGTAACCAAACCTATCCCAACACCTCTATCCTATGAATACAAACTTGAACGAGCTATGATAGATATGACCAATGAGAATGGAAGCCTACTTACCTGAGCACTCCCCGAATCTCAGAAATCCATGCATGGTCCACATGAGAATGGCTCATATATTGGCGAATCGTCAACCATCACACTTGCTCATATCTTCCACGATAACCCCCTCTCACAAAATCTTAAGCTCACTGACTAATGGATGGAGATAGACATCCATATTCTTGACTTTGTAGCATCCAAGAATGAGCAAGCTAAGGATTAGGTGTCCTTTCTTCATAGAAATCCATGGTGGGATGTTGTAGTTCACAAGTACTACACGCCACACAGTGTAAGAAGTCAAATGGATTCATGCCATCCATAGCAAGACCAAGCCAAAGATTCCTTAGCTCTTGTGCAAAGCCTGGAAAGGTAGAGTTAATGTGACTCCATGCACGTGAATCTGTTGATATTTGTTGGACTCCATTTGTGGATCTATTCTGTGCATGCCATGTTGTCAAGCTCGCCAAGACTGCCGACGTACGAAACATGTCATGTATACGAGGGATAAGTGAAAAGTGTCTAAGAATTTTTTGAGGGATGGTTTACCCTTGCAAGTCCTGTCAATACCTATGAGCACCACACTTTAGACATGTCTCTATAGTCTCGTACTCTCCTCAAAATAGCATGCAATCATTCACACATGCATGGATGCTATTGTAGTCCATGCCAAAGCTTTCATAAAACATGTCACGCATCATCACGAGACTTAGGCATGGTATTTCCAAGTGGTAATATATGATACTTTAGCAACCTAAAAAGAAATCATAAAACACTTTGAAAAAGTACAATTGTTTTTTATAATGGTGTCGAAAATAAATCAATGAAGCAGCGTCTTCAGGCAAGATACTCAGCACCCATCATATAATGATATGGATGTTTCCTCTCAAAGTGGATTAGATGTCTCGGCATCCATGGGCATCATTGCCTCCATCTTAGGCTCTAAGATTGTAGGAAAGTCTGAAAGGTTGCCTGTATCCTCTGGTATTGACAGTATAGACTGGGTAGTGCCTTCCAAGTGGTGGATTGGCTCAAGCACTCCATCCATTGCACATCCATGAGCTTTTCTAACTGGCCACAATAGGTGCTCTCCTTCTTGGGATGAGACGTCACCTCCCTGTATAAATTTTACGACCACATCCAATGTTTTTGTATATTATATTCAATTAGTTTGCAAATATAATGCATGATTGATACACACTAAGCCTACCATTTGCTCAAAGTCTGAGATCACCTGATCAATGATCTCCAATTGAAACTCGCCGAAGCGTCATACGTGTTCTATAGACAAGAGACGCTTTGTCTGATTGCCAGCTTGCATTGAGAGCAAGGACATGGGACACGCTGATTAAGATATGCCTCGCGAACTTGAACATCACAACCTTCATTATTTTTCATTTTTTCTACGTTACGACAAAAATTTTGTTTTTGTTCTCATTCTTTTTTTCTTTCTTAATTTGTTTGAGAAGGGATTTCTTCTCTTGTAACTCAACAAAATTAATGTCAACTAAAGTCTTGGTTTTCTCCCCCTTTCTTTGCACTCTTCTTTTTATGTTCTCTTCCCTTTCTCTTTCTTTCTCTCTCTCTCTTTCTTTGTTGCCCCTCTCTTTGTTTTTCTCCACCCCCTTATGTTTTCTCACTCATTCTCCTCTCTTCCTCCCTCCCTCTCTCTCTCTCTTTCCCCATTTCTTTGTTGTCTTTCATGTTTATTCTCTATCTCTCTCTCGTTCTCTTTTCCTTTTTCTTTCTTCTTCTCCCTCTCTCAATTCCTATCTTTCTTTCTCTCTCTCTCTCTCTCTCTCTTTCTTTGTTGTCCCTCTCTTTGTTTTCCACCCCCTTATGTTTTCTCACTCATTCTTCTCTCTCCTTCCCTCTCTCTCTCTCTCTCTCTCTCTCTCTCTCTCTCTCTCCCCCCATTTTCCTTTAATCTTCTCCCTCTATCATTTCCTATCTTTCTCCCTCAATGCACCTCATTCTCAAGAAAAACCCTCTCTTTGTTTCTCTTTACCCCCTCGTGTTTTCTCACTCATTCTGCTCTCTCCCTCCCTCCCTCCCTCCCTCTCTCTCTCTCTCTCTCTCTCTCTCTCTCTCTCTCTCTCTCTCTCTCTATTTGTTATCTTTCATGTTTATTCTCTCTCTCTCTCTCTCTCTCTCTCTCTCTCTCTCTCTCTCTCTCTCTCTCTCTCTCTCTCTCTCGTTGTCTCTTCCTTTTCCTCTCTTATTCTCCCTCTCTCATTTCCTGGCTCATTTTCTCTCTTACCCCCTCAATGCACATCATTCTTTAAAAAAAACAAAAAAATGAAGAAAGAACAAGAACAAACCCTTTCTTTGTTTCTCTCTACCCCCTTGTGTTTTCTCATTCATTATTCTCTCTCTCTCCCTCTCCCTCTCTCTTTCTTTATTACGTTTCATGTTTATTCTCTCTCTCTCTCTCTC
This sequence comes from Lygodium microphyllum, assembly GCF_053477565.2. Lineage (NCBI taxonomy): Eukaryota > Viridiplantae > Streptophyta > Polypodiopsida > Schizaeales > Lygodiaceae > Lygodium > Lygodium microphyllum. Next base: position 69,079,057 of record NC_141136.1, read on the forward strand.
TCTCTCTCTCTCCCTCTTTTTCTTCTCCCTCTCTCATTTCTTCTATTTCTCCCTCGATGCACCTCATTCTTAACAATAAAAAACAAAAGAAAAGAAGAAATAATAAGAACAAACCAAGAGGGAGCAACGCACTCACCGTAAAGTCCCAAGGATGGATTCTTCATCTCCTCTTTACGACGGTCCCTCTTCATGAGCGGTGGCAGTGGCAGCGGTGGTGAGAAGCTCTCTTTCTCCCTCTTTCTCTCTTTCTCTCCCTCTCCCTAAAAAATGCACAATCTCTTTCACTATTCGTGGCAAAATGCTGCCTCAGGTTTCGGTCATTTTTTTAAACTCTAGTACTGTCACTATTTGTGAGGCAAATAGCGATGTTGTTGATATGTGTCGCACCTAGCCCTCGCTATTCCCCTATATCCTTATTAGTGAAGCACTAGAGAATGAATTATTTTCTCATTAGTTACCATTGTAATGCCCCCACTACTTAGTTCATTTTAATAGAAAATGTGTGTATACATTCCAAAAATTGATTTATGTTGAAAACAAAATTGCACATTTTTAAAACTAGCTCCAAATATGAAGATAAATGTTATTATTAATGAGGTATTATATACCAGCTCATGGAAGAAAGACTTGGAAAACCCTCCCAAGACTAGCTTATTAAAACTATGTTTGTAGTTGGAGCAGCAAAAAAAACTAGCCTAGTGGATAGTAACTTGGTAGTTAAGTGCACTTGGATGACGACACTGCCAGGATGGGTGACCTCCTGGGAAGAGTTTCTTACATGCTAGTGGGAGCTTCCCACACGCAACCAATGGCGCCAATGAAGCCTTCGTAGCCCGTTGCCAAGTATGTCAAGGTTAAGATGCCAAGGTCTATACCTTGGTCGTCGCCTTAGTCATGAGTACGGGATGCACGGTGCTCACACGTATGTTCATAAATTTTTATCTTCACACTACAAAAATGGAGTCCCCTCTGACATCATTGATGATGTCATCGAAGATGCCAAACAAAAGTATTCTCTCTTTATCATCAAAAATACTAAAAAGCAAGTGTTCTCTTTATCCCCCCTCCCCAATTACTATATAAACAGGGGTAGAGCATCACATAAAAAAAACACAACGACCCGTGCAGAAGTCTCTTTGTTATTGATCGGATGAAGCTATGCTGTCTGTAATCAGTCAAACCTCTCTCTCTCTCTCTCTCTCTCTCTCTCTCTCTCTCTCTCTCTCTCTCTCTCTCTCTCTCTCTCTCTCTCTCCCCACACCTACATGGAAGCGTTGCTCAAATCCATCAAGCATCTTCCATGGCTCCCAAGAGATGTCGAGACGCTGAGCGAGGTCATGCTCGGAGAGCTCCCCAATGTGAAGAAGTGACTGGTGCTGAGGAAACTCAACATGAAGCTGAAGCGCAAGCGGAAGTTATCCCCGAATCCATTCAACCCAAAGGACCTTTTATTCCACAACAAACCGAGTTTGCAACCATAACCCGTAATCACGATGGATGGCCGAACGAAGATAATCAAGTTTAGTACATAAGAAAATGATTACTTTTATGCTATTAACTCTACAACTTTCTAATGAGGGATAAGTTAGTCTGTTACATGGATTACGATAAGTTAGAATGCGCTTAAACTTACAAAACATATTAGTATTATCAATTGTTTTTTAGGAAGGAACATAAGAATTGATGGAGGGGATAGATTCCATGCATCCCATACATTGACAAGTGTGTTAAAAATGTCTTATGGTTATGACTACTTTTGGATTTGTGAATGATGAATTATGGCTCTTATGATTCCGTGCTTGCACAGACAGATAAGTTGTGGATTGTGGTGGTTTGGGACGTTGGGGTCCCCAACCCAATGCTCCCTAATACTTTGCGAAGTGTGGAAAAGCTCACCTATGGTCTAGGTGGGGGTCCTACACTCCTGAGGGAGGAAGGTGTTTTGGTTTTTGATCACTCAAGCACCTAAGATGGAAAAGGACTGAGTGAGAAGTGCCCCTATCATGTAGGATAGCTCCTGAGGCTCAAGAAAGCTTAGAGGGGCTCTAAGCCAGTAAATTCTCTGTTGATCGCAGATGGACTGCAATCGCATACAGCCCAATCTCAAGGGATTGGAATATCCTACTATGTCTTTCTGCAGAAAGACGGATTTTGTACCACTCTACAGAGTGATGGTTCTAGATGTTACTATGAAATAAAGTATCTGATTTTTGAATTGTTTGTTATATGCTAAAAATTGAGTTTAACGAACTCAGTTTAATAAAGTAATAAAAGGAAGTTGATTTTATATGTCCAAACAGCATGGTAGTATGCTTTGCTAGTTAGAAAACTAAGCAAAACCCCATCGAGGAAAGTGGGAGGCTTCGATCCTGATGATCAAACGCCTATGGTTGGTGGACCCGATATGTTAGGGTAACTTTCCAACACTAGATAGAGCTAATTAAATCATGACCCTCCCAATACCGATAGGATTAGTTACCAATTTAACACCATTTTAGGGGGCTGGAGTTGAGATTTTACCTTGCAGCTAGGGGGATTGAGTTACACTCTCCCCCCTTTCTCACTCTCTTTGAACCAAGTGCAGTGTTAACCTCGCTCCTACCTTTGATTGATTACAAAGTGGTCTTTCTTAGGTGCGCGTTAGATTGCTATTAGGGGTGACTTTTCCACACTTCACCTGTGAAGTAGAACTGAGAATCCCATGTTCAACTAAGTCCAAGGTTTCCCATGGGGAGATGGGATGGTGATGTGTATGGGTATGAATTTCAGTCAAATACTAAGAGGACTCCTCCGGGTCTGTTGGAGGAGGCACCTTACAACCATGATTTGATCTAGTTGTACTCCATTACTTCGAATGTTGTTGGGGGAGGAGGAGTAAAGTGAAAGGCCTTAATCATAGTGATTTAGTAAGAAGATTCCTAGAGAAGAGAGATAAGGAGTCTCTAAAAGTAAGAGTATATTTTGCAATAGAGGCACAATAAATATTGAAAACCCAACTATAGGAGAGTCTTTGATTCAGATCTTATATAGCACACATGAATTCAATTCTAAACAATTTTGAGATGGTAGCTCAAGATAATTTCACTTATATGATAGCTCAACAATACCATGTATACATCAATCCAATTGTTGTACACATGATCCAAAATCAAGACATAGATCCCTTTACTAGTAACAGAACCTATAAATGCATAGATTTGATTTTAGTTAAAGTAGCTTGCATCAATCAAAAATCTACATGTAGAGCTTTCAAAAGACACCTATTTCATAGGAAATTAACTCTTTCATCAAGATCTTCAACAGTAAATTAAAAAATCTTCAAATATATCCATATTATGACATATTGAGATAGCTATAAGTAAGAGAAGGCATTGGATCAAGAGAGCTTTGGTTACAAAACTATGGACTATAGTATTTAACATGTATACGCTCTCATCAAGATATCTACAAGTACTATGTTTTTAATGTTCAATATTCATGTGAGTGAATTAACTCAACTCCTCATGTAGAAAATCCAACAAGTGTTAGTAGGCGTACAAGTGAACTTCTCGTAAAGGTAGACTCTTTTAATTGATCTTGTGATATATCCTTGCTCATGTAGTGCCTTAACAAGAGACATCTAAATAGACTATTGGTCTATAGACTAAATTCTATGAATAATAGATAGGTGCACCATGACTTTAGCTCCTTATAGTAATATGTCATCAATCATAAATAGACAAATATCATGAATGCATTTCAATATTTGAAAAGCAAGAAAAAAATACACTAGGCACCATAAGTGGATAAGAGAGAAAGAACAGTTACAAGAGAAAAAGAGCAAAGATTGAGACCCTAATAGCTTGAGAATTAGGGAGAATGAGCTTGAGAGTGTGAGGTAAAATGACAAACTAGGATAGAGGGCAAAGCTCCATCCTCATTTTTGATTGAGATGGATGTGAGTGTATTAGTCATGCTCTCTCAAATTCTCACTACTCTCTCTCACACCATGAAAGCAACCTCGCCACACTTATTTTGTGATCTTACCTAACTAAGAATCTAATCTACCATCAAATGTGGCTCTTGAATCAAATAAAAAAGATAGAAAGAGATGGGGCTCATTGAGTTGTAGTATAGAGAGAGGTGTCAATGAGCTATGAAGCTTCCACTAGTTCTGACAGTTACATCTTCTTGTATCTCTTCTTGATTCCCATGAACTCAATGTGCCAAATTTTGAACTATATGACTAGTTTCTCCAAGCCATAAAGGACTTTGCATAGATGTCTGTGTGTGTGTGTGTGTGTTTTTTTTTTCACTATTGGAGATTCCTTAGGAACTTCTAGACTTAATATGCATCTTTTCTTTTTCTTTTCCAAGTTATTTTTTACATGACTTATTATTTTTAGTAAACCCTTATTTTTGAGGTGCAACTAAAAATTCAAGGACAGAGCCACATCGCTCTAGATATCTTGGTCCTTGTATACCTTTTCTTTTTTATTTTGGTCCTTGTACACCCATTTCTTTTTTCTTTTTATTATAGCCAACCTTGAAAGGGTTAACCTTATCCCCCTCACATTTGAGTGCCAATCTCATGGCAATTACTAGAATGCCCAAAAGATGAGTGAAATCATGGAAGAAGGTAAGAGGATGCATTGATGATAAGATTGAGGGCTCATTGGGTCACTCAAAAATATGTAATAAATCACATGGGTTTAATAAAATGGATGTTTAAAACACATTTTTCACACTTGTTTTACATATAAAAGGATATCATATAAAGGGATTATTCACAAATTTAATAGAAAGGGATGTATTTTTTGTATAGAAAAATTCACATATAATGGTATTTTTCAATAGGCCTTGAAGACACATCATTAGGAAAAATATGTACTAAAGAAGGGCCTCATAAGAAATTAATTATTAGAAAGCCTTAATCTTGGATTAGTCTCTTTCATAGTCATCGTTGTATGCCTTTTTGTCTCTTGGCCTCCTATATTGCTAGGTTTCACTCTACTATTTGTAGTGGACCCAGCTAGAAAGGGGAAATCCACTTATGTTTGCCTTGGTAACTACCCTTTTTCATCATCCTCCAAAATGAGACCACCACTCGTACCACATTAGCAAGTCAAATTTCTTTTTACCTCAAAAAGTAAAATTTTTTACTTTTTTCATAAAAGAGAATTTCTTTTTTTCAAAAGATATCAAATCATATTGACTTGAATTATTCATTTTTACATAAAAAGTTTTGCATTAAATTTCCTCCAAATCAATTTATGTTTTGTAATACCCACACATGTGATGCGCCTAGGACCCACCACTCTTCCAAAAGTGTCACATCGGTAGCAAGCTAGATTTATTTTAATCCCAAAAATGACTTTTTAAAATTTTTAAGAAAAATATTTCTCTCAAAAGATACTCAATCATATTAGAGGTTGAAATACTCATTTTTTAACATAAGTTTTTGCATTAAATTGCTTGCACATTAGTTTATATTTTTGAAACTCTACACATGTGGTCCTAAGACCCTCTAGAGGTAGTTACATAATCACTTTATACTTAAATACTACTTCTAAGTGCCACATAAGCAAGGCCAACTAATTTTGATTCCAAAAATTAACTTTCTCCCTTCCGCCATATGTTCATTTAAGCATATTTCATGCTCTATTTTTCCCTCTAAATCTTGTAATCAATATTACACTTTAAAAATGAGTCTACAACACTCTCTCTTCTACGTTACATTTCCTAATGGAATCACTTAGGGATATAAGCACTCATAAGAGGGAAGTTGATTTACATGTTCGTGTGGATGAAAAGTATGTTATGATAAAGACCCCTTATAGCAAGTGTAGTCTAGATGCAACAACTTCTTCCCAATATCATTTAGAGAGAAATGAATACATTGATCTTTGCGTATATGCTTTATTGTATCCAAATGACCCTAAGAGTAGTCTAAATCCTCTTATGTTGGGAATAGTAAACAAGGCCTATAGGTTATTATAAACACTTAGGTGGCAATATTCATATACATCAATACTATCAATCAATGTTACATACTACTCAACAGTCTTTGTAACAATCCTAGGATTCTTTAAATATGCTGCAAAAAGCCTTGTAAGACTAGAAAAATAATGTGCATAAGATTAAATAAAAATTGAAGCAATTCAAAGACAAGGAAGAAGAGATGGCAAACAATGCACAAAGAAATTTAAACATGGACGACCAAAATGCTTCATTGAAATCACTTCTCAAGAAAACAAAGAAGGAAAAGAAAATTATAGAGATGAAGTTTGCAAAGGTACAAGCAAACTCTTATGGGCTACAAAGAAAGGAAATGTCCACTACTACCAATGATATTACTATCTTTCAAAGACGTGCGGAAGCATTAAGGTCTATAATCTCCTACTAAAAGACAACATAACATTACTACATCCCTTGATAATTTGTCTCCTTCTTTTAAGAACTTTTTTAATGATGCTAGAGGCCAAGGTGAAGGTCAATAGTTGGAGCTTCTAAAGGCATCCTTAAAGCACAACCATTTAGTTGCAATTTTGAGAGACCCTCGACATCACACGCTCCACCTTGCTAATTTGATTGAGGCTGTTATTACAGATGTTCTTAATAGTTTATTGCTAGAAGAAGTTCAAATAGCTTGTGATACAAATGGAAATTATTGATAAGGGTATGAGGCCATATGCAACATGACAACAAATGCACTAGCTAGTATGCTAACCTAGCACACAAGGGAATCACAAGAGATAAGATGGTAAGCTCTTATGGGAGCAAGTGATCTCTAGATTTAACTACCTCGTTGAGATAGTGAGCAACTAGGATGCACACTTTATTAACTAAGAAATTTCTCACTTATTATATGCCTTCATGATCATTCAAAAAAACTAATTACCCTGCTAACCTCAGGCTACTAGCCAAGGTGAAGAGATAACTATAATCTTGAAAAATGTATTGACAAAGATAGTCTTAGTCTCTTACAATGAGATTGGGATAATAGATTGATGACAACCTTGTAGATAAATTGAACCGCCTTAAAAATGGCAATATAACAAACTTCCTTCAAGTTGTCCTATGGGAAAAAATCCATCTTACCAATTGAAGCAGGTCTAGGGGCAACACCCCCAGCTCGCCGATAATAAAGCAAATATTCCCTAGTCGACTAGGCAAGGTTCATAATATGGTCGGATAGACCAACCAGACTACCTTACCAAGCTATAAAAGGAAGACCCTTCTAAATCCATTGTCAATCTATCCTTCACCTAGTTAGAGTTCTTCTAGCTACCGTTAAGCTATTTGCCTATCATATGTCTAGATCGCCATCTAAGCTTCATATTGGAAGCGCATGAATGGACAGAGCCATCTTTGTATCAGTTCATTTGAAATTAAAGCATGATCTATTCTTCTGATATTTGCTATGCGTTCTCTACTCCTTGCTCAGATTCTGTCTGCCCTATTGTGCCATGTATTTTCTAAAATGAAAGAAAGATTGGTTTGACAAGCATGTCAAACAAATAAACTTTAAGAAGGAAAAACTTATGTTACTCTATCCATCAAAGGATACAAACAAAAGTTGAAAGTTAGAGGTCTATGTCCTTTTCGAGTGTCCCAATTTAGTAGAATGAGAAATATGGAGCTAAAGACTCTAGATAAAGAGGAGATTATATTTTTCAATTAAAGTGATATTAAAAAATACTACCGCGAGAGATTCACTATATCTATACCCTCTATATCACGTGTATTCAAGGCCTATCTATAAATATCCTTATATATGATTTTTTCTTTGATAAAACATAGCCCTTTTCTATTCAATCTGTAAGTAATCCCTTTATATGGGACCCTTATGTATGTAAAAAATGTGTAAAAATGGTATTTAAAAAATCCCTTATACATATATTTATGACTAAACTTCTTGGCAATGCTACCCACATGTACATCCACTACATGAACCATTGATGTTGTTGCCACCAATTTCTATATATGCTATGAATATCATAAAGATTGACCCCAAAGAAGAAAATATAGTACTGATAACATTTCTTAGGGTGAGGACCATTATAAAGTCACAACACACAATCGATGCTCTACTTAATGAAGGGAGTGGATCACAAAGATGGAATTGATCACATTATTATGATGCACAAGGATTGGGATAAGGATCATGGATGCAAGCTCAATAGATCCCGACTATTTCCAAAGTTGACCCATATGGTGGCACACCTTATATTATACTAGGTAAATGTGAGGTGATGTTCACCATTGAGACTAAAAGCCTCCCAAGCAATTCCTATGTATTGCCTAATGCTAAGGGAGTTGAAAAAGAAACCCAACCTAGCTATGTAGGACATTTAAACATGAACCAAGTGTAATATTGAATATGACAAATAGCAAATACACCTACACCTTCCCAATGTAGAAATCATTATGGCTTTCACTAAGGGTAAGCTTGCTTCCTTGAGGAAATTATAGGGCCACCAATGGCTTCAACTACATATGATAATACCTTTCAGAAGAGAGGTAAAACCTTGCTTAAAGAATTACTCAATGCACTAAAGACTACTAGCACCCATTAGCAATATGTCTAAACCAAATATGACAAAAAAGAAGTGTATTTTCAAGATATAACACAAAAGCATAGAGATTACCTCCCTTCCAAAACAACTAGTGGGGTCTACTTCTCATAGGTTGAGATCAAGATGACAAAGATATAAGAAATGACTCAGCACCAAGCTTTGATGAATTCCCAAAGCCTTATTACACCTTCAAGGATAATACATAAGGAATAGATGGATCTATATGTGGTCAAAGCCCCCAAGAATATGTGTCTCCTTTAGAGCTATATTGACAACCTCAACAATGGCTTTACCAACAAAGCAAGTAGTGAGCACAAATGATGAAGTGCAAATGAGGCCATTCCAAACCTTGTAGTTATAATGCAATCAAAGTTGTTTCACATCATGTTCTCCAACACACAAAGTACAATTCAACAATAAAGAGAATCCATGTAAGTCTAACGGAAGGACAAATGGGACTAAGGATTGAAAAATATATATTACAATGCCTATATACAAGAGACTATAACTGCTAAAGCAAGACATTGGGATATGATATACAAGGGCCTAAAGGGTCAAAGGACACATAGGTTGTGATGATAAGGATAGCGATGAGGAAGAAGGACACTACAAAACCATCCCAAAGGAATTTGAACTTACCTTAACTACCATAATAGAAGAAGCCATAAATGAACCATGTATACCAAGAAATACAATCCAAGAGAAGTCATCAAGTACGTCACTGTAAGGAATTTTCTCAACAATTGAAGCAGAGAATAGACAAAGTGGTAACTTGCAACTTGATCCTACAAAAAATGAGGATATATAGTTGCAAATGGAAACAGAAGAAGTAACTAAGTATCTAAATAGAGACTAAGAGAATCCTCAAAGCACATAGGGAGGCAAGCAAAAAAGCATCCAGCCAAATGTGTAGACTTATACATCCACCTTTTGATAGTGAAGTTGATCAAGCCACTGGCACAAGGAGAGAGGCATTGTACTTAAACTCATCCACTTTGCATTGACATATGGTATAAAGAGAATTATCTGTTGGATAAATAGTACTTGGTTTCAAACTATTGACCCACGATGAGTGTGAGGCTCCTTATGTAATAGGTTTAGTATAGTCATTTCCTTAGAGACCAATTTGGTGAGGAATATACTATCTCTTGGAATGAATATTGTGAAGAGTGGACTTTGTGCGTATGTATTATGTGTTGAGACAACGCATTCTAGGGCCAATTCTTGGGGTGTAGGAGAGCCATAGTAGGGCCACAATGATAAGCTCGTGGGTGCTCCCTTTGTTTGTGTTACGATGTGCTAGCCACCTATATGTTTAGGTACTCCCTTTACCTGGAGTTAAGAAGAGTATCATGTTGGACTACAATCTAAAGATTGTATCTACAAACACGTTCTTTCTATAAATCAATTCATAGTATTTATACGATCCTAGTTGTGAGGCCATGCGGTTGTTTGGGTGAGTATAAGAGGCCTATAGCTAGAGCCCTAGAGCCAATGTTGGGTCCATTTTTTATCCCGATAGGTGGTGTGTTTGTTAGGAGTTTTCGATAAGTGGCAATTCTTGAACCTTATTTAATTAGGGACTAGTGAGTCAATTTAAGCCAAAGAGCATTGAGGTAAGCCCATTATTTCTCAATAAACATCATCAAGCTGAGATCCGAAAAACAAGAAAGAGCCGAAAGGGTTAGAAAACATTCTAAAATCCTTAGAAGGTATTCTCCTCAATGTAGCAATCGATACCCCTATGAGAGGGAGAGATCTTTGTGACCCTAGTGCGACAATTAGTCCATTAGGAGGAGGAGGAAGCTCTAGGCTGTCATCATGGTGTAACCTATTGCAACTTCTGTAGAAACGCCAGATTTACTAGCTTTAGTTTTCTGTCTACCCACTTTTAATGGGTTACTAGAGGAGAATGTAAAGCTTCACAACATCAGTGAGTTCCAGAAACTCATATTTGATTGCCAAATTCGGGACGAGAGGGACATCTAATGATATTCTATAACATAAGCCTAAAAGGAAGGGCGAAAACGTGGTATCATGGCTTAGAAGTCAATACCATAACCACAATCAATTTATTTTATATAGCCTTTCGAAGGGAATTCTCCCCTACGAGAGGTGGACAATATTGGCTACTTTTTCTAAATGTGACACATCAAGAGCCCCATGAAATTGCTCGAACATATGCCAAGAAGATAAAAGAGGTCTTTTGCAAATTGCAAGCCTCTATCCCTATCCCACTTTGCTGTCCAACTACAATATTTCTTGCATGGATTGGAGTTCAATATCCAAGTGTAGTTAAGTAGTGTCCCTCTAGCGGATATAGATACTGCTATAACTAGATCAGAGAAAGTAGAGTTCCACTTACAAGCGGCCTATGCATTGAGGGAAAATCTAAATTATAGCCTTAGTCTTGGGAATAATTTGGGATTGGTTAGTGGAGATCAAGGTGTGATCAGTTACCCTATGACCAACTTGAATGGTAGAGGAAGCAAGATGTAGAATGTGCCATTTTTTCCAACTCCTCCAAATGTCATTAAGCCCCAACAGCTAGCCAAAGAGCTCCTTTTGTAAGCTAAAGGTCAGTATAGGTAGCATCCCCTTTGCAAGTTGTGCAGCCTAGGGGGAATAGCTCCTGAAGGCACTGGTTATGAGTCCTCTGCATTAAACATTGCAGAGGAAGTAAAAAATATGATGAAACAAATCAGTGCTGGTGAAGTGGTAGGCGGCATTTCTCTCATAATTGTCCTAATGTCAAATGCAATATATACAAGGAGTCTGGTCACTTAGCCACTATCTGTTGGAGTAGGGTTAGTTCTCTCCACCAAGGTAGTCAGCAACCTGGGCCTATGAACCATCATGTGAATAACCAGAATACTAAAGGAGAGGGCCCTAAGCAAATTCTACAAAGGGGTAAATCCACACTCAAGGAAATGCCTAGTGGGGTAAGTCTGGTTGAAACTTTGCCAATCAGTAAGAGTTTATCTCCTAACAATGTTAGGGTAGTAATTGTTGAGATATCGAGCTCCACTCGTGATATGCCAGGGTGACCGTTGTGCATTATGCCGACTTGTTAGCTGCAGATGCGGTTGGTACACCGCCCATGAATAATAGCTAGATGATAGCTATCCTTATCTACTCTAGTTCGTGGCTCAGTTAGTATGCCACCTTAGTTAGTTGAGTTTGGTTTGAGACCCATATATAGGGTTCTTCTATTTCTCTGTACTAGAGTTCTTTTTGGCTTACAAAACTAAGAAGAGGAAAATTGTTTTTAGCCTCCACCTATGTGTGTATTCCCCCATTGTGCAAGTGAGAAAGCTACAAGTGAGACTCCTTCCTTCTCTCCCACAATCTTGACAGTAATTACAGGTCAGAAACAAAAAGATGATCCTAGTACAAGCAAAGCTAACCCTAATCCTAACAAAGATGATAAGAAGTTGTTGGATGCCAAGGTGGATCCTCCTAAAAATGATGGTGTTTTAAAGGATCCTGTGGTCAAAAGAAAACAAAAATCAAAAGAAAAGGAGGGTACTAAGATTATCAAGAAGCCAAAAGAGTGGCTTGTGTGGAAAGAGAAGAGAGTAATGGCAGACTTCCATGAGTGTGACCTATCGAACATGGTATGTGAAGTCAAATTGGATGTGAATCTACTAAAAATAATCTATCTGTCATCGAATGTTTGTAAGGAGTTCAAGAAAATCCTATGAATGGGTTATGTCATAGAACCTTTTGGTGTCCATCGAGTGGGTAGTGAATGGTGGGATCACGTAGAAAAGCAGTACCCTAGGATGCAAGCATATGTTGATGGAATCTTGATAGAAAATATAGTGGTGGACCTCGGCTCATCCGTAAACATTATGAGTATGGATTTATTAGAGAGGCTAGGTCTACCAATCCAAAAGGATATCACGATAGTTTTAAAAGTGGTTGATGATAGCCTAAGGCAATCAGAAGGAATTGTAGTGCAAGTACATGTGATGGTTGCTAATATTGAGTGCACCCTTGACTTCCATGTTGTCCAATTTGTTGGGAGATGAAGCTATTAGTTGTTGCTTGGACATCCATGGATGTTACATTCTGGTTGTTTTGTGGATATCCCAACTGGTCGACATATTTTTAGGTGTGGGTTAAAGAGAACAATTCTAGATGCATATCTTGAGCACCCATTGGATGAAAGGGAATTATTTCCCACTACACAATGGGAGGCACCCATTGAATGTGATTTTGAAGAGGGTTATGTTATCGATGAGGTTTACCAACTATGTTTAAATGAGTCAATAGAGATAAATGATACAATTTGTGATGCTGATGTAATAAAGTTGGATCTTGGGACTCCCAATGATCTCCGCCCCATTAAGCTTAGCACTATCTTATTTGCTTATGAGCATGCAGATTATGTAGCACTCCTACAGGAGTTCATGGATATATTTGTATGAAGTTATGATGAACTGAAAGGGATTCCCCCCTCTATTGTTATGCATACAATCCCATTGAAAGAAGGTAGTAAGCCAGTGAGACAGAAGGTTAGACGTATAACATTTGAGCTGAGAGAGCCTCTTTTTAAGGAATCGATCTATTTAAGGAAAGATGGTCTTATCTTTCCCATTGAACATATAGAATGGTGCTCACCAGTGGGTAATAAGAGAGAAAAGAACAATCAAATCCACCTGTGTGTCCATCTTAAGGATTTGAACAAGTAGATGGTGAAGGAGTATTATCCTCTGCCCTATATTAATCACATTTTAAATCAGCTAGTTATGGAGCTATTGCTAGGTTTGGTATTGTTGTCCCATTGTTGGAGCTTAGCTTGTTCCATCAAAGCTCCAGGTTTACCTACAAGATCTTTCCATCCTTACTAGGCGGTATCTATCAAATTATGGAAGAAAGTTTGAATCAATCTTTGGGCATGTCAGAAGGGCCATAAAACTACAAGCAAATATTACAGACCAAGAAGCAATATAAAAATTGAGGAAGTTCATGCTACCTAAGGCTGGGAGAAGAATGTTGGAATACAAGCATTGGTAACTGCCAAGGAAGCATTGGAAGCTGGCCTTGCATTTACGAAGGAGGTTTTTGGAGTTTCATCTCCCCATACTAATCACAATGTTAAGGTTAACAATAATAGAAGTCGAGATTATTCAAATCTTGAGGGTGTAAGTACTTGAGGATGTAAGTATGAGAAGGAAGTGCACGTGCAGCTTTGGAATGCAGCATTAGAGAAGGAAGACATTGTGAGTAATGGACTCAAATTTTTGAATGTGTTTGTAGAGCACAAATGACCTATGATATCAGAAAAGATAACATTCAACGTTCGCAAGAAAAACAACCGCAAAGATCATGGCGTTCGTACAGGTGTTGGCATAATCTAGATCATGACACAGTGGTGGTCGTCGCTGGATGACGAGGGAGTGACAACATTCATCGATGCTCGAGCCGGGGTGACTACGTTTTCAGAACGCAGGAAGGCAAGAATGAGAATCCTTCAAGATTATCCATAAGATATAAGCTTTAAAGCTTTTAACTTTAAGCCTTAACAATTAGGATTTTAATGCTATAAGGAGAAAAGCAAAGCATTAAAAGGCTTTTAGCCTTTTTGAAAACCCAAAAGCAAATAAACATATGTGCATTGAAAAAAACCTATATAAGAGACAGGAAAGAAAGAGTTTAGTTTGCCCTACCCCATGTATTCTTCTTGTAACTTGTGTAAAGTGGAGAGTGGAGGGTCACATGTGAGAGTGTGCTCTTGACATGCTCTTTTGTGAGGTTGGAGAATTTGGACAGTGAAGTGCCAACGAATGTCAGCTCAAGGTTATGAAGGTATGAAATTTTCATGCTGTTGGATTTGTCTCCAAAGTTTTTTTTGAACGTTGTATGAAGTATTGGTGTTTTTTAACTTTGGGTTGGGTTTGTATAATGCTCTACCCGGATTTGGGTTTATAGTTGTTTGAGCTACGAGAGGCATTGTTTGGTGTTTGGTTTTGTGTGGTGTTTGTCAAAACAATTATATTTTTTGTGTTGTGTTGTGCATGCAACAAAGTCAATTATTCTCACCGGCACTCCTTAACGTCTCGTTATTGGGTTGTGAGTGAGGCTTGCTCTCGATCACCGCTCACGTAACATCTCTTTTTTGGTGCCCCTGCTGAGGAGTGCCAAAAATTTTGACTTTGTATGTGATTTTGTGGATTGATTTCTTGTTTGAAATTGTTATCCAATGGCTAGTTCATTTCCTTAAATTTATGGAAGAAAGGGAGAGGATCCTTAGCGATTCTTCAAAAAATTGGAACTTGGATATATTATCCATCGAATAAGTGACACAACCCTGAAACTCTAAATTATGAAATTTCAATTGTTGGATGAAGGTCGTAATTGGTTGGAAGATTATAAAAATACCCTTAGAATGAGAAATCCTCTTGTTCCTTTGGAATATGAAGCATTAAGCAGGCATTTCTTAACTGTTTTAAGAAAACTGAGACTTCTAAGGATCTTTCGAGAAAAATAGAAACTTGTTAGAAAAAAGAAGACCAGACCATAGAATTTTTCGCCATAGAGTATACCAAATTTTGGGATCGTTGGAATGTATCTTTAGGCCCAAGAGAGAGAGCCTTAGAAATGTTGAAAATTAAATATTTTTTTGAAAAATAGCAGGGAGAAGTGAGGACAAAGTTGGAAATTAAGGAACCAAGTACTTTTGAAGAAGCTGTGATGATTGCCATAAAAAAAGAGAGAAAAATTGAGAAAATTAAAAAAAAAAGAATCATTTAGAATACCTATTGAAAATAGGGACCAAAATTGGCAAGGGGATGGATAAAATTTTCAAATTTTAACAAGTTAAAATGCCCAATTAGGAGTGCTATTATTTAGCAAGCTCTTCATTTGGAGCTTTTTAAGTGCTTCTTGAAGCTTTTTGGTCATCACTTGGATTTTTTTGGTTATTTTATGGATCTTTTTGTTTGATTATGTTATCGCTTTGAATTTAATTATTTTGCAATTGCAAACTAATTAGATCAATTATATTAGGATGTTGAATTGCAAACTAATCGCAAACTATTGAATGCTTTGATCTCTAACAAAAAATAGGTATGCAACATCTTCTAAAGCATGAAGTTTTAGCATCATTTTATAAGTTTATGAAGTAATCCCAATTTAAGTGAGATCCAAAATCCATAGAGTCATACATAATTCGCGAGCATCATCAAGCCCCATGGCATGCACTACCAATACAAGGCATCATATTAAAAATAATGCAACTACAAATCATGTGAAATCATCATCGTCACTAGGATGAACAGATGGCGGTCCGCATGCCACATCAACCAAGCACTGGTTGTAGAGGCTAAAATCACCCTCAAGGCACATGCAAAAATGATGTATCTCTGTGCATGCTCTACCAAGGCCACCACAACCTGAAAAAATATCCAGCACATAGTCGAGATCCTCTGTGAACGTAGCAAGGAGCCACCTACAAAAGAAACCATTTAGTAACATCCATAACAAAAGCATGACATATCTCAATGCAAAGTATAAACCAGTCTAAGAGTGTATAACGCACCTATAAAAAACTAGTGATCTTTCTGCAACCCCTCAAACCTCTACACCATCCACATAAGTGTGCTCAAATGATGTGCCCTGGAGGTTTGTCTTGAAGAGGAAGCTACGAGAGGCAGGAAACCTATATGGGCTAACCCTCTCGCCAGCCTCTCTATCATATGAAGGGATATGCATCCCTTGATAAAACAAGCCAATAGTAAGGTCCATGACCTAGCAATGCAGAATCATCTTGTTCGCTACTTAAACTTTTATTTTAAAAAGTTACAAGTTTGTCTTCAACGCACTTATCTCCTCTCGAGTATCAGGGTGTCTATATCCACCCTCACACACGAGAGTCCATGTGTGATGGAGCTTCAATCCAATGGAATGAGCTCCTCTAAGCACTTTTCCAAAGTGTTGTGCAAGTCCCAAGGTCACCAAGAACCCCTCATCTGCCAAGAATCTATGGGCTAGGTCCATGACACCTTTGACAAGTGCACTAGAAAATGTATTCCATTCGGGAATCCCTTTCAAATGTAAAGATGTATAAGACCATGCAATATCACATGAGTTTATAAACTAAACTAATGCAAGCACATATACCTTCTGTCTCAAGGCCAACAACAAGCAAAGATGTAGGAAAATCTGTAAACAACAACTTAGCAACATCATATGATGGGACACCATTACACTGGTAAGAGTTGATGGTATTTCCCTCCATAAAGCGTTTAATGCTAAAATTGAGAACACAATAACAAAGCATAAGTAACCATTACAATAGATGTGTATATAGATAATGGTGATAAAATATACCCATCCAATGCAAAATCATCAATCGATGTCACGTCTACCAACAGAGCATCTACGATAGTTTGGTATTGAAATCCTATCATCAAAATAAAGTTTACTTACAAATGTTGATGTTGGCTAAATGTTAAGACTCCGAATGTAAAGCTAGAAATCTACATACCTGTCTTGCGTATAGCGGGACGTCTACAAGACTCTTGTATAGGCTCTGATGACTGAGTCATGAATGACATAGCCCGAGAAGGTGTAGTATGTTGCAAAGATCCCTAAAAGTGACCCTTAGTTTTTTCCTTTTCTTTCCAAATGCTGTGCATGTCAAAACCATCTTTTTTGCCTAAAGTTGTAAAGAAAAATAGGAAGGAAAGTAAATTATTTAGTGTTTAATGTTTGGATTTTATATTATCTTCAAAAATATATAAAAATGTACTTTTAACATGACTCTAATAATCCAAAAAATGATACTTGATTCACCTTCTAATTCTTCATCCAATGAAACAACTTTCTCTTTATGTTTAGACCTTCGCTTTGTTGTACCAACCTCATTTGATTCACTTATATTACCTACGCAATATAAAGACAACAAAATAATACTTTAATAAATTGACTCGTAAAATGAAAATCCTAAACTCTATCATTCATGCAAATTGGCTTACCCTTGCTATGCTTCAACGCATCATCTATCATGGGGATATTCTTTCATTTTCCCATGGACTTTTTCTTCATTGTAGTATCAACAGTTGCATCACTAATGGTACCTAAGTAGTGTGAAGTCAACACAATATAATATCATATTCATGCAAATTAGAAACAAGGCTACTTGGATCAAACTAAAAATTTGCATTCCATCCAATATACCCTTTGCCATGCTACCACCACAAGTCACCTTTATCCCCACAACATGAGGGACCATGTCTATTGTATTGGACATTTCTAATTTGCAAAAACAACAAAGTTAAGAAAACACAAAAGTCTAAAAAGTTATGATAAGTTTCATGTTAAATAAATACATTTTAGAAAGTACCATTTCCTTCATCCTCTTCTTTGTGCATAGAAATTACTCTATTTTGTTCCAAAAATCCTGCAAATAAGGCAAGTATTACTAAAACAAATAGCTAAGAGCAAGAGTTACCACATATTTACTATGTTTGGCTCTCAAAGTACTTACTCTCTCTTAATTCAATCTCTTGCCGTGGAATGTCATCCAATGGATAGTCTATCCACCATGGACAAATACGCATTTCCCATTCCGACAGACCCCTCTCAAGTAGTGCTTTTGAGAACATACAATTTTCACATCCCAAGTCCATCCACTCCTCCACTAGAGGAGGGAGGCTTTCTAGCACTCCACTTTCCTGTAGACTACGCAACCATCTTTTCCAAAAACATAAGAACAAACAACAAAAGCACTCTTAAGTTAGAATACATTTGTACATATGGTATTTAGAAAATATGGTTTCTTTATACTAGAAATACCTGTATACCACCCTCTTGCTTGATTGTGTGAGCTCTGGAACCTTCTCAGAGTCTCCAACATTCTTCATTTCACCAAAAATATTTGCAAATGCCTTTAAAATATGTAAACGTCTTTGGCCTTTTTAAAAAACATCAAAGCCTCCTGGAATCTCAGTGCCATCAACTTGTAAGCTCCTGATCAATAAGGAGGATTCTCCAATCATATGAAACAAATACACCTCTTGCTTCATTTAGCTACGAAATCTCCTTACATCCGCAAAGTGTGACATAGTGGAGTCCTTTGCCTTTGTGATAGTCATGAGAAGTAAAATCTCCCTTTTTCTAATATATTGGTTATTGAACAAAACATAACTTCAATATTGTTGAACCAAATTATGTTCAATTCCAAAAAATAAGAGAACATTAGTCCATGAGGAAAACATACCTCTCCGCAGCAATATTAGCACTACAAATGGTATATAATTTGTCCTTGGTAATAGCCATCATGTTCTTTTCATCCCAATTCAATGCAAACAAAACAAAAAAGAAATCCTCTCCATGAGTAGGATTAGCTATTCCAAGGTACTTGTATCCTTTGTCCCTCAATTTATCTTGCTCTTTGTTTATGAATTGTTTTCTTTTTGCCTCATAATTTGCCTCTACCAATGCAAGCTCCTTGAGGCGGGCCTCCTCTTTGAGTATGGCAGAGTTATAGTCATCCTAAATAGAAAAACCAATACACTATTCTTAGTTATGGTTAAATTCAAGATACCACAATTTGTTATGCTGAAAACTAAAATACTATACCAAACTTTTTACCTTCCACACCAAAAGCGATATTAGCAAACATGGGTTCTTGTACCATGGATCATTGCCATGGTTACTTTTTCCCTCAATTTCATACTCTATTTCAGCCCACTGTCTTTGAGAAGGGCTCATCCTTTCCAAAATGCTTTGTTTATGAGCGATGCCAAACTTTTGGAACATGAAAATTTCATGGCCTAGGTTGGGTTTGACATGTGCTCTTGTTACACTATAACATTGAAAATTGTCTTTAAATTTTAATATTCACACATAAATAAAACCTATTCACATTCACATAACTAATAAATGAAACCTATTGGCATTCACACGTAAATGAAACCTATTGGTATAAATAAAATATCTTGACATTCACACATAAATTATCTTTATATTTTGAGATTCACACATAAATAAAAACTATTGGCAATATTCACACACAATTGATGATCTATTAACCCATTTGAAAAAGTTAATAGTGATAAGTATACTTACGCATTTGATGTATCCAATGCTAACAATAGTTCTCCTTCTTTCTTCTTCTCCACTTGGATGAATTGGCATAGAACTCTAACATGTCGCGAAATATCTTCATTATAAACTACATACATCAAATAATAAAATAAATAATTAGTCAAAGAAGGAAGTATCATCACAATAAATAAGAGAAAGCAAGACAATGCATAGTTACCTTCCTTTATCCTCTTCATCCATGTCTTCAACCTATGATTACCGTCCCATACCAAAAACTTGCGCCCTCTTAAATCAGCCCACTCATTAGTCAATTCATCTTCAAACCTTTGGTTAACTTCTCTCCAAAGAGGGCCCCACTCTTCCAAATTTTGGGGAGATACATCCATTAGCTCACCAGTGGGCCTTCTCAAAGAAACCAAAAATTTCCCCATTGTTTCCATATACGAAGCATTATCGAAAGATGAAATCAACCATGTAGCAGAACTAGATGCAAGCCTTATAGCCTCATAGGGCACAAGTCTACACAAAGGGATAGGAGGAGGAGAAGTAGACCTCGTTACAAAAAATGAGGCCAACACATCTGACATAAGCCCAAACTTGTCATTCTCTCCAATTTGTCTATCATGCTCACTGACCTCATTCTTTTCTTCATTAGCAACATCCTCATTCAACTCTTGATTTTCCTCATGTACAATTTGCAAATCTAAAGACCTTCCCTTGTTTCACCACACTCCGTGGTGGTAGTGTGGGTGCTCATAGGATCAGCATGAATGTCATTGATTGCTTCATCCATGCTATCCTCAAGCGCTTCATCATCAATGAAAGGACATTTTTTCCTTGGTTTTCCACCCTTGTTATTTGGAGATTCAGAGAATGCACGGGAGGATGCTTCTTGATCGATAATTACTAGTCTATTGCATAGACCGGATCTTAACCTTATAATTGGAGTATCTACAAAAATAATTTGAAAATAGAATATAACATTTATATGGAACTTTAAAAGAGTTGCTTAACCATTAAGAATAGAATATGTAAATTTAAAAGAGTGATTGAATGACTTACTTGGACGGCCCCTTTTGCTTTGACCTCTCCTACCACCACCACGCCGACCTCTAGCCATGCTTAGAAGCACTAAAACAAACCACAAATCATTTTAAAAATGAAGACAACTCAACTAAATCACATGTTCTATTAATTAATCTCCACCAAAATATGACCATTTGACACAGACAACACACTTTAATATCATTTGTTATTTGGGTTTAATAAATGTATTAAATTTTCTTAATCATTTGAACCTTCTGACCACATTTTCACCCCCGCACCCCCAAAGGGGGGATACTCCCAACCCCTTGTTCCTGTCTGCATTGACGCAGACAATGCTGAGTATTTGACAATTCCCAATCCAAAAAAATCAAATCATGTCACACTTATTTATTTAGGATGATTTGCGTACGATTTAAAAATGGTTTAATTTTTCATGCCTTGGACTCACGCGATTTACACCCACTTTATATGGAGGGGGGGTGTAGGGACTACTGTCGCCGGGGGGTTCCAAAGGGGGCCGGCGACAGCCATGAGGCCCCCCTTGGCAGGGGTTCGGGGGCAGCGCCCCCGAAGCCAAAAATTGTAGGTAACTTGGCTATAGAAGAGGTTTAAGGGGCGGTTTAGGGAGGAGCAGTGGTTTAAGGATGAGGAGCTGAGAGGGGAGTGGTTTAGGGAGCAGGGAGTGAGAGGGGAGTGGTTTAAGGAGGAGGGGCTGAGAAGGGGGTGGCTGTGCACTACCCACCCCATTTTATAAGGTACCCCGCCCCCCACCAGGTCTGTCTGCGTTGATGCAGACAGCGGGCGGGTACTGAGGGTTCCTCCTCCTCGCCTTCTCCCTCTCCTCCTCCTCCCTCCAAAGGGGGTTGTGCCCAACCCCCGAGAGTTGCCTGCGTTGACGCAAACAGCCTCGGGCTCCTCCTCTCCCATTTTTTCAGTTTACTGTCTCCTTCTCTACCTCCCCTTTCCTTCTCTCCCCTCCCATTGTTGTCCTCTCATTGTCTACCTGGTCTTCCATTTCTTTCAGGCATAGAGGAAAAATGAAACTTGAAATATAGATTTTCAGCCATAAGGATGAAGTGTGGAGCTTACCTGGTGAGTTTGATGGAGAATGTTGATCTTGTTTGAGCTTGTTGCAGGGGCTGCTCTCCTTCTTGCTTCTTCTTTATGCCTTCCAACTTGCAATGGGAGAGAAGAAGAGGGAAACAAAAGAGAAAAGGAAGAAGAAGAAAAAGTAGAAGAAGAAGAAGAAAAAGAAGAAGAAGAAGAAGAAGAAGAAGAAGAAGAAGAAGGAGAAGAAGGACAAATAAGAAGATATGTTTAAACCGTTACACACAACTTTCAATGGCAAGCGGTACGTGCATATTGAACATCCATCATGAGAGAATGTTTCTCTCGAACACTGAAAAATTATTTACTAAAAAATGTAAATGCTGACGGCGCCTGACATCTGACAAAATAAAACGTGCTTATAAAAATATGTGCTACAACACGACATGATTTTCGAAAAGACATGATTTATTTTCAAAAAGACATGTTTTTTTAAAAAATTTATTTAACTAAATCTTGTGATTTTTCAATATGTAGACTTTTTTTAATGATTTGGTTCATTAATGGACTAATTCGCAACTTCAACTGTCACTAAGAACTTGCCCATGGAGTAAGAGCTCATTTAATCCATATTTGGTGGGGGTAACGGACTATTATTTCTACGTTTAAAGAAATTGATTAAAAATAGGCATGCTATTAGATATAATATTTCGCCTTCATAGTTCTATTGTTTGTTGAGTTTCAAACCGGCTTTTGTGAGAGACGATGGCAGAAGTTACTCTTCAATGGTCAATCGGCTCCGAATCACTGGAACGTGTTGTGCCCCTGAGGGATGGAAAGATTCTTGTGAGCTCTTATTTTCTTCAATCACTTCTACCCCTTGACCGGAAGCTGGTAGGTTTGTATGCTATTTTCCAACTTGATGCTTACAGTGAAGAAATCACGGTTCATGGCCAACCGGATATCAATGGTGCGGAGCAATTTTTGCTCGATTCTTCTCTTTCATGTCAATATAAAATAGTACATTGTGATACCACTTTCACCATGGACCAAGATGAAGGACTACACACTGTAGAAAATAGCAAACAAGCTCATTTACTTTCAGGACCTGTTGTAGACATTACATGCGATTCCTTCGCAGAGACGTCATCTCAAACTTCTTCGCCACTTATAACAAATTCTTTTTGTGCACCCATCTCAACTCCGACTATTGACTTAGAGTCGGATGATGGACTTGATAGTCCTCATTCATTTCCACAAATAAAGAAAGAGATTTTACCTTGGATTGCTAATAGCCCCAGAGGAAAGAAGTTGAAGGCTTTATTGGCAAATGAGTGAAGGCCCTTTTTTTGTTAGTGAGATTCCAAGAGAGTACAATGGTTCTGTTGCTTTCGTTCTTCTGCCAACATATGGCACATCTTCAAACATGGATGGGATGCAACAACAATATGATGGTCATGTCTGGACAAGACCCCATCCAACTAATATCTTCCCTGATGCTACTTCGAGAATTAGCCATTGCCTTGGAGACTTACAATGTCATCGAGTCAATTGTCCTTACTATGAGAGCAACAATCAACATAATAAAATGTATTTTCATGGTTACCTCAATGGCATAGTGAGCAAGGGGCTACTTGCAAGTGAAGAAAAACATTCAATCATGTGTCACTATTGTAGTAAAGTTGACACTTGTTATGTAACTTGTGATTGCAAAGTTTATTACATTTTGCCAAAGGACACAAGCATGGAGAGATTGATGCTTCATGTAGGCACTCACACACACAATGTGCAACCAGGGACTTCAATGGCTACAATTAAAAAAATTAGATCTCTAGTTCACTCAGTTATGCAAGTGAATCGACACTGTGGTGCTAGGAAGATTCAAATGATTGTAGCAAAACGAATTATCACTGAATCTTTGACAACTAATGGTTCAATGGTGGAGGGAGAACAAGAGTTTACAAACTTTTTGGAGGAGTTGATGCCATTGGTTCAAAATTAGAGGTTAGTTTTGGTTATTCAAGTCTGCAAACTATGGTTTGTAGCATTGTTATTAGTTTAACAAACTTTCGTTTGTTGAGGTTGCAGGTTCAATAGTATCGTGACATGCCAAAAAAAAAAGAAATATGTGTTGTTGGAGATGGCTTTGATAACATTTTGGAGTTGAAAAAAAGATGCATGTTTCCTTTTTTTCATGGCAGTAGATTTCCAGGGCAAGGAGGGGTGGGTGAAAAAAGTTGCATTTTTAAAATGTCTACTAAAGGACCCGCCTCTGGAGTGGAATTGGTTAATCGAATGCAACGCTTAGGAAATGGAGACCTTTGCAAGTCTTGGGTTCACTTTGACTTTACACACAGAATAGATGACTGGGCAACAATGTCTTGTTCTGTGTATCCATGGTTTGTTTGGGAACCTTACTTGTTATCAATTTTCGTTGACATATTCTAGTTGCTAATCACAGTATTTCTTATTGCAGCTTGAAGGGGATCATGGTGATTGCTATTTGTGATACAAAGGAAGAGGATACAGAAACACAAATTCTTTTTTGGAGATGCCTTAATAATGTGATGCTCGAGTGTGGACACCCTCATGCAGACTTTGCAGGTTTTATGGCGGATGAAGCCGGTGCAAATTGGATGGCGATCCACACTGTTTTCAATGCGGGACCTGACAATGTTTTGGAAGGAAGAGAGAGATCGTGTTTGTTTCACTGGGAACAAAGCTTACAAAAGCACACAACAAAATACGTGCCTTCAAACCTTCGAAAGCATCACTTGAATTTATGTGAGAGGTGGCGCCTTTCAAAATCCATTGAAGAGGGCAAGAGGAATGCCACAACTATACAAAATTGGTGGCAGCAAGTAGGACTACCTCGAGATAGTACCGTACCATTGAAGAGATGGATCAAATGGTGGGAGAATAGGATAGACCATTGGGGTAGTACTACACATGTAAATGTTTTTTTTTGTTTCTATTTGTTACATACACATGTACTAATATCATTGGGGTGGGAATACCCAAGTATGAGAACAAAATAGATATGTAAGAGGAATTGCTGAGTTTTTTATTGGGTTGCAGGCTTCCTTGAGTCCTTGGGAGAGGACTTGTATTTCCAACACAAATCTTTCTGAGAGCGTGCATGCAAGTTGGTTGGTAGGGGAGGATGGAAAGAAGAAAATTGGTTTGTATGATGCATGCGTCACTAACTTGATCAACTCATATATTCAATGTTCAAGGCAACTGGCCTTCACAAACTGGAAGATACTCTGGAAGTGGTCCCGACATGGATGCTCTTATTAATAGGGTGGTTGCAAGAAATACCCCTTCACCTGCATCCATAGCTCGAACAATTCAAGGAGCACTTCTTGGCACCCCCATGTACAGAGAGCCTTTCATTTCTGGAAACAAAGAAACAGTTCAAAGGAAAAGAAGAACTCTAGATGGTTGTAGCTCTCATAAACTTGGCTATGTAATGGAGTCAAGGGATAGAAAACAAAAAGGACGACCACACAAGATAAATTTTCAAAATAGAAATGACCAACCTACAGAAGTGGGCTTGGACCATGAGGTGCATGCAGTGCCGATTGAAATGGATCTCCCAACTAATATTGTCTCAGAGGAGGAAATGCATAGAAGTTTGTGGGCCATCCGGAGAATGCATGTTCGTTGCAAACGAAAATGTTTTGGTATTATAAATAGAAAGAAGTGCTGCAACGTGATAAAAAGTAGATCACCTGGGTTACTATGCCCTTCATTTTGGTCAGAGAGGGAATTTCAAGGTAAGCCTATTGCACAATGGTTTTGGTTTTGTAGTCATGATGTGGAGCATACATGGGATGTTGATAAACAAGTTAAGCATGTGCCCTTGCGACCCAGGATTTGGTCTATTGACAAGGGCACCAATGCTTCTGCAGAGGAGATTTCAATTCTTATAAAAGGAGGTTTTGTATTCAAGCATGATGGCATTCCACCTACCCCCAAAAATACTACGACCCATGGGACAGAACCACTTACCTCTTCAAGTGGCAAGCAAAGAAAAAAATGGAGACATGGTATTTCTAAGGATGCAGAAAGAAAAATTGCATTGGCTGAGGCATTGGATGTAGTTTTCATGGAAGAGAAAGTAATGGTGGCAAATGAGAAAGTCATATTTTATGTTATGTTAGAGCATTTGTATGAGGTGCATGTCAATCCCGAGCCCTTCTGCACGTGTCTTGACTTTTAAAAGAGAGAGTTGGAAAGTAAACCCTTCCTCGCCTGCAAGCACATGTATTATGTCTACAATCGTGTGCTTGGGATGGACAAAAATCAACATATGATGATGCATCAACCGTCCCTTAAGCAAACTGATTTAAATTTTATGCTTGCCCTTCCGCGACGCATAAAATGCAAATCAAAGACTTGAGAGTTTTATGTTGGCTATTGTTCAATGAGATGGGGACCATGCAGTAGTGAATGAAAGATTTAAAGGGCATATGAAGAAGTGGAGGTGGATGTTCATTTTGGATACATGATGTGAAGGGACCACATATTTGGTATTTTTCTTTTTGAGCATAATGAAAACTCTAGTAAAAGTAGACATTATTAATCATGGACCAGTTATCCATTTGTGGACATGATTGGATGAGGATCTAAAAGTGGAATTATTGATCATGCTTTTTTGATTCATTGAGGGGGGCATCTATTTATAGGTTAGGGATCTCTTTATAAACTATGCTTATTTAGTATGCAAAGTAATTTCATTTTTCCTGATTTGATGCTCCAACTTCATTTTTGTTGAGCCAATTTTTTTTCAAGGTAATCTAGATCTTGCTCCTCTTCTCCTATTATGAAAAGTATGCAAGTTTATTATTTGCCTTTTGCTATGATGAATACATCCATAAAGCTTGGTATTCACTGAGGGGGATACCTATTTATAGGTGATGGATCTCATTATAAATCATGCTTATTTTGTGTGCAAAGAAATTTTATTTTTCTTAATTTTAATGCTCCAAGTTCATTTTTGCTAGTTGTGACATTTTTTTTCTCAAGGTAATCTCGATTTTGTTTCATAAAGCTTGTTGATCACTTCGTTTTAATTCCCCTCAGAGGATTGTCTATTTATATGTGAAATATCTCTTTATAAATCATTCTTGTTTTGTGTGCAAAGCATTTTCATTTTTCCTGGTATTGATGTTCCAAGTTCGTTTTTGTTGATTGTGATATTTTTTTCTTAAGGTAATCTTGATCTTTGTCCTTTACTCCTATTATGGAAAGCATGGTTACATAGAATCTAATCATGTATCATCTACTCTAGTCACATTTCTAATATATATTATGGTTGCTTCTCCTTCCCATGTTACACCTTCTCAATTGTTTGCTTCCCCTTATCACGTTATCAAGGTGTTTTTTATCTAAACCATGTTCTAATTTCTAATTTTCATTTGTTAATTGGGTATTTTTTATCTAAATTGGAATCTAGGGAGAAATTTTTGCTATTTTCAGCAATGTAATATATATGAGAGAGTAATTTTCTATATAGAATACATTTTGATAATCCAATGATTCTTAGTATATGGTTTAATATTGATATTTAATATTTAATATTTGAATATACATAATACATTTAATGTGTTTATACTTCAATTTTAAAAATTAAACTATGCCTTTGATAAGATGAGATGATAAGTTTTGTAGTCCCATGTTTACTTTGTTTTGTTTGTTTGTTAGAATCGATCAATCATGCATGTGTATATAACTAAATTTTCTATCTCACCAAAAAGGTTCTCTCTCTCTCTCTCTCTCTCTCTCTCTCTCTCTCTCTCTCTCATAGGTGAGCTCAAAATCTTTATAATCAACATGACTGAGCTCTAAGTATTGAATCAAATACATAGTCTTAATAGTTATTAGTCAACAAGCTTTTCTTTAAATTCTACATGAGTCAAATCATGCCTAAACCTACACAGGAGGAGCTAAACATGAGAAAGACCTTCAGAACCACAAATGGTAAACTAGATTCGTTGTCAAAAGCTACAAACTATGATGAGAAGTGGTCAATAAATGATGCAACCTTTGCCATTGGAAAGGTTGAACAAATGCTTTGGCCAAATTTTTCAACAAGAGGATGAAAATTATATATCCCTTGTAGATATGTTAGAGTTAAAGCTCCCTACAACCATTGCATATATGAGAAGCTTTGGAGTGATTAGTGAAAAAGATGAGGAAGATATTGACATTTGTTGCTATCAAGTCCACATATCGATACTATATAATAGTTATATATAAGTGGCTTTCATAATTTGCTTAAATAGTTGCAAGAGAAATAATTATATTTTCCTATATTGAGCTCTTTTTGTGTTTTGTTTAGATTGACTCATAATTTTAGAGATTAGTCTGATTGATAAGGGTACTTTTTGAGATGTGTCGTAGAAACCCAATTTTGTTCATTTTTCTCTCTTCGGTATATTTTGAGAGCTTGAAAAAAATGGTCCCTTGAATAGCTTGTTTAATACAAATTTTCAATATGGGTAACAAGATTATCCCTCATAAAGTTACAAATTTTGTGAAAAAACTCCAAGTTTTGGCAAATACATTGAAAAACTCCAAGTTTTGAAAAATTTTGTGAAAAAACTTCAAATTGGAGGCTTGCTTTTTTAAATCCCCCCCCAATTAGCACAGAGATTGAGGATCAGTTGTCAAGTCAATTGCAAAATATGAGATTAGGAGCTTTAAGAGGAAGACCTTGCGGATGAGGAAGTGGAGGACCTGTGTAGAACAAACCAATCAACAAAATCTAGGAGGTGGAAGAGGAGGTAATGGGAGAGGATATTTTTGTAGGCCTATTGTGACTTGTTTTACTTGTGGAGAGTTAGGTCATGTGAGTACAAGTTGTCCTTATTCGCCTAATGCAAGAGGGGATATGTATCCTTTATCTCAAAATTTGCCTAACAGACAAAATAATTTTGGGATAGAAATAAAAAATGATTCTACTTCTCAAGAACCTAGGTTGACTAAGGAGGAGAAAGAAAAAAGTGCTATAAATTGTATTCTTTTAGAAAATCAAAAAGAGGAAAATAAAACGGTTGATATAATGCAATTAAAAGAAGGAGAGATACTGAGAGAGATGAACCTAAAACAAGTAAGGTTGGTGAGGAAAGAGGAAGAAAAACAAAGAGAGGAGAGAAGAGAGAAAAAAATAAATCGAGAGTGCCTAAAAAACATCATCATGCTGCTTATATTCCTTTGGGGGAAGGAGAGAGTGACTGTGACCTTAAAAAGGATATGATGGGCAAGAAAGATGATATATATTTTGCCCAATTGATGGAGTTGTGCCCTAAAATGAGAGGACAGTGGAAGAAATTAGTGAATCCAAAGTATAAGGGAAAAAAGAAAGAACCAGCAAGAGTTTTGAGTGTTGAAGAGTTGCTTGATATTTTTCCGATTGTTGATGCTTGGCATAAGAATCAAAACATAGGTGAAGCATATATTGATGGAGGAGTGCAAATTGGTGTGGTTGCTTCGGCTTGTGTTGAGCAGTTTGGAAATTTGAATTATTAAAGGGTTTAAGTTTCAAATAAGGCTTGCTATTCATGCTAAAGTGAGGTGCTTAGGTGTCATTCAGAATTTGGAAGTGAAGGTTTATGGTGTGTCTATGAAATTTAATTGTCATGTTATGCCAGCAGGGTTGGGAGCTTTTCTGCTTATATTGGGTAGACCTTGGCTTAGGAAAGCAAGAGCAATTCAAGATTGGGAAAAGGGATCGTAACAATTTATGACCAAAGGGAAGTACCAAAGAAATTTGACATGTCTTCGAGAAAGAAATTGGTGAATGAGGATGATAGTGAAGAAGATGATGATGAAAAGAGTGATACCTCTTCTGAGGAAGATGATAATGAAGATGAGAGTTCTGAGAGTGATTCTGATAGGGAAGTGTCATATTTTGTAGTTGAGTTAGTTAGTCTTGAGAGAGAAGAAGAGAGAATTGAGGAGGATTTTTTGAGTTTGTTAGGAGACCATGAGTGGGAGGACTTAGAAACTATAAGGTTTTAAGATGAAGTTAAGGGTTTGAATTTGTTGCCTAATGAGTTTGTTGAGATTTTTTGTGAGTTTGGTTGTGAGTTTGTTGATCAAGAGAGTTTTGAGGTTATGGGTTCTGACTCTTATTGTGATTTTGGTGTTAGTGTTGTTGACTTTGATGAGTCTTGTGAGTTATTTGGTGATGGTTTGAGTCGCCTTGGAGAGGCTTTTGTTTCTGATGTTGCTGATGTTGTTTTGAGTAGACCTATAATCTCATGCTTCTTGATAGTTGTGTGGATGATTGTTTGGTTGATTTTGACAACAATATCAAAGAGAAAATTTCATCTGATAGTCCTTCAATTTATTTGAGTTCTCATAGAGTTTGTGATGATGGTTGTGATGATTCTATTGGGGATTTGAAGACCCTAAGAGTGACATTGATGAGGGTGTGAGAGATCATTTGAGTAAGGCTTTGGAAAGGATTGAAAAATAGAGGAAAGAGAAATTTAACACTAAGGATAAAGAATTTGAAAGAAATTGTGAGGTGGAAGTTGAAAAATATTGGATAATTAAGTGTTTGGATGAGGATAATGACCTTAATCTATTGCCTAAGGTTTCTATATGTGATTCTTGTAGAAAGTCATCATCACATTGTTTGTGAGAATGATGTGAGAAAGGTGGATTGTTGTGTTTGTGTTTTTGAAGAGATGAAGTCTTGTTGTCTTGAGGAGGTTTCTTGTTTTGATGAATTGAGGTTTGATGTAAATAATGGTGTTTTTTGGATATTTTGTGGTGTTGGGAGACGTTTTTCTAGTTTTGTTTTAGATGTTTGCAATCTTTGTGGATGGAATGGATTTTGGAAACATTGAAAGGGACATAACCTCATTTTCGAATCCTAGAATTGTCATGGTTTTCTTTTGGAAAGATGGGAGGGGTATGTGGATTGTTGTGGGTGATGAGATGTTTTGCTTTCACACTATGGGTTGTTTTGCAAGTTTTGGATTTGAAATTTGTGAGGATTTTATAGAGAAATTTATGCAAGATTTTTGTGTTTTCATTGAGAAGTGGTTTTAGAATGATGTGTCATGAACTTTTTTTATTCTTGAGTTTGAAGAACTCAGAGATAGAGAGTGGGATTCAATTTTTGAATGGCTCATAAATGTTGCATCGTTTTATGAAACAATTATTACACATGAATGTTTGCAAACTAGGGGGAGGGCTAAATATGTCAAGCATTTTAGCAAAAACTGAAAACCCTTAGTTAACTATAGCTAGGTTTGATTTTTTGTAGCTTAGTATTTGTGTGACTATCTGTGTTGTCGTTTCGTAGTTTGAGGTTTGTGAAGGACACCACCAATTATGAGATGGGTTGTTTCTTGATCAACATCTCGAGGACTATCATTTTTCTAAGCGATAGTGAAATTTTGGGTGGGTGGAGTAGAGTACAATTTTTTCTTGATGAACGTTGAGAGGTGAGGATAAGGATTAATTCTAATCAAGGAACTTTGTTTTCTCGAGTCATGAATGAATGGGCACCAAGTTCTATTTCAAATCATATTCTTGTTAGGGCACATTGCATATGGAAGAACAGGTTCATATGAAGAATCTAAGGGTTTGTACACCATATTGGAGTTTATGAAGAAGTTGAAGAAAGAAACATGAAGGAAACTTCAGTTTGGTCGAATACACAAAAGATCCAATCAAGGCTTGGAAGGGTGGTGAGGTGTAAATGCCCCATCACGTTTGGTGATTTCATGTTTTATGGGGGTGTAGTTATTACTAATAAGAAGAAGAAATTGAGGCAACCTAAAAGACATGTTTGTGTGTCGACTCGGAAGGAAGTCAGGTAGCAACATAATTTCTATATCCATGGAAACCTATGGACTCTAACGTGATGATATGGGAAACCTTCTAGAACCATCCGAGGAACTTGATTATGGAGCTATTGCTAGGTTTGATATTGTTGTCCAATTACCGATGCTCAGCTATTGGTGTCATTGAAGAAGATTCACCATATATTTCTTTTACATTGTGAACAATGGCAACACTTTGGAAGTTTAATGGCTTGTGCCATCAAAGCTCCCTACCTACAAGATCTTTCCATCCTTACTAGGTAGCATCTATCAAATTACAAACCAAGAAGCAATATAAAAATTGAGGAAGTTCATGCTAATTGAGGATGGGAGAAGAATGTTGGAATACAGGCATTGGTAACTGCCAAGGAAGCATTGGAAGGGTACTGCATTTATGAAGAAGGTTTTTTGAGCTTCATCTCACCATACTAATCACAATGATAAGATTAACAATGGTAGAAGCTGAGATTATTCAAATCTTAAGGGTGTAAGTATGACAAGGAAGTACGCACGTAGCTTTGGAATGCAGCATTAGAGAAGAAGGCATTGTTAGTAATGGATTCGAATTTTCAAATGTGTTGGTAGAGCACAAAGGACCTTTGATATGAAAAAAGGAATGTCAGTGGCTTTTGATGGATGGCAAGCAGAGACAACATCATATTCCATTGATGAGGCAGTTGTTATCTATGTTCAGTTAGGAAAAATATGGGCTACATAGTTAATGACAGGAGCAGCCGATGGCATACTTGAGACGAGGATGGCGAATTCTTTACTGGTGGCAGGGCAAAATTTTGGAATGCAGAAATTCAGACTATGGGCAGAGATCCATACACTAACGGTGATATATTTGAGGATACAATTCATAGTAATGACGAAAAATACAACGTTCAACATTCGCAGGCAAAACAACGGCAAAGATCATGATGTTCATGAAGGTGTTGGCATAATCTAGATCAGTGCTCACCAAAAACCGTCCTTTAGTGTATTTTTTCCAAGCAAGATTCTCCAAAAATCGATTGAAGTATTGGTGTGTTCGAACTTTGTGTTGGGTTTGTGTGATACGCTACCCGAATTGGGTTTATAGTTGTTTGAGCTACAAGAGGTATTATTTGGCGTCTGGTTTTGTGTGTGGTTCATGTGGTATTTGTCAAAACAATTATATTTTTTGTGTTGCATTGTGCATGAGACAAAGTCAATTATTCTCACCAACACTACTTAACATCTTGTTATCGGGTTGTGAGTGAGGCTTGCTCTCAATCACCACTCGTGTAACAACATAGTATTGAGTAAGATAAAAAACCCGGATTTCTCTTTCCTCTTTCTCTCTTGCCATAAATGTGGTTCAGATGGGCTGAGAGAATGAGGGGGAATGGATACCCATTCATGAGACGAAATGTGAGAGATAGATCACAAAAATGCCAAGGAAGCATCATGAGCGTCAATGGCTTCTTATTCTCGAAATACGATGAATGCATATGCAGTTTTATATGTAAGTAGGTTTTCCCTCAGTTTTATGATGCATATTAGAAATTTCAAAATGAACAAAAAATCTTAATCATTCATACACTTTATTCAAAATACGCAAAATATGCAAAATACACAAAAGTGTGATTTTATGCTAAATCATCAGTTTTATGAGTTCCATCATGGAAAATTATGTTCCCATGGAGGTAAATGGAAATTAATAATTAGCCTTAGTATTCTTTTGTGTTTCACATTAGAAAATGCAAAAAAACTAGATTTTTAATTACAAATAATTGTGAAAAATAGAGAAAAAATGAGTTTTGATTGAGAAAAATTAGATATTGCATGTGAAAAATTATGAAAATTTAAGATTATGTTTGTGGAAGTATAATGGAGGTAGGGAATGAGAATTTACCTTAGCTTACCCCCATTTGTATATTTTACTACATATTTATTACTTACATTATGGAGACACATACATGGAAACACCTTTTAACCTACCCATTGCAAGAAAAATCTTAAATAGTAAGGAGAGATAGGATTTTATGTACTAAATATGGTTCAAAATCTGATCTATTTGCTATACTTTTCATATAGATATTGATCTTTTTTTAAGTATTAGGAGGTACAGTGTCACAGTGGCATGGAGTAGCCCGCCATTGCCTTATCATCATAGCAAAGTCATTAGTAAAAGAAAATCATGGAAATAATGTTTGAGCACATTCACAATGTTGATTTCATTTAAGTAAAATTTTTGTGCACTCAAAGTCATCCACATTGCATTGCGTTGCATTGACATGGTATAAAGAGAACTATATCTTGGATATATAGTACTTGGTTTCAAACTATTGACCCACGATGAGTGTGAGGCTCCCTATGCTGTAGATTTAGTATAATCATTTCCTTGGGTATTGATCTGATGAGGAATATACGATCTCCTAAAATGAATATTATGAAAAGTGGACTTTTGTGTATATGTGTTATACGTTAAGACGGTACATCCTAGGGCTAATCCCTAGGGTGTAGGAGAGTCATAGTGATACCATAGTGATAAGCTGGGGAATGCTCCCTTTGCTTGTGTTATGAGGTGCTAGGCACCTATATGTTTGGGTACTCCCTCTACTTGAAGTCAGGAAGGGCATCGCATTGGGCCTACAATCTAGAGATTATATCTACAAACATATTCTTTTGATAAATCAGTTCATAGTCTCTATACGCTCTTGGCTGTGATGTCGTGGGGTTATTTGGGTGAGCATAGAGGTCCAACTAGAGCTCTAGAGCCAATGTTGAGCCCATATTTGGTCCCCATCTTCTATGTGCTTAGTTTTCACATGAAACACATGATTATGTGCCAATATGATAGCATTGTGACAATGACTATATAACAATGAGATAACTTTCATTGAGGCCCAAGTCTTTCACTAGATGAGCAACCCATATGGCTTCTTTATACACCTATATGGCTGCAATATACTCAAATTCAATGATAGATAATGTTACATATTTTTGCAAGTGATAGATATCCATCAGATTGCACTACCATATAAAGTAAAGACATATCCTATCTTTGACTTTCTATTTTCATCATTCTTTGCATAGTCTCTGTTTGTGTATCAAAGTGCATCACTATGAGAATTATGCTTAATTGTTTGCAATGTGTACATGAAGCAGTTGCACAATTAATCACTAGGAAATTATATTTTTGTAAATCCAAGCATGATCTTGTGCAAGTTGTAATGATAGCATAGGCTCCTAATGAAAAACCACAAAGATTCTAGTCTCTTATACCACCCAAGCACCTCAAAATACATTTCATTTCTTCCAATGCTTCTTACTAAGATTTGACGTGTACCTGCCTACTACTCCCACTACAAATGCAATGTCCAAGTGAGTGGCAATCATAGCATACATGAGGCTATCCACATCAGTCCTCTCCTCATCAAATTTGGGACAATAATAAGCACTAAGTATCAGAGATGGAGGCAATTGAGTACTCATTTCCTTCCTCGCTCAAATCGAAATGCAGTAATACTTTGCTGATATAATCCTTTTGGAGTAGATAGAGTAATTTCTTTGTTCTATTCCTCATTATATTTATGCCAAGATTGTGATCATGTCCCAAATTCTTCATTACAAAGGTTTTCATTCAGCTTTTCTTTAGTACATTAATATCATGCTTTTTTTTTTGAGATGTCAAGATCCACATGAGTTGGCATCCACTACATGCCTGGGTGACATGGCAATACTTTACTAACTAGTACGTTAGGTGATTGACATGGAGTATATGCTAGTGATTCTACAGCTAGACTATTTCTATCAAGTCCACTCTTGGTTATGGCACATTCATTGTGCCACCTCATCTATCTTTAGTGGATTCACACTTAGTGACCACATGTACATATATTCTAATACTTTCATATTAGTCTTTTGTGTTGTAGACTAAGCTATTTTTTAGTAGAAGAAGAAGATTTCAACTATACTTCT
Organism: Lygodium microphyllum; assembly: GCF_053477565.2. Classification (NCBI taxonomy): domain Eukaryota; kingdom Viridiplantae; phylum Streptophyta; class Polypodiopsida; order Schizaeales; family Lygodiaceae; genus Lygodium; species Lygodium microphyllum. The sequence continues at coordinate 69,114,563 of NC_141136.1, forward strand.
TTATGTGTTCAAGTCTCCATTATGTGTGTGTGCTCTTGATCACTTCACCTTTCTCTCATCCTGTCTATTTGCATGATATCAAAGTAGTCCCATGACTTTGCAAAGCTCAATCAAAGGCCGAGGTGAAGGTGATGAAGTGTGAAAGAAAGCAAGCTAGCAATGGATAAGAAGCCTTGGAATATAGCCACAAGAGGTTCCAAAGGTTAGTAGGGGTATAGTATCCGCCAAGCTTCAATAGCTATGGGTAAGAAGCTCTTCCACTCTTTCTCTTGGATAGAGCCTATGGAGGCACGAAAAGCAGAGTAGAGAAAAACTATTAGATTGCTATGAGATTTGGTGTGCAAGCAGAGCATTGTATGTTCTACAACTAAGCCCTTCAAGGCTTATTTGTTGTTTTTTTTGCTATCGAAAGCTGTTTCAAGCCCTGTTTTAGACCCACAAGAATGTGGACACAAGCTTCAAGGCATATTGCAATTTCAACTATGTCAACCAAAATTGGGTACACAAGTTACAAATTTCAAATCTGTAAATTTTGAGGTGTTTGCTAGGAAGCAAACACAAGTTTTATTTACAAAGTGGTTGCAGATTACATGTACTATTGAGTAGTCGGTAAAAGAGATTGTTTGGTGTGTTGTTGTACACTTATTGTAAAAGATTGCAAAAGACTTATTGTTTTGTATCAATTTTGTGAAAATGGCAAAGAATAGTGAAAACCCCATCATTAAGAGGCTGAACAAGAACAATTATCCATCATGGAAGTTTCGTGTGACAAATTCTCTTGTTGAAAAATGCATTTATGAGTTTGTTTTAAGTGAATTAAAGGATCCAAAGCTAAGTAATCCTACGAGCGCATAAGAATTAAAGGTATGGAAAGAATAAAATGCAAAAGATAAAAATGTGATATATTGGCTATCTGCAATCATTTTGACAACATTATGTTGGAACAATATTAAAAGTACAGAAACTTCACATGTAGCTTGGAGAATCTTTGAAAATATGTTTTTTAGTAAACATAAAGGCATGAAAGATTCAACTCAAGCAAGAGTTGGATACTTTGAGGAAAGAAAAGATGTCTATAAATAAGTATGTTTTGTAAATAAGTATGCTTTGAAAGTGAGAAGCATTGCAAATACCTTAGTAGCTATTGATGTAATACTTGATGATGATGATTTGGTTTCATCTACTTTGGATAGCATTAGCAATGAGAAGGCCTGGAAAATTCTTTGTCACTTTTGTATATGTACAAAAGCTATTTTTAATTTTTGATGAGTTGGTCTCTCTCATTGAAGAGATCAACATGCAAGGTGAATCATCTAAAAAAAGCGGTAAACAAGTCCAAGCACTTTACTCAAGTTCAAGAAGAGAACACAACACAAAATCCTCTTCAAGAGACTATGGTACGGGACGTGTTGGTGATAACTAAGAAAATAGGTTGAATTAACAATTCAGTGCAATACAGGTTTCAAGATGCTGTGGAAACTTAAGAGGTAGGGGGAGGTCTAAAGGAAAAAGTGGATGGAAAAATAGAGGTTCTACAAAATTTTGATATTGCTCATCATTATTAGAACAAAATAGGTCATATTGTAACCCATTGTTATGCTAAGAAGGATGATATCCGTAGTGATAAATCACAGCAAGGAAACTATCCATCATCTTCACAATAGAATGAAGATAAAAATAAGTATATCTTTATTATATAGCATATAATGAGTGGTGTTACAAAAAAGAGGATACATGATGATGTATGGTATGTTGATTCAAGTGCATATAACCATATAATCAATCATGCTAAATGATTTGGAGAGATTAAAGATTTACAAAATCTAGGTTATGTGCAAATGGGTGATAATTCATACCACCCCATTTTACACATTGGCAAAGTTTTCTTGTCCTTCTATAATGACCAGAAAAAAACTTTGTCAAATGTACTACATGCGACATCCATAAAAAAGAATTTAGAGTTTGGTGATCAAATGGTAGAGCAAGGGTTGCAAATTTGATTTAATGCAAAAGACTACTTTGTGAAATATTTTAATGATAAGTCTAGGTTGGTCACAAAAGGAAGTAGAGTTAGCTACATGTTCACTTTAGATGCTAGAATTATTGCTATGAATATTGCTATGTATGATAATGACAAAGGAGTGATTACAAATATTTTAAAATGGTAGAAACATATTGGACATGTTAATGAATTAATGTAGTCCAAAGGATTGGTTACAGGATTGCCTGCTTTTAGATTTGTAAAGTTTCATAAAGTGTATAAAGCATGTCAGTTTGTAAGTAGGCAAGAAAACATTTTCACATGATAGAGATGTGAGCAAGAATATACTTGATATTGTGCATACAAATGTTTGGGGGCCTACACAAAATATATCTCTTAATGACAACAAATAATTTTTCACGTTTATTGATTGATTGTTCAAAAAAGTTGTGGGTGTATTTTATTAAGAAAAAGCGTGATTTATTTTAGCACTTAAAAAAGTTCAAGGTTACTATTGAAATAGAAACATGCTTAAATTTAAGTATTTGAGGTTAGATGGAGGGGAAGAGTACCTCTCTAATGAGTTTAGTGACTTCTTGAGGTCTCATGGGATAAAGAGACAACTCACTTGTAGGTATATCCCACAGCAAAATGGGGTTGGAGAAAGAAGAAATAGACACATTATAGAAGATGCACGGGTATTGATGGTTGAAAAGAATATGCCAAAATATTGTTTTTTCGAAGCTATTTACACTACTATCTATATAGTGAACAAAAATCCCACAATTGTAGTTCATGGAATGACCACCGTACAAACAAGAAGCCCGATGTATCACACTTGAATGTGTTTGGTCATATTACATATGTTCACATGCCATATGAGTTACAAAAGAAGCTTGATCAAAAGGTTGAAAAGTGTATTTTTATTGGATACTCCTTAGAGCAAAAATGATATTGTTGTTATAGCCCTATCACAAGTGATGTTTGAGTGAGTAAGGATGTTTTTTTTAATGAGATGAGTCATTGATATGTAACTAGTGGTGATGCATTAGATGATGATCATGATTGTGATAGTTATGTGTAGAAAGAAAATCGAGAATCGTAGAGCCTTGGTGGACTAGAAACATCATATGGTACTACATCTATAGTTAACCCTAGTCTGGGAGACTAAGGAGTAGCCCTACATCTTTAGGTGCATCTACAAGTGTTGTAGTTAAAGATAAAGGAAAGAAGAAAGTATCGAATGGTAATTATGTATCTACTATTCATTTGGGATTTGATGGAGATTCTAGTGGTTTAGAGAGTTCAAATGATGAGTTTAGTATTTCTTCAGTCAAGACACTAGGTGTATAGAGAGCACATGGTAATATAAAGGCTCCACTAAGTGATCTCGATGCTAAAATTTTTAGTTTTGAAGGTTATATTGTTTATGCTTATATGGTAAAGATGGTTAAGGATGTTGAGCCTATAAATATAAAGTTGTGGATAATGATAAAAGTCTAGATAAGTTAAGAACAAGTTAGTATGTGCACAAAGGATCTCATAGATATCCACTTTGTAAATATCTCAGATATTTAGAGATGAAGCTCACCTACCTCGTTTAATGTACCATGTATATATACAACTACAAGCAATGAAATGTTCAGCTATAGTTCACTCCTTTCTCTATATTGTCTCTATCTCTTTCTCTTATTGTGCACATTATTCTCTTATCTACAAGTTCCTGGTTTTCACTACATGGTATCAAAGAACCAGGTCCTATCTTTCTAGCTTATCATATTCTCCTCAAATTCATAAACTACACATCCTCCTTTACTCTCATTCTTCCAATGGCTTTCATGAATGCCACTACCTCCTACAACTAACACATCAAGATCGACAAACTCAATGGAAGAAACTATCAAGTGTGGAAGCTAAGGATGGAACTTTACCTATCTCAAGAAAACTTATGGAATATTATCAATGGCAAGGAAGACTGCCCTGAACAAGAAGAAGGAAACAAGGAAGATTGGATGCAAAGAGATGCAGCTATGAGAATGGAAATACTTGTCCATTGTGCAAATCAACAAGTACAACTAGTAAGAACAATACCCACTGCAAATGATATTTGGGAATTCTTCAACAATACATATGAACACACAGATATTGTTAATCAAATGACCATGTTTAGAAAACTATCTACTACCACTATGTATGAAGATCAGTCTGCCACTAAGTTCTTAGAACAGTGGCAATCTTTGCTAGATGAAACCATAATATTTGGTTTAGTCATCTCAAAAGAATTACAATCCATGTTTTTACTTTCTTCATTGCCTCTATCTTAGAGAGCCTTTATTACTACTCAAACCTCCACTGATAAACTCAAGCTTCAGCCAACCACTGATTAATAGAATCAAGCAAGAGCAAGTCATGAGAGATACTCTTTCTACTTCTTCAAATCAAGAATCCAAGGCTCTAGCTGTAACTTCTTACAACCCAAAACATCTTCACAAAAGAGCTCAACACTTTCAACAAAAGCCCAAGTTTTCTTCTCGGTCTACCTTCAAAGCGATTCTTGGTAATCCTCATCATAAGCCTCCTACTAGTCTTTTCAATCCCTATCCTCAACAAGAAACCCTCATTATCATCTCATATGTAATGCTTGCAAAAGATAAGGTCATATTGAAAAGGATTGTCATCAAAAAAATAGATTCAACAAATATCAATCAAAAGGTCGGCTCACTTTGTTAACATCAGCAATTATGACATAGAAGAGCAACCAGAAACTATCATCAGCCTAGCCACAAGTGTTTGGGCACCTTCCTCAAAATCCAAAGAAGAATATACATGGTTTCTAGATTCTGTAGCTACTCATCATATAACTTTTCACAAGGAATGGTTAGTCGACTTATAAAATATCTCCACTCCACTCAGTGTTGCCATGGGGGACAACAACATTCAACAAGCTCAACGCTATGGATTGGATATGTTGGCCAAGTATGGTATGGCAATATGTCAACTTGTTTTAGTACCATTGGAGAAAAATGTAAAGTTGATTACTGACATTGGGGATGAGATAGAAGGCCCTACTATATTCAAGAGGATAGTAGGAAGTTTGATTTACATGACTATCACAAGGCCAAACTTAAGCTACCCTATTGGCCTTGTCAATTAGTTTATGCAAATGCTTAGAAAGCCTTATTTGGATACAATTAGACGTATATTAAGGTATGTGAAGTCCACTTTGCATTATGGACTTTTTTATGAGGCAAATAAGGATATAAAAGTGTTTGGATACACATATTATGATTGGATTGGTAGCATGTTTGACAGAAGATCTACCTGCTCTGGAGACTCATATTTTCTATTGGTAGTACAACAGTTACGTGGAGTAGCAAAAAGAAACCTACAGTTGTTTTATCGAGTATAGAGGTTGAGTAGAGAGGTGTTGGCAGCATGTGAGGTGGTATGGCTACAAATGTTATTGGATAATTTGGATGTGTAGCAAGATGGTCCAATTGTCATTCAGTGTGACAATATGAGTAGTATACAACTAGCTAGGAACCCACTATTCCATGCTAAGAAAAAACACGTTGAGATACATTACCACTTTGTGTGAGAGAAAATACTTGCATGTAAGATTGACTTGGTATATGTTAGCACATAAGATAAGATATTTGACATTTTCACAAAGGTATGTGCATAGAGAAGCTTCAAAAAATTTCAAAGCTTACTTGGAGTTTACAAAAATACAATTGAGCTTGAGTAGAATTGTTGAGCTAGCAAGCTCAACATGTGTCCTCGTTAGATGATTTTGCATGTCTATACTTAGCGCATCAATGGTCATTATGATCCTCACATGGCTATTAACTTATCACTTATTATATTTAGTTTGTTACACCTATCTACATCTAGCATAGTTATAGAGCCAAAGTCGATTTAGTATAGTCTGTTTATGCACTATTTGACTTAGTAGGCCACTCTCCTTTATGTTGGATCTTATCTATACTTTGTGAACATTGTATTTTGTGTAAAAGAGGAAGAAGAAACCAAAAAATAAATAAAATTGGTCTCCATATCTGTTCGTGTATTCTTGAGTAAGCTTCCTCTTGTGTATATGATGGTGTGTGTTTGGCACATCAGCTCAAGCAAGTCCCCCCACCATGTGATTCTTGACATTTAATGGATTTTTATTCTAGCTTCTTTCACTTTTTCTTTGGTGTATGCATATAATCTTCACAACCAAACACTCTTAAGTGATCATAAGAGGGCTTCTTCCTCAACTATACCTGTTCAAGAATTACATCATCCAACATAGTATTAGATAACCTCTTTATCGAATGTATATTAGTCACCATAGCATATTATCTAATTTTCATCAAAGGAATAAGATGAAAATTAGATAGCATACTCAACATCCTTTCATTTATCATCCTATTCATACACTTTGCAACACCATTTTGGGTAGGATTACTAGGTGCAGTGAGTTCCCATTTTATCCCACATGCTAATTTCTAAACATGTGAGAGGTATATTCTCCACTAGTTCGAATTCTTAGACACTTAAATCTCTTGAAATATTTATTTTTTGAAAGTACCAATTTTTTTTGAAAATAAGACAAAGCCTCATTTTTCTTCTCCATAGTGAAATCCTACACTTTTCTTATTGCATCATCAATGAATATGATGAAATAGGATGTCCCCCTAGACTTTGTAGGCATAGATTCACATATATCACCATGTACTAAGTCAAGAAACTCAATTATTTTTCTATTTTTTTAATGAGCTAAACATGCATGCTTTTCATTCATACAATGTTGATAAATAGAAAGATCACAAAAATCAAGAGAAGGAAAGTAGCCCAAAGGAGATAGCATTTTCATTCCTTTTCTGAACATATGTCCCCACCAACAATGCCACAAATATACATTTGGCTACTTGGTTAGTTCAATTATATGATTTTTAATAGAAGATACATGAAGAGGATACAGATTATCACATTTGGCTCATTTAGCAATTACGAATGATCACTTGTAGACTTTCCATTACTAGCTTCCAAAAGTAGTAGATTATCACAAGTCATCTAATTGAAAAATAGATATCAAGCTCTTAGTGAGCTTAGGTACATGATCTATATTTCAAAGAGTAAAGATATATCCATCCTAAAAAGTAAACTTTATATCACTTACATCAATTGTACCACATATGTAGTCATTACCAAGATGGACTGTGATCCATGCCCATTGCTATCATATGAACATAACCACTCATTATGAAGTCACATGAAAAGGTGCACTAGAATCCTAAATCCAATCTTGAGCTTGTTGTCTATTTGCTGCAAGTAAATTAAGAATGGAAAAAGAAGCCATCAAAATAAGTAAATTAAGAATGTAAGATGAGTCTAACCATAATGCATTTTTCCATATTTAAGTTCACATTTAAAAAGCATTGGGTGGAGATCATTTTCTTTTAGAACTCCTTTTTGATTTAGTAGTGTGATGAGCAACCTAAGGTTGTTGCATGTGCTAATGAAGTTTGTTGGGTCTAGGCAACTCAGAAAAGGTCACAAATCTTTTGAAAAAGCACTAGATATTGCACCTAGAAATTCAAGATGTATTTTCTTCTTTGAGCCCTATTGTTGAAGAAAAGGGAAAAATAAAAACTCTTGCATGAGTTTCAAGGTTGTAGTCCACTCCATGCCTTAAATAAGTGGGATCTCCTCTTTCCAAGGCAATTGCGGCATATAATGATATCCAAGCCTCACTATTTGAATCTACAATATTCTTCCTCCATTTAGGTTGTGTCCATCCATGCACTATCCTAGGTACCTTGAAACCTTTGTTTGCCTAGTAGTATTCCTTTTTATGTTTCCATGACCCTACCTCATGTGCCTTGTGGTCAAGGCATGTATTCCCTAGCAAAACTCTAATCCTCAATGGAATATTGAACATAAAATGAGGGTACATTCTCTGAATCCCATTCTTCAAATCAATAATTCACCTTTCCATTTAATGAGGATGGGCTACTTATTCTTAAGAAGGCATATCTAGGGATGAGATGGCAAATTTACTCTCAACATTTTCTAAGCTCATTATCTTCCTATGCGCCTCAATCTCTGATCCTAACAAAAGAGGTAGAATTTTCTAGTGAGTCTCCCATCAGTGTTAGTTCTTAGGGTGTTGGCCTCAAGGTATCTACTAGGTTCTACTCTTCCATATCAAGAGGTGGTGGTGATGTTGTTGGTTCTTTATAACCAATGATACCAATTTTCATGAGGTATTTCAAAATCATCACATTTAAACTTTGGAAATTCTAAAATAATATCCTTTTTCTACATATTTATAGTCTTTGAACATTTATATGTCCAATGTGTTTATGCCAAATATCTATGTCTTTGACACTTGCATCATCATGAGTAAACATTGCAACTTTTAACTCAAGGATATTTGCATCCAATGCAAATATCCTTCCATGTCTTTTTCCCTTTGCAATCAACTTGTTTGCTACATTCCTCAATAAAACAACCATCTTTGTTAAACCATACATGTAGGTTTTGTTCAGCCATCTAGCCAACAAATAACAAATTCTTCATGATGGATGGAACATGCAAAACATCATACAATTTCTTATTCCTACCATCAGGCATAACCAACAAAACAACTCCTGTATGAGGTATGTCATGCTGAGTGTTATCCCTAGTGCATACATAACCATTTGTACTTGCTTTCATTTCTTCATACCACTTACCATGTGATGTTATATATTTTGATGCTCTTGAATCAATATACCATATGTCATCTAATTTTTCTTGCTTAGCGCCTTTGTTTCGTACATATATCGTAACAAATAACATGTCACTACTCTCATGCTCTACATGACTCGACAAGGCAAAGTGTTCTTGCTACATGCCTCTTTGATTCGGTTGCTTTGTCCAACACTCTTTGACAATGTTTCCATATGTTCCACACTAGTGACAATCCTTGTCCTCCTTGTTGGCATTATCATGCATAGTTTGCGACTGCCAAGATCCTTTGCCTCTGGAATTATATCTCCCCCTCACTCGAGAGTATCCACCACCTCTAGCATGATGTCCTTGTTGATTTTGCATATTCTAAGATGCATGTTGTCGAGTCCCTCTACCACAAATGGACAACCTACCATAGTCTCTCTGATTTGAGTAAAACACTACATCTTTGCCTTTCAAGCTACTAGAGCTAGTAACTAAACCCAATTTCACCTCTTCATGAATAAGCAATGAAACTAGCTCATTAAAGTTAGGCATTTCAAATCTCACTAATATAGATGTGTCAAATGACTTGTATTCAAGTCCAAAACCATTCAAGATCACTGAAACCAAATCCTCATCCTCTACTTCAGTTCCAATAGTTTTCAAATGATTTGCAAGAGTCTTTATCTCCATTACATAATCCTGTATGGACCATCCTTTTCTCTCCATGGTGTTGAACTTCTACTTTAGCTAAATTTTGCATGCACTTGTGGTAGTTCCATATTACTTCATCAAATTTTCCTAAGCATCTTTAGGAGACTTGCAATTCATTATCTACATGACCATTGCATATGTAATGCACAATGAGGGCTAGTGCAAGACTCTACAAGAACGTTCAAGCCAACCACGGTGTGCCTTCTGCTATTTAGGAGTTGAATGTCTATCTGGAAGCTTAGGTTCAGCTTCATCACCTGTCACACAAGATCCCAATAGCCTTTTTCAATGAGAAAATTTTCCATACAGAATTTCCAAATGGCATAATTGTTATTTTCCAGCTTTTCACCCACTATCTTAGTGATATTGTTAGTCTTTTTAGAATTTGCCATGATTATAGCCCTATGTATTACTACAATCCTTAACTATTAGTGCTTGATTCCCTATGAACCAATCAAAACTTTCAGTGATCAAGATATTTGTATAGCATCCAAGCAATACAAATGTATTTGTAGTTAATACAACTCAGTCTGCTCAATCCATAGGGGTAGCAGCACAGACATCCATTTTCAAATGAGAATTCCAAGACCTTTAGTCAAGTTGCATAGATAAGTCACTGCTTAGATAGGATAGTTTCAATCCACTAACTTATGACAATAAAACTTTACAAAAACCAATAAATTCCAGCTCAAGACTTGTAAAAAATCTTCTCTAAACATGTGGCAAAACATCTAGTAGTAATAGCATGTTCATGTAGACTTCATCTCCTACATACCCTTTATGTAACCAAGCTCTTTAACTTACAGGAAAACTAAAACCAATAGTCTATGAAATCACCAAAAATTAATTCCCTATGCAAATTGAAGTATTCTCAGCTTGAAACAGCTCCATAACATCTCTGACATGTACCATAATCCATGGGGTTCGATGCAGGTATATACAAGCATCAACCGTTCATACGATCAATAGAAATTCTAGACAAGTTTTCCACATGTTGTTAATAGCTAGCCCACTGTATAACTAACAATGTATTCAATCCAAACTTGAGCATTCAATGATCATTGCATCTAGATTTCATCCTCAACTCATATGGCAAAGATCCAAGCATTTGCAAGTATCCATCAAGCTTCATTGAGCTTCAAGAATTCAAGTATAAGGTGGCATAAATTCAAGACATCACCCTACCTATGAATACACTTCCAATGGTGTACTTCTATCCTCTTTCAAGATGCTCATGTGTCTATGAATAATGCTACACCTATTGTTCAACATCCCATGATGTATGAGGATGCCAATGCCAAGTATTTGATAACTAAAGCATGCCTAAAATTTTCAACATGAGCCGGCACCATATCCCTAAATTCATTCTGCTCTATTTGCCTTCTTTTTGCTGATGAGTATATGCCTTTTCTTCTAATTCCCATCAGCTACAATAAGAATTATAGTGCCTAGCATACCAACTACAATAGCTAGAATCTCCAGCTTCATCAACATGACAAAATCTTGTGTTGTTCACACAATCAACAATAGGTGCAAATCTAAAATAATACCTTCTTATTATTTTGGCCACAAAACCATGCTCCCAAGGCTCCAGTATAAGTCATTGATCCTTCCTACCAAGCCTCAATAGGCTTGAGCAAGTATAGAATTCAAAAGGACTCATATGTACCATTTAGGTATTGGTTATGGTTGCCAATGTCCTTATGTAGAGATTCACACTCTAGCTCATGCGATGCCAATGCCAAGTTCACAGGTTCTCATGGTCTCATGGCTTCATGGCTCTGATACCATGTTGAAGATGCAAAGGGAGAGAGAGAGAGAGAGAGAGAGAGAGAGAGAGAGAGAGAGAGAGAGAGAGAGAGAGAGAGAGAGAGAGAGAGAGAGAGAGAGAGAGAGAGAGAGAGAGAGAATGTGTGCATCACGTGGGTTCAAAATAAGGTACTTTTAAAATACTATTTTTATACATTTTTAACATACAAAAGGGTGTAATATAAAGGGACTATTTACATATTGAATAGAAAAGGGTTATGTTTTTTTCAATTAAAAAAAATAAGTATATTTATAAATAGGCCTTGAACACACGTGATGTAGAGCATATACATGTAGTAACTTCCTTGAGGGCAAGATGGAGGCGCTTTGGGTGTTGATGGTTGCTTGCAACTACCTCATGCTCCTTGGGTTTCGTCCACTAAAGAAGAGCGCACTGTGAAGCAAATTATCAGGTCTATCCACACTCCGATGGGTATGATGCATTCTCTCAGATCCGCTTTTTCTAAATATGACAAACTATCAAGGCTAAAATCCCATGATTGGCATAAGATATGTCAGGTTTGTACTACGAATGGATTGTAAGTGGCTTGAATATTTTGATATCAATTCTAGTTGATGTTCGTAATGCTTCTTCATTTATGGGAGTTTAACTTTAAACTGAGCATGCATGAACCGAGAAAAGACAGAAACCGAGCATGCAAAGACCAAGCGGAGCAGTAAAAAAGAGCAACACAAAGAGAAGTGATAGAATTCAACCACTATAGAACCAAAATCACACCTCTTATCTACTCTAATTGTTTATTGAAAACTCTCAAACCTTACTTACAACATCACGACTTGAAGCGACAAAAAAACACTCCATGCATGCTCAAATTTGATAACTAAACCATATGATAGAGATTAAAAGACCCGAGGTTATCAAAATTTTCAAACCAACCCATACAATACTCATAGTCTTAGCACAATATTCATTGTCTTAACACAACACCAAAAGCTCAATACACTTCACACCCTCTCTTCTCCACACTCATCATCTACAAAACAACATCCCACTCTTCTCCCTTTGTTGGTTTTTTTCTTGATTGTATCATAGGAGGCATCCTTGCTCATTCCCCTTGCAACTTCCTCCGCATAACATGGTAGTACACTACAATAAGAATTTTATAAACTGCATTTCATTAACATTTCAAAGCACATGGCAAAAAATCACACACAAAAGCATATCATCCTAGAGTGCATACAATGTCCTAAATAAGTCAATAGTAGTAACCTTGACAAACCATGACAAAACACAAGTCAATAGTAGTAACCATACTAATCAAAAGGGCAGCCATATGCATCATCCACTAGCTCACTCTCTGAAATCTCCTCATTTGAGCTGGACTAATCTCTAGTACCTGTAGAAGGTCCCTTTACCAAAGATTGTAGGATGCGACCAACAATGTCAGGGTCACTATCAAAAGAATAACAGAGGTGGCCAGATGTGATGCATGTACACATCAAAGGGGTTGTACTACTAACCATCTCCAAAGCCAATCCTTCGGGAGGACAAAGAGCCTCTAGAAAGCATCACACAAATCTGACACTCTGCTGCACACTTGATCTCAAATGTGCCTCCTTGCTAGCCTCCAATACCCTTGCAATATCTGGCAAATAGTGACGAATGACATGCCACAAGAACTGCACACCATGATCATGTCGTAATGTGGCACTCTGCTGAAGTCGTAAAGAGGCCATGTAGCCTCGACGCCGTAGCATATAAAAGTAGAAGGCATCCATCTATTGCACAATAATGACAAAAAATAGAGACATGTCACAAACTAATCAATAACAAAGCACCAAGAAAACTAAGTGTAAAATAACCATGTCAAATACCTCTACGGAAACACCCTCAATCGTAACCTCATCCATGAAGTTTAAGTCCTCAACTATTAATCTACGCACAATCTCCAACTCGCACCACGGGGCATATTTCTCCACCCACGAGGGAGAGTCCCTTGACAGAAAGAAATACATTTTAAACATTGACAATTACCTAACAATCTTATTCACAAGTACCTAACAATCCTATTTACATATTTTTGGCTCAAAGAATCACCTGAAATGGAGGCAAGACAAACAACCCATCCTGAGTCCACCAAACAAGTTGCTACCACTCCAAGTCCATGCCAAATATGATCCTCCAACACCTTGTTCCACAATGGAACACCATCTCGTCCATGCATAGAGTCCATGGGAAGATCCAAGAGCACAAAGTCAGCACCCCATGCCACCATCTTTTTCCTTTTCTTATACTCCACCCCCAATTCGTTAATTTCAGAAAAAAAAAGTATGGATCTTTGCATAATCCTCATGTCTAATAGAGGATGCAAAATCCTTACCCATAGAAATATAATCTCCACATCAAAATGAAAAGAAAGAGCGATCCAAAGAAGCCCCCCTTGTATGGACAAGAGTGGCACATATTCTTTTTGGGATGGTGGTCTAGGATGTGAGGATGGACCTAAATTAAAAACAAGCATAACATACAAAACAATCACGGCAAGTATAATGAATGAACAACAAGCATAACATACAAAACAATCGACTTGCATATATCCATAAAAAGAAGCATACCATTATGAAAGCTACCATGCATACCAACACGAGTGGTGGTGAATTGTCATCAACAAAAATTTCATAATCTAAAACAAAACAAACAAAGAAACATAAATCTTTATTTTGCAAGGAAGGTATATAAAGTATCCAACATAGAGAGCTAGCCTTCTCTAAGTTGCATGAGACATGAATATGCAAAGTGAAATAAGTAAAAGTCACATGTGTTCCGTGTCTCACTAATTTGAGCTTGCTTGCCCTTTTGAGCTTGCTTGCCTCTTTGAGCATGCTCACCCCTTTGCACTTCCTTGCCCCTTATTTGATCACCTTCAAAACCACTTCTTTGTTAGAAAAGTAAAGCTTAAGGAAAGAGAGGAGACAATTGTAGAAGCCACTTTACCTTGACTCAGGTAGCCACCACCACTTGCACCCTTTCCCTTTGATTTTTGCCATTCCTCAAATTTATCTTTCTCACTTGGGACATGGGGCGAGGGCATGTCGATCCACCAAGGGCATGTCTCAATCTCAAATGGTGAGAGACCAATCATATCCTCCCCATACATAGTGGACTCTTTGTTAGTGATATCCACCCATGTTTTACAAGCCTTGGGCAAATCAACAAGCAGCTTGAGGTCTCTCAAGTGCAAAAAATACATGGAATATTCAAAGATAATTTATATGGGTCCCCACAAACTACACACTGCAATGTCAAACAAAAGGCATTAAATTAGAAAACCAATTGATAGAGCAACCGACAAGCGGCTACATCAAGATGGGACTGAATAGGTTGATTCTCTTTTTTTTTGGACTTTTCTTTAGCACCAATTTTCTTAATGTTGCCAAAAATATGTTTTCTACCCTCGTATTGTATGGATGTGAAGTAAACATGAAGAGATGGCTCATCGGGCAAATTAATTGGATGCTCTGTGGTAGCTGCTATTATTATCTCTTGCTCCAAAGAATGAAGTGCATTCTTTTCTATCATGTCTAGCAAGAGTTCCCTAGACAACCAGCTACAATGATAGAAATAATGAAAGGCACGAAAACATGCAAAGCAAAGACAATTTTTTTAAATGAAGCATAGAGAAAAATCGAGAAAAGTGAAAAACTCTTACGCCCTGAACTTTGTGTTTGTTGATGGCATATCATGGGCATTGCAAACAAATCTTGAACTCTCAAGCAATCTCAACCAAGTTATCTTTTTCTCTGCACTGACAGAAGAGATTGCTATCAAATTCAACTTTTCAATACCCACAATGGTGTCTGCTATATCAAATTGAAGAAAAAACAAAGTTTCTCTCCATTCCTTGCCAAGGGATGGATTGATAATATTCAAAACCTAATAAATATACCAAAACCATTTCATATTAGTAGGAGACAAACACAACAATAATAATTCTAAACAAATCAAACATTGCAATACTTTTGCATGCGATCAGTGTACTTTCATCGTAATTCAATGGAGATCTCCTTTTCTTTTAAAGCCCTCTCCTCCACACTTAGACCTTTTGTCACTTTAGCTACTTTGGTCCTTACTTCCTTTTGAAACTCAACCGACAAAATTTTGGGGAAATCATTGCATTCCATACTTTCTAATCCTCTCATAACAAGAAAGAGCTCAAATATATATCTACCTGGTAAACATGCTGGGCCAAATCCTCTCTAGCCAACGGATACCATGGGGGTGAAGTCTTTGGTTCAAGCTTCTTTTTGGCTTTCAAGGTTTTAGCCACATTAGCACATTGCTCTTGCAAGTAGGATTTAATGTCACACTCACAAATATTTGCAGCATTGACCAATGTATCCTTCAGATTTGTGACTATGATTGCATGCTCATTCAAGCTTTTTAATTTTTTTTAAAAAAATATAGATGCATTTAATGAGAAGGATCACATGCGCATTGTGTTTTTTAGAGGAACTTACTTATTCATGCGAACAAGGCCAACAAGCAAGGAGACTTCCTTGAGTCTAGTTGGATCAAAAACAGTGCTAAAGACCCTCAAATGCCATTCTTTATCATCTTTATATTTCTCTACAATGAGCTCCATCCAAGCCACTCTGCAATGGTTCCCTCCCACACATAGAAAAATTTATTGGAAAGAAAAGACAACCCCTTCTTGGTTCTCAACTCATTCTCAAACTCTTTATCTATAGCCTACCAATGGGCATCCCATGAAGCCCTCATCTCACTTGTCACCAGAATTGCAATACCCAAAGGGGAGACAACAAAGACAATGAAAATACCCTTCTCTGGACAGTAAGTTTCACCCTCTAAGGCTATTTTGAGTAGTGAAGTGTCACTTCTCGAACCTCGAACCCTAGGGTATGGAAACATCCTAAAAAGGGGACTGGGTGGGCACCTTGAAACATCTAAAACCTTGCATTTAGCCGATACATCTCCACCTTTCATAATTTCCACCACCTCATTTCCCCCTTGTTCTTCTTTCTCACTACACATGTATTGCATAGTGCTGCTAGCAGGTTGAGACAATACTTGTTCTTTTTGTCTTCTTTTAGAAACCTAGGAACATTTGAAACATAGAACTTAGAAATTGGCAAACTCAATATAAGCAACATAAAATATTCCCTTAAAAAATCATACAAACAAGAACCTAGATAGGAGAGAAATCATCACCACCACTCTCATCTGCTATAGGACTAGATGTGCACACTCCTTTCTCCTTGCTCATTGGCTAAATTATAAATCATTAGTTCACATAGAAATATTAAGAAATCAAAGCTGCAACAATTGAATGTAAAATCTTACTGTAAGAGACCTGAACTCCCTATGTTTTTTTGTTTGTTGTCTCTTTCATGGAGGCATGATTATTCCCTAACATTTCACATAAGACTATATTGGTGTTAGAAAATTAAGATCATGGCCCTCTACACTCGCACTAACTCACACACTTGCACTCTCTTGCACACACATTGAGCCTCACACCACTCTTCTCTTACTGCTCTCTCTCTCTCTCTCTCTCTCTCTCTCTCTCTCTCTCTCTCTCTCTCTCTCTCTCTCTCTCTCTCTCTCTCTCTCTCTCTCTCTCTCTCTCTCTCTCTCGCTCTCTCTCTCGTCACACACACACACACACACACACACACGCGCGCGCGCGCGCGTGCGCGCGCGCTTGGCCACTTACACACACACCAGCACCAAGGGCAAGAAAGCTTGTGTCTGTGGCCTTAGCTTCTTGCCACCAAGGGCAAGAAAGCCCATACACAAATGTATGGGATTTCTTGCCCTTGGTGGCAAGAATCTAAGGCCACAGACAATGAGACCTTAGCTCCTTGCCACCAAGGGCAAGAAGCCCATATGCCAGTGTATGGGCTTTCTTGCCCTTGGTGGGAAGGAGCTAAGGGGAGTGTTGTGTGAAGTTCTTGAACTCTTTGATGCTAATGGGATCGAGATCACTACTGAGGTTTGATTTGCTTCTTTCCCTCACGCCTGCTACATATGCAAAGCATAGAGTCATTTTGTCAAAGCTTGCCCTCAAAAGGATAGAGATTATGGCACTCTTGACCAGGCAGGAGTCTCTTCAACTCAGTAGGAAGGGTAGCAGCCTAAGATTGACATGCAAGAAGTCACAAGCAGGGCACCCAAGCAGCCGAGCATTATCATTGAGAAGGGAAAGAAGAAGGAAGAAAACAACACTGACTTGCAAGCACGGGCCTACGAAGTCCCCCTCATAAGGGCGAAGGAAAGGCAACACAAGGGAGTACAATACACAAATATGAAGCCAATGCTAATAATGAGAATGGGTTCACAGCCCCAACCAATCGCACATCAAAGAAGGGTAGAGGCCACCCGTTACTCAAGTAGCTTGCGTGCATCCCACTTGTCGATTGCAACAAGTAGGAATGGTGCACATCAAAGAAGGGTAGAGGACATCCGTTACTCAAGTAGCTTGCGCGTATCCCTCTTTCGATCGCAACAAGCAGGAATGGGTTCACAGCCCCAACCAATCGCACATCAAAGAAGGGTAGATGCCACCCGTTACTCAAGTAGCTTGCGCGTATCCCTCTTGTCGATCGCAACAAGTAGGAATGGTGCAATACAGGCTCAAAAGGGATGTTGTGATGTCTGCCAAGGTCTTCTCGCCACTAAGGGCAAGAAAGCCCATACGCCAATGTATGGGCTTTCTTGCCCTTGGTGGCAAGAAGCTCCTGTGTTTTTGCTCCTTCCTTACACACATTATGTTAATGAAGACAGATTAACAAAGAACTCACCTGTTTGCTTCCCCAAATCTGGGTTCGTTGCTTTGACAAAGACCTACCTGTTCAACCTATGTTCAAACGAAAAGTATTCAAACAAAAATTATTCGATTAAGGGCAGCGAGTATCCTACTTGTGACACTACGAGTATCCTACCAGCTTTTGATTGGACTGTCATTTGGAGCACTTGATCACCTCACCATCTCCGCTACGAGTATCCTACCTGCGGCCATCCCTTCGTGACCTGATTGACTGCCATCACAAATAGTGATCTCCTCGAGCACATCATGTCAGGTGGAAGAATGCTTTTAGTTCATGGCAAATATATTCAATAAATGCATTGAACTCATTAATCAACTATTTGAAAATGATATATATAGAGTTAGAGTGAGAGCTATGGATAGAGATTGGTATATTAGTGGTGAATATAGTCATTAAATGCATAAACTAGTGGTGCAAATATTTAGTTTTAAATGCAATCATATCTGGAAAATATCAATAGCCATATCTTGAAAAGGGAGAATGATTTTGGCCCGCTTGATATATTTTTAGACATTTATCAATAGTTGCATCTCGCAAGATGTTGCATGTCATTGATATTCTTTGCTTTGTCTCTTTGAAACTTTTATCCGTTCGTTTTGATTCAGAAGATGTTATTTTGACAAAGAGAGAGCTTCAAGAGTACTTCTCCTTATGTAATAATACCTTTTCAATGGAGAATCAAAGCAGTGTAGTGCCTAGGATAAAGCTAGCTAATGGTGTTTATGCATTTAAACTTATTGCAACAATGCCAAGGGAATGCACTGTGTCTACTTTATCTCTACATTCCAAGGATGTTGTGCATGGTATAGATGATGGTGGGCATATATTCTCATCAGTAAAAAATCCCTCTTTTTCCTGTTTGGGAACTCCATCAATCCTTGAACCATGTCTATCTAGTTTAGGGACACCCATAGAAAATCTAGTTCTCAGTATATTGTCTCTGATTAGACGATTGCCTGTTAACGAAACTCTTCTCAATGCTTTAATGAATGCATCTAAAGTTAGGAAAGTTGATGAACTTCCATCACAGCACGATGGGGATGTTGTTTTTGAGCTCCCTATTGTGCCACAAGGTAAGCCAATGGCTAGGATGGAGCAAAGATATTATGGTCATGTGTGGGTGGAGTATAACACATGTACAAAGGAATGTTTTGATGGTGTTGTTAGGCGTAGTTCTTGTGGGGGGCATCTTAGATGTTGTAATGTGTGAGTGCCCATATTATGAGTAGACGAAGGGAAGCAATCAATCTCAATGGAAGGGAAAAATTAAACAGGTGCCAAGAATTGGGTTTTTAAGTTCTGAAACTGTTTGTCGACATTTCTCTACTTTATTGAAATGCTTGGCTATGTGTAAGTCTTCTATTTATTATTGCTACCCTACATATAGAACTACTACAACAAGATGTGGTATACATCAAGGTAGTCACAGGCATCCAGTGGTAGTTGGGGTGTCGAAAACAAATGAGACTTTTGTGCATACTTTGATGCAAGATAGAGCTTCCCATGACCTTTATGCAAAGTGTAAAAAGGTTGAGACATGTGTAGCTCAAGATATAATTATGGACATGCTCTTTGATGACATTGATATCACTTTTGATATGGGAGATCTGGGGGCTGAGCAGCTTCTGGAAAGAGTTACAACTCTTGTACAAAGAAAAAGGTTAGGTCTAAACTTTGTTTACATTTTTTTGAAACTCACATGTTGCAATGCTTGACTTTTGGTATTTGATTAGGATTCAGAGATCCATGGATATTGCCCGTTAAAATGTGAAGGGATCGGTTCTTAGGCTCGAAGCATTACTGGATCTTAAGGAGAAAACAAATAGGCGATACCCTTTCTTTCATAGCCTCTTATTTTTGAACTAGCTGGCAAGCAATGTGGAGCCTCATGTATTTAAGATGTCATCTGTGGGTCCTGGAAGTGGGATCGACTTGGTTAATCAAATGAGGCCGGGTGGACCATTAGAGAAACAATTTGTCCACTTTGATCATGTGCACATGACAAGTGGCTGGACCACAATGAGTGCACATGTTTATCACCCTTTTGTTAGAGAATTGCTTACAATTGTAGTAGGTGAGTTCAAGGTGGAGAATGCAAATGCACATGTTTTATTTTGGACTTTGATGAATGAAAGGTTGCAGCAATGTGGATTTGAGAGTGCAAAGTTTGTAGGTTTCATGGCTAATGAGGCACAAGCGAATTGGCCTGCAATGCGTATTGTTTTTAATAAAGGTAAAAGGAATGTGATGATGTTCAAGGAACGCTCATGTTCTTTTCATTGGGAAAAGAGAATGCTAGAACATACACGAGTTTGTATCAAACCACAATTTCAAGAAGAGCATAAGGATTTGTGTCAACAGTGGAGAGATGCACCAAGTGAAGTGTCACCTGCATTAGTAAAGGACAAACTCGTTACATTTTGGAGTTTGGGACATGTGCATGAGGCAGAGCTACATTCATTAGAGACATGGTTATCTTGGTGGGAGGTGTAGGGATTTCACTTGGCAAAACGGGTATTAACACAAGAGGGTGAGGTCCATTTGTGCCTACGGTTAATCTCTCAGAGTCTAAGCATGCATCCATGCGAGCAGCTTTGGGATACACTCAACAAGTTAGCTTGTTCTCTGCTTCAGCTCTACAGACCTTGCCATGCCAGTCTTGCAAAGTGCCCATTATAAGGCCTACTTGATAGGAAGACATGAGGGGTTTGGGCCAAGTTTAAATCAAATTAAGAAAAGATTTATGTCTGGAGACGAAGGGGTTCGAGCAAAAAAAATCTTATGGACCTTGCATCAACAGTGTTGGAGGAACAAGATATTGTTGCTCCAAATGCTCAGAGGACAATCCTGAAAAGTGCGATCCACAAGAGAAGATATATGGATGCAAAATTATACTTGATACAGATAGTCATCGGCCAGAATATGAGAATGTTACTATTCATGTTCCAAGACCAAAAGGGGGTGCTTCATGCATTCATGGGACCCCAAAAGAGAGTGAGGTTGATGTGAAAGAATGGGCTATCTGGAGAACACCACCCAAATTTCAATCTACATGTTGGGGTATTTTGGAAGGGAGAGCCAAACGCTGTGGAGCTTTCATTCTTGACAAGAAGGAAGGGCCACTGAAGGGTATTCCTGCACCTTGCTTCAAAGGACGTCGACAGTATAAGGATAAGGAGAGTTGGCAGATGTTCTACTTTTGTCCATCGAGTGTAATTCATTCAACTAGAGTGGATGAGAAGATTCAAAAGTCTTGTGGGCCAGCTCCACTTCTTTGGAAGGTTGCTAGAGGCACATGTTTGTCTACAGAAGAGACAACCAAACTCATCAATGCGGGTTTTATTTTGGAGGGTGTAAAACACAGTGTTTCCACTATTCAAACAACACCATGCAATGTTCGCCCAACGAACAGAGGTGATGGCCACATTGTAAGATGGAAGGAGAATATAAGCAAGGCAAGCCAAGATTGCATTAACAGAGCACTTGTAATGGAAGGAGAGGTAGTGCATGAGATAGTTTTCAGTCAAGTAAAGTCACACATTTTTTGGATTTCAACAACTGATTCAAAGAAATCTGGAATCTCCTTTGCAATTAATATATGTGAGTTTCCAAGGTGCTCTTGTCCAGAGTTTACTTTGAGGGATCTGAAAAAAGAGTCGTACGTGCCATGTGAGCATATATATTTTGTGTTCATTAGGGTGTTTGGTTTGCAACCTGAAATACCCAAATTTATGCACCAAGCTGCAATTACAAAGTTAGAGCTTAGTCAAGCACTCTCGGGACACCGCAATATTCCTTCTACTAGTGTTATATAGAAGGAATGTATCTACAATGTTTGGCATTTGGTTGGATTTTTTGATCCATTGTGGAAATGCAGAAATTGCAGGGAAGCAAGAAATTAGGTTTGCGCCATAGATAAGTCAGTAACTTTTGGGACATCTGTAATTTCTTCTTCTAGTGTCTTATAGATGGTTATATGTTGTCATTCCTTTTTTGGTTCATTAAAATAGAGTCGCATTTTGAATGATGTTTGTGCTTTCTTGATTGAGACAATATAAGTTTCTTTTGCTAATGTCAATAAAATGTCGTTGTGTTGTAAGTTGTTGATGTGTTGTTCTTGTGAGGGAGTATTCCATTACTAGGCTTGTGTATGCACTTTCTTTGAGAATCTAAAACTTTAAGATATGACTACGAGCTGTAAATGACATTGTCAAAACAGCTTGCTCGGTCTCTTGTCGCTCGGTTTGGGTCCTCGCTTGGTTTTTTCATGCTCAATTTTTGGTAATCTTCATTTGGGGCAATTTATACTACCGATCGCGATCACAGGATGCCTCACTCCAAAAATATGCAGGGTGATTTACAGGTTGTCAAATTTAGTGCAATGGATCTCACAGAAGAGATCAAGACATCCTCTATTGAATCCATAAGGTGGGGAGCAGTGGAGACGGTTTGTCTCTTTGTGAAGTACTTGTCCACCAACATGCTCATGATACAAACCCGTCTCCTGGTATATCTTGTAGATGAAGTGGAGATTACATGACCTGTCCATACGCGATGGAAATTCTTCTTGGAGCGCTTCATGAAAACCCAAAAAGGCTTTGTGCGATAACAAGCTCAGCCAAAAGGTAGCATGGCTAAAGGTTGGTTGGTGTCTAAGGCATTAATGCATATTTCACAATGGCTACCAACAGTGGATTCAGACAACAGTGTGCTATGGTCACTGAAGGATGATGATAGACTAACCGGAGATGTGATGGTTGGAAATAGGGTAGAAAAAAGGATGGATATTGCAATGGAGGAGAAAGTGAATCGTTTTTGTATGTTACACCATGCCTACATGGAGACATGGCTCGCTAGATAGGAGCAAGCCAGGAAAGATCGAGAAGAAGCGCGATCCGAATTTCAACGTAGTACACGCCATCGATGGATTCAATATCCCGAGGGCATAAGGAGATGCTGCAGTTTATGTCTATGTGATGGTTACATTGAGCTTTGATTGCAGCCTCTCGCGAAGGGGTAGAGATATCTACTGAGGAGTAAAAATTCTCGAGGGGATGTAGTCCAAAGGTGACCACATGTTTTATAAGATGTCATATCTAGATTTTATATGTGACAACTAATTAACCATTTCAATGTACATTACAAAATATACAGTGCGGCGTGGTCGCACGGACGACATTTCCGTGTGGAGCATATCGACAAAATGCGCTCCATAACAGATTGTGGTGTCGTGGCAAAGTTTGAGCAAGAGAGCCAATGGTAGTGAGAGTCATGGATCCAAACACCATTATAGATGAGATGGAGTATTTTTGAAACTTGCAAAGTATTATCACAGTGGATTATCGTAGCTTCTCCATGATCCTATTCGATGTGCAGTGGTTCAAAGTGGTACTGGAAGGAGCTGGGACAACTGTTCAACGAGGTCCATCTGGATTTTTCGAAATAGATTCCAAAAAAAGATAGATAGATTTGCGGGACACGTTTGTCTTGCATGTGAATAGGTGCATGAACTCATGTTTTTTTTTAAATTTTATTATGACATGGTATATGTCACAAATGTTAAAACTCTCTTATATATGATTTTGAACATGTAATTTTCTATCCAAACCCTCAACAACCTCAATGGTATTCTCTCTCTCTTTTACTTTTTTTTATATAATTTGTGTATATATATTGAGAGAGGGAGAGGAAATTAGAGAGAAAGAGAGGGAGAGGGAGAGGAAGAGGGAGGAAATGGGAGAGAGAGAGAGAGAGAGAGAGAGAGAGAGAGAGAGAGAGAGAGAGAGAGAGAGAGAGAGAGGGAGGGAGAGGGAGAGAGAGAAAGAGAGGGAAATTAAAGAGATGGAGAGGGAGGAAATGGGAGAGGGAGGGGGAGGAAATGAGAGAGGGAGAGGGAGGAAGAGAGAGAGAAAGGGAGGGAGAGGGAGAGGGAGAGAGAAAGAGAGGGGGAGGGAGAGGAAATGAGAGAGGGAGAGGGAGACATTAAACATAATAGGGAAATGAGAGAGGGAGAGGGAGAGAGAGAGGGAAGGAGACATTAAACATAATAGGAAAATGAGAGGGGGAGAGGGAGAGGCGGGGGGAGACGAAAACATAATAGGGAAATGAGAGAGGGAGAGGGAGGGAGAAGAAATGAGAGAAGGAGAGGAAGAGAGCAAAAGGAAATGAGAGAGGGAGAGGAGAGAGAAAAAAGAGAGAATGAGAGGAGAGAGAAAAAGAGATAAGATGTTAAACATAATAGGAAACTAGAGAAAGAGAGGGTGTGGGTGAGGGTGAGGGCGAGGGAGGGAGAGGAAATGAGAGAGGGAGAGGAAGAGAGAAAAGAAAACGAGAGAGGGAGAGGAGAGAGTAAAAGAAATGAGAGAGAGAGGAGAGAGAAAAAGAGAGAAAGATCATTAAACCTAATGGGAAAAGAGAGAAAGAGAGGGTCAGGGTGAGGGAGGGAGAGGAAATGAGAGAGGGAGAGAAAGAAAGAAAGGAAAATGAGAGAGGGAGAGGAGAGAGAAAAAGAGAAAAAAATATTAAATCTAATAGAGAAAGAGAGAAAGAGAGGATCAGGGTGAGGGAGGGACAGGAAATGAGAGAGGGAGAGAAAGAGAGAAAGGTAAATGAGAGGGAGAGAGGAGAGAGAAAAAAATGAGATAGAGAGAGGAGAGAGAAAAAGAGAGAAAAATCATTAAATCTAATAGGGAAAGAGAAAAAGAGAGGTCAGGGTGAGGGAGGGAGAGGAAATGAGAGAGGGAGAGAAAGAGAGAAAGGGAAATGAGAGAGGGAGAGGAGAGAGAAAAAGAAATGAGAGAGAGAGAGAGGAGAGAGAAAAAGAGAAAAATCATTAAACCTAATAGGGAAAGAGAGGGTCAAGGTGAGGGAGGGAGAGGGAATGAGAGAGGGGGAGAAAGAGAGAAAGGGAATGAGAGAGGGAGAGGAGAGAGAAAAATGAGAGAGGGAGAGGAGAGAGAAAAAGAGAAAAAATCATTAAACCTAATAGAGAAAGAGAGAAAGAGAGGGTGAGGGTGAGAGAGGGAGAAAGAGAGAAAGGGAAATGAGAGATGGAGAGGAGAGAGAAAAAGAAATATGAGAGAGGAGAGGAGAGAGAAAAAGAGATAAAAATCATTAAACCTAATAGGGAAAGAGAGAAAGAGAGGGTCAGGGTGAGGGAGGGAGAGGAAATGAGAGAGGGAGAGAAAGAGAGAAAAGTAAATAGGACCTTACAATAAGCTTAGAGTACTATGATAGTGTGTACTAAGAATGAGTCCACCTCACTAAGAATAGGATTGGCGATTCACCTCACTAAGAATGAGTCCATGTACCTAGCACATACCATCATAAGATCCCTTTTAGCATCATCCCCATAGACTCATAGTATCCTAGAATCAAGCTTCCACTTGTGTCAACACAAGAGTACCATCGTATTTTACCCTCCTACTCTCTATATTTTTGTATGCATCTAGGTACAAAGGGTACAAATACATTATCCTAGAAACTACATTATACAAGCTTCTACTTGTGTTGGCACAAGGGTACCATCATATTTCATCCTCCCCCTCTCTATATTTGTGTATGCATCTACGTACAAAGGGTACAAATAAAAACAGACAGAAGAGAAGCCAAATAGATAAATGTAACAATATGTGGGTATAATAGTCAGTGTTACAACTTCTCTTCTTCTTTACTACCCATATTTGCTATTGTATCCAAGTATTATGAAGGTAGATAGATAGATAGAAAAATAGATAGATAGATAGAAAGATAGATAGATAGGTAGGTAGGTAGATAGATAGATTAAAAGATAGATGGATTGATAGAAAAAGAGATAGTTAAAGACATAGAAACATAGTTACATAGATAGATCTAGTACCTTTTACCTATTACATAATATCATGGTATCCTAATATTTACTATCTATTCAATATTATCATGCTAGCGAAGTATTTACTATCTATTGCATAATATCATGCTAGCCAAGTATTTACTATCTATTATATAGTATCATAGTACCCTAGTATGTACTACCTTCTACCTATTATATACTATCATAGTACCCTAGAACCTCACATCTACTGCATAATGCTTAAGGTACCCTAGCACTTGCTACATAGTATCATAGTACTGGGTACTTGGCACTATGATACTAGAGTACTAGGTGCTAGATACTAAGATGCTATGATATTATGTGCTAGGTACTGAGTACTAGGAACTAAATACTAGTGTTCTATGATACTATATGCTAGGTACTAGGCACTAAGTACTAGGCACTATATGCTAGGTACTACGTAGTTGTGATCATAGTCGTAGTCATGGTTGTAGTCGTGGTCATGGTCATGGTCATGGTCGTGGTCGTGGTCGTAGTCGTAGTCGTAGTCATGGTCGTAGAAAAAAAGAGAGATGGAAGGAGAGGATAACAATCTAAGAAAAAAAAGAATGATAACAAAAACAAATTGTTTGTTGTAATGTAGACAAAATAGAAAACGATGAAGATCCTATTGTTCAAGATCGCGAGGCGTATCTTAATCAGCGTGTCCCATGTCCTTGCTCTCAATATAAGCTGGCAATTAGATGAAAATGCCGATTGTCTATAGAACACGTACGAGATTTGGCGAGTTTCAATCTGAGATCATTGATCAGGCGATTGCAGATTTTCAACAAACGGTAAGAAAAGTTAATATCAATCATACATTGTACTCGCAAGCTAATTGAATACCATATATAATAAGATTGGGTCTCGCTGGCAAATTTTCTATCCAGGGAGGTGATGTCTCGTCCCAAGGAGGAGTGCACCCTTTGCGGCCAATTAGAAGAGTTCATGGGCGTGCGATGGATGGAGTGCAGGAGCCAATCCACCACTTGCAAGGCCAATCTATACCATCAATGCTAGAGGGGACAGACAACCTTTCAGACCTACCTACAATCTTGGAGCCTGAGATGGAGGCAATGATCGATGCATTGATTCCCATGGATGTCGAGACTTCTGATCCTCTTAGAGGGAAAGCATCCATACCATTATATGATGGGTGCCGAGTATCTCGCCTGAAAACACTGCTTGCACTCTTAAGTGTGCAAGCAAAATATGGGTGGAGCAATACGAGTGTGACCGAGTTGTTCAGGTACCTTGTACATACGCTTTGTTGATTTTTTTTTTCAGCACTATTAATACAAACATTTGTGCTTTTTCAAGGTGTTTATGACTTTTTTCAGGTTATTGAAATATCATATATTACCACCTGCAAATACCATGCCTGAGTCTCGTGATGATGCACGACATGTTTTACGAAAGCTTGGCATGGACTACAATAATATCCATGCATGTATCAACGATTGCATACTGTTTCGAGGAGAATACGAGACTATGGAGACATGTCCAAAGTGTGGTGATCATAGGTATCGACAGGACTTGCAAGGACAAACCATCCCTCAAAAAGTTCTCAGACACTTTCCGCTTATCCCTCGCATAAACCACATGTTTCGTACGTCCGGCATGGCGAGCTTGACAATGTGGCATGCATAGAATAGGTCCACGGATGGAGTTCAACGAATATTAGCAGATTCACGTGCATGGAGCCACATTGACTCTACCTTCCCAGGTGAGAGCCAAGGAATCTTCGACTCGGTGTGGCCTATAGTCCTTGTCAACTACAATATCCCTCCATGGATTTCTACGAAGAAAGGACATCTCATCCTTAGCTTACTCGTCCTCGGCCGCTACAAAGTAAAAAATATGGATGTGTATCTTCGTCCATTAGTCGATGAGCTTAGATTTTGTGGGAGGAGGGGGTCACTGTGCAAGATATGAGCAGGCGCGATGGTCGGCGGTCAGCCAATATTCGAGCCATTCTCATGTGGACGATGCATGACTTTCCGGGATTCGGAGTGTGCTCAGGTGAATAGGCCTCCGTTCTTGTTCGTAATATCTATATTTTATCTCATTCAAGCAAGTATTCACTGGGTCGTGGTGTTGGAACAGGTCTGGTTACCTTAGGTTATCATGCATGTCCATTGTGCGGGCCATAGTTAGACTCCCGAAGGTCACGAACCATAAAGAAGATGGTATATCAAGGACACGCTGCTTTCTTGCCAGAGGATCATGAACTCAGGGAAGGTTTCCTTGGATGACCTCCAACACGTATGAATGCCGCAATATGGTATGAGCTGAAAATGGTCCACGCGGAATCACATCCAAACGGAATGCGGCGGTTCTCAGTTTTCTATGAGTTGCCATATTGGACCCACTTATAGGTCAACCACTTGTTGGATCCCATGCATATTTTCAAGAATGTGGGCAGCTTGCTATGGGACCACATCATAGGAAAGAGAGATACTATAGGGGCACGAATGGATTTGAAGGAGGTAGGTAAGATGGAGGTGCTTTGGCCGCAGTCGAGTGCTGATGGTCGCATGTAACTTCCTCGTGCTCCTTGGGTTTTGTCCACTAAAGAAGAGCGCATTGTGAAGCAAGTAGTCAAGTCTATCCACACTCTGACGGGTATGATGTGTTCTCTCAGGTTTGCATTTTCTAAAGATGACCAATTATCACGGCTAAAATCCCATGACTGGCATAAGATATGTCAGGTTTGTACTACGAATGGATTGTAATTGGCATGCGCATTTTGCTATTTGGAGTGTAGCCATTATTCATAATGCTTTCTCATTTGTGGCAGTTTGTACTACCGATTGCGATCGCAGGATGTCTTACTCCAGAAATACACGGGGCCATTTACAAGTTGTCGACTTTGGTGCAATGGATCTCACAGAAGGAGATTAAGACGTCCTCTATTGAATCCGCAAGGCGGGGAGTAGTGGAGGCGGTCTATCTCTTTGAGAAATACCTGCCCACCAGCATGCTCATGATACAAATCCACCTTCTTATGCATCTTGTAGATGAAGTGGAGATTGGTGGACCTGTCCATATGTGATGGATGTTATTCTTGGAGCGCTTCATGAAAACCCTGAGAGGCTTTGTGTGACAACGAGCTCGGCCAAAAGGTAGCATGGCTGAAGGTTGGTTGGTGTCTGAGGCGCTAGTGCATATTTCACAATGGCTACCAACGATGGATCCAGACAACGAAATGCTATGGTCGCTGAAGGACAATGATAGACTGACTTGAGATGTGGTGGTTGGAAATGGGGTAGAAAAGAGAATGTATGCCTCAATGGAGGAGAATGTGAATCACTTTTGTATGTTGCACCATGTCTCTATGGAGACGTGGCTCGCCAAGTACCAGATCGCTAGGCAAGATTGAGAGGAAGCGCGAGCTGAATTCAGACGTAGTACGAATCATTGACCGATTCGATATCCCGAGGGCATGGAGGATATGCCACGGTTCATGTCAACGCGATGGTTGCATGGAGCTTTGGCCCCGCAACGTCTCGCAAAGGAACAAAGGTCTCAATGAAAGAGTGGGAATTCTCGAGGGGATGTAGTCCAAAGGTGATGAGGGGTTTAGAATTTGTCGTATCTAAATTTTATATGTGACATCTAATTTGAGTGTTTCAATGTACAGTACAAAATATATAGTGCAGTGTGGTCACGTGGACAGCATTTTTGCGTGGAGCGTATTGACAAAATGCGCTTCACAATGGACTATGGTATCATGGCAAGGTTCGAGCAAGAGAGCCGGCGACGAGAAATGGATCCAAACACGGTTGTGGATGAGATGGAGTATTTTGGAAACTTGCAAAGTATTGTTATGGTGGATTACCGTAGCTTCTCCATGATACTATTCGATGTGCAGTGGTTCAAAGTGGTACTTGGAGGAGCTGGAGCAATAGTTCGACGAGGTTCATCTGGATTTCTCGAAATAGATTCCGAAAAAAAATGGACAGATTTGCGTGACATCTTTGTGTTGCCGGCCCATTATGAACAAGTGCATAGACTTATTTGTTTGCTAATTATATTACGACATGGTTTATGTCACAATGGTTTGAACTCTCTTGTACGTGTTTGTGAATAGGTAATCTTCTATCCAAACCCTCGACAATCTCGATGGTGGTATGTTATACCTTCAACTCCTTGAAGTATGAGAGTATATGATCAAAGCGATGTTCCGAGCATAGATGAAGATAATATGCAAATAGAGGGGTTGATATTGCAAGGGGTGGAGGCCATCAAAAGCTTGGAGCCAACATCGGCTAACAATGATGGAAATACAGGAGTCCAAGAATTCTTTGAGAACGAGGTAGACTCGTTCTTTTGTGGTGACATGTCTATCAACCTTCCAGTGTATGTAGAGTTGTGTCAAGAGATTGGCATGGGACCATAGGATACTTCATACTTGGAGCATCCACTTACTCAATTCGTTGACCAATCGCTTATAAGGATACATAAGATATGCATTTTAAGTGATATTTTTTTAAAAGATTTATATTACTGTGCTTTGTATGATTTAAATTGATTATTCTAATATCATTTTTTATCTGTGTAGGTGACATTTTTAAGATGAGTCGAGGGATGAGCGATGAGGAGTTACAGGATATCTTCACAAGCATGTCTCCAGACCAGATCGCGAGATTCAGAGATATGGCAGACCAGGAGCTATCTCGGTCTTCATCAGGGCACTCTACTAGATCTAGTTCAGCACGATCGGATGCTTCAGCTTCGAGCAGACGAGCTCGATGCTCCAGACTTGGGCTAGAGAGAGGGAGTACTTCAGGGTCAGGGGGATGCTGCAAAGATACGGATGCAGTGAGCCCGTGGTCGACACGGGATACAGGTGCGACTCCTCACTCTCATTGCCCTTCCAGGGAGCGTGGCTCAGGCTCAAGTGGATGCTGTGGAGGCACGGACGCAGTGTCTTCGTCTCATCGTTTAGTTGGAGTTGTGTCACCTCAGGGATTTGTCACACCTATGGGGACGTCTATTCCAGTTACTCCGGCTTTTGCTCAGCCGTCAGTAGGTGGCACCCCTATGGGTGCCACTCCAAGAGATATTACCCCGGTCGGTACACCGGATGCACATAGGTCTCCTGGATATGCCTAAGAGCGTGGACACAGATAGGAAATGACCCATCTTAGGTAGAATCCAGGGGGATATGGATGTCTAATCGATGGTAGGTTAGGAGCCATCATCATAAATGATGAGGGGAGAAGGGTGATGGCTCGCATGAGAGAGTTGTGCCAACAAGTTTTTTGGCACAATGTCTTAGATCATTGGAAGAACATACTGGAGGGGAGCAAGGACTACATAGTAATATCCTTGCATGAGGAGTTTTCGGTTCCAGCCTCAGTAGATAGATTTTCTACAGGCTGGATGATGGATTACATGCGTGCATATATGTCACACAAACGATTCGACGCACGCAAGGCAATCAAGAGTGGGGCTGCAAAGCCCGAGTGGTTAGATGCAGACGACATGCCGACTAAGGGAGGAGGCTATAGATTCTCCACGACGTTGGAGTCAACAGCGCGAGGCGGCGAGGGCACGACTCGAGGCTAGAGTGGTCCATCATCTTGGGAGTGGCAGCCACAGGACATATTTGGAGGACTTTGTAAGTTTTTCTTTTGTTTTATTTGTTTATTTTTTTGCAATATCCTTTGTACTGACAATCATGTTTCTAACAGTTAGCATATTTTCTTTGCAGCACTCCATTACAAATCGCGATCCGACTGGCTTTGAGACTCGATATGCAGAGAGGCACAGTCTCACTTCATTGATTGACCGATTGTATAGACGTGGCGGCCCTGTAAGTCACTCATCTTTTTTATCCGTAGTTACCATGTTTAATTAGAATGCATTATTGTATGGTGGACTGATGTGTTGTTTTTTTTTTGCAGAGTCCGTTCGATGCTCCTTTGCAGCGGGACGAGCTTTCAGAGGGCGAGGATATGTAGCTTGCCCTTGGATCCTTGGAGCTCACGCACCTTTATTTTTGGGTCGCCTGATCTATGTAGACATTTTCTATGTATTAGTGATATCTTGTCATGATTGTACCAATCGCTTATTATGCGATCATGTATTTATTTCATGTATTAGTGTTATGATTTCAGTATACATTGTTTTTGTTTGCAAGTGCATTATACACAGTGCATAAACTATTTTGTATGGCTCTAATAAAGCACATAGTGCTATATGTGGTAGGGCAGCTTGCTGCCTTGCCACAAATTTTTTTTCCTTGTTACCATCGCTATTAGCGTCACAAATTTTACTGCTCGCATCGTTATTGGTGTCGTTATTTTCGTCGCAAACCGTCGCTATCAGCGTCGGTATTGCCGTCGAATGTGACGCTGATATCGACGGCAATATCGACGCTGATAGCGATGCTGATACCGACTGTTCTATGGCATCGCCAATAATGACGCTTTTTGCGATGACGGGGGAAAATTTTGTTATTTGCATTTTCGTCGCTTTTAACGTCGGTATAAGATCTATATCTTGTAGTGTTGAAGACTATGAGCCTACAAGTTTGCAAAAGCTTCAAATGAGCCTTTTTTTTCAATTGATAGCTTGCATGCATTATGACGTATGTGTTTGCACAATGAGTGGAGGTCGAAACAAAGGCTCATTCTTCTCCCTTGAGCATTGTTGGGACACACCCTAAATAGTGTGGATGAAGTTTTTGAGATACATTATGTTAGAATCAACTATCAAGTCATCTATACCCTCATATTATTAGCTATTATCCCTAAACAAAAATCTTGCTTGATGCCCATATGTCTTTGAATATGATACAACAAAAGGTGTCCTTGCCAACTATTACTAGAAAAGGTGGAAGAGATAGTAGAGTAAAAGACTCAATATGCACTCTCAAGGACATATAGTTATTGAAATTGAAGTTTATTTTTCTTATTGGACTACATCTCAGTTATCCTTGTAGTTATTCAAAGCTTATTTGATAGCATTTTTGTCCACACATTACTAGAGATAATTACTTGATTGACCCATTAAATGTACTAATTTCATGATAAAATAAAAAACATATTTTCTACTTTGTCCCTAGAAGTAAAGCTAGACTAACATGAGAGTGGAGAAACTTATTGTTAAATGCTCACACTATAATGAAAAATAAGATAATATAGGACATATGGTTTGACTATCCACCTTTGATGCACAAGCACTGCCAATAATTTAAGACCTATTATATTTATCTCATCTAAATAAGTCATTCACTTCTCGTGTGTTTCAAAACCATGTGGTGCAAGTAATTATTATGAAATGGTGGAAAAGCAATCAAAACGGGTTGTGAATCATGTTGTGCAACACCTTGGAAGTCATGTAAATGTAGTGCTCAAAGAAGTTTATTTGAGGATATTATACCTATGTCTTATATTCGAGAATTGTGGTTCTTAACTTTGAATATATTATACCTATGTTTTATACTCCAAAAATGTGGTTCTTGCTTTTTATTGCATGAAACTCTAACATTACTTTTGAATTTAAAAGCCTTGTGGACTACAAACGCAAGGAATGAGTAAAAAGCAAGCTTTGATACTCACGCGAAGGTTTCATTTTCAAATTCATTTTAAGGGATATCACCCACCGATTTAGGATAAGACGAGATTTGTGTGCTATTAAATCTGAATGAAAACTCTGGACGTTTAAGTGTTCGATGCGGATAAAAGAAGGGCAAGCTACATGGATGATTAACTTGGATTCCTGCAGGTTTTTTCTGTATCCATGTTTGCAGTATCACGTTTGGTGGCAGGAAGGCCAAGCTAAATATCGTATTGTTGATGCACCAAGCTCAAATTAAACAGATGCATGAGAGAGAGAGAGAGAGAGAGTGAGTGAGTGAGTGAGAGCGCCATGTTAAGGATGCGCCAAGCTCAAACAGGTAATATATGAATGAATGAGAGAGAGAGAGAGAGAGAGAGAGAGAGAGAGAGAGAGAGCGCCATGTTATTGATGCGCCAAGCTCAAACAGGTTTATGAGAGAGAGAGAGAGAGAGAGAGAGCGCTGCATATCTCATGAGTATCAATAATCGGATGATCAAGGCTGCTGATAATCCTGACATGCTCCAACTCACACTCAACATCATCTCCGCCCAGGACCTCAAGAGAAGCAGGTTCGGCGTCCGAACCAACGCGTACGCAGTGGCTTGGATGAAGCCGGACGTGCGCCTCGCCACCCACGTGGACACCCGGGGCGGCACCAACCCCACGTGGAACAGCACCTTGACCTTCCACGTCGACAGGCGGACGCTCGAGGAGGATGACGTGGCCAGCATCAGCGTTGAGATCCGGGCCAAAAGCCACGTCATCGGGGACCCCTTGCTAGGCACGGTCCGGGTCCTGGTGTCCAACCTTCTCACGAATGGCATTGGCTTCGGGGGCACTCACCTCTTTGCCCTCCAGGTCAGGAGGCCTCGCTCGGGGCGCGCCCAAGGCGTTCTCAACCTTGGCTCCATGATCCTCAGCCCCCCTATTCACCACCATCACATTAAGGTACTTATTCCACATAACACCTCTCTTCCAACGCCCCCACCACAAAGCACCCGGGTCCTTCATCATCCCCTACCACAAGCTAGCTTAATTCTTCCACAAGAGAACCCTCATCATGATCCCCTATTGCCACACATGCCCCTCCCTAATGATCCCCCATCACAAGGCTTACCTTGTCCACAAGGCACCCTTAGTCATGACCCCCTAGCAGAAAGTCCCAACCCTCACAACCCCCTGCTACAAGGATTATCTCTTCCACAAGACACTCTTGAGTCCTAGTCATGATCTCCTACCACATGGTCCCCTCCCTCTCTGAACCCCCTACAACAATGCTTATTGCTTCCACATTACACCCCTAGTGCACGTCTCACAAACCCTCACGCTAGTTGAGGAGGACAAGCCTTCCCATACTCTCCATCAAGAAATAAGCTCTCACCACCACCACACCTTGGTTTTCCCACAAGGCTCTCCTCCTGACCTCTTGCCACAACCCCCATTTCCAAACAATCTTATGGTCAATGTTGAGGAGGACAAGTCCCCCACAGGTCCCCCTACCAAATGTCATCTCATAGGCTAATCTATCAAGACGATGTCCACAAGAGAAAACTATTTCATTCTCTAATCGACAAAGTACACATGCTGCCCTATGACACCTCAATCTTATGTCTATTTAGGAGGACATACCCTCATATGACAAGGGAAAAATTATTATGTCTATTTAGGAGGAAAACCTTACTTGATTATTCATAGTTGAGTTATGGCCCCAAGGCTATGTTATATGATTTTTGGCACAAGCAACCAAGATGATTTTTAAGAATCATTTTGGAGTGGAAAGTCCAATTTACCTATGAATTAGAATCTGTTTGGAGGGAATGAAAAATTCAACTTTCTACTAAAAATAGTTAGTAATTCAAGTTGGAATACTTTCCTTGGATATGCTTAAGAATAGCCACTTCTTTGGATTTGTGTGTAACAATCTCAATATATTTACCATCATATTTATAAGTTTTCCCTACAATTGACCCTTCAATTTTTACCCTATTCCAAAATAGTTGGTCTCAAAGCAAAGAACAGTATTTCATCCCATCAACATAACATTGACACATTATGCTCAAATCCATTATGATTGGATGCTACAACTAATGACCTCATAGGATTCATTGAAGCCCCTAGGAAAACTCTAGCTTCTATGATCTTTTAATCCACACATGATGGGAATCAAAGATGGAGAAAAACGCTTAAATAAGCTCCAATAGAAGTTAGGCACAACACAATGTTGTTTTTCATGACGTTTAAGACAATGTTGTACATAGTAAAGCTTTCAATCTCATGAAGAATATGAATGAAGGTGAAATATAACAAGGGATGATTAGAGAGCTTCTCATGAGGGCACAATAGACAATGTATAATACCCATTTTCTACTGGCTAAGAAGTAAGTTTAGATGCTGAGAAAGATTGGTTTCAAAATCCATCATCTCAACTTTTGCATACCCTTTCAAAAGTAAAATTCGAACCTCTACTATGCATTGTAGGTTATTTATCATCTAAGCTATATGATGATCTATAGTAAAATTTATGCCTTCTTTTATATGCTTGAGATATTTTCATTGGATTTTGTGTTTCTTCTTTTTCTTTTTTTTTGGGGGGGAGGGGGGGGGGGGTCCACTAGGGTTTACTGTATGGTACCACGTGAGTGTAAGGGAGGGGGGTTATTTAAGGGAAGGAAGGTACATTTTATAATGTAAGGTCCCATAAATAGGGGGTAGATAAGGGGTATTTTCATATATTTCTTACACGTAGGTGACGTCTCCTTATTACTACTAGTGAATCCCCTGTGATCCTTTTCTCCAACTAGATGATATCTTGATATATTTGGGCTCACCTCTTCTGCCTTGTGCTCATCAAAATATGTTTGACTTTCTTAAGGAATTCTTGAGAATATTTAATGGTATCTTATGTCCATGCATGAGCTAGGTTATCTGTGGGGTTGGGAAGTATTGGATCCAAATGGACGCAATGGCTTTTTGGATGTACTAGAATTCAAACATGGCCAGGTCCTCATGAAATCATTATGCTCTTACCTTGGGGTTTCTAGAGTTGCTAAATGTAGTGAGGTTAGTTTTGTGGTGTGAGAGAGCAATCGTTTGGAGGATCTTTTGTGTGCACAATCAATGAAGTTGCCTAAGAGTCCAGAGAAAATATGATGCCTATCTATCAAGTCTGGCCTGGCAGAGGCGAGGAGGTTTCTAACTATTTTACCAAGTGAAACTTGCGTAGAGCAAAGTATCAATCAAAGAGTGATATCCTTTCAATCCATTCTATCCCACTACTCCCTAACTCCCTAAGACTACCCCTCTTCCTTCAAACCAGGCAGCACTAATAGATTCAACCATGTTAAAATCCTTAGTTAGTATGATAGGGCACTATAGAACCTTGAGTGAATCCCAAATTCTTGCTCTTGATTGGGTAGACCCCATGGCATATATAGAGACTACTACTATCTCCTCCTTTAAGTTCAACACCAATGTAGCCTACTTATTTTCAAGGTCAGTCATGAATCTATAGTTGGAGCTCCTTAGTGTATTGTGAACACCTAAAGCTATACCTTTGCTACCTTCATCATGATTAGTATGAGCCAAGAGGAAATCTTTGGAGATAGAGTGGAGGTTTTTCTTGAGGGGGACACCTTGAGTTTTCATTGCCTGAAAATACAGAAGTCAAGGGATAATGTTTCTTGATGTAGCCAATTCCTAGTTATTGTTGCATGAAGGGGATCTATGAGCCACTTTGTATTATATGAAGGGAATTTGATGGACTTAAACCATCATTTCTTGCCGAGTTTGGATGTATTACCCTTTCTTTTGGTTTCCTTACCTATTCTAATCGAGCTAGATTGCCTTAGAAAGTCTTCTTTTGTTGACTCCATTTATGTTGTTGGGAAGGGGGAGTATCGAGCGGCTAGTTGACTAGTGCTTATTTGCATCATCATCTAGTTATTTATTGAGGAGGTCATACTCATTGATTTCATTGGTAAACCCTTCTTCCTCCATACAAGCATCTTCAAAGAATTGTGTGCCACTCATGAATTCCTCTTCCTCCAACTCTTTTGATTCACTATCAAGAGTGGAGGGCTTTATCTTCCTTCTTTGAGGAAGCATGATTATCTTTGATGTTGCTAAGCAACACCGCATAATACTAATTGCCATTTATATTCTTTGGGGCAATCTTTTTTTTTTTGTGATCCTTTAGGTCCTTTGTTTTTGTTTTTTTTGGTTTGGACCTTTTGAAAGACTTGGACATCTACTACTAGTTGTGTAGGGGGCATCACTTTTGGGTTCTTATTTCTTGTCAACTAGCCCCCACTCTATACAATTTAAATGAAATGGCCCTGTTTCAAGCACTTAAAATAGGCAATAGGAAGATTCTTGTAGACAAATGTCTAATTGAGGAGGATACGGCCTATGATGTTTCTAATGACTATTTTTTCTTTTAATTTATGATTGACATCAAGATTAATTAGCAGTTGGGGATGCCATCTTGATCTGTATGTGATCTCTACTCGAGGACTTTGCCCTGTGACGAGGCTATGGAGCCTAGATAATGATATAATGGGTCAGGGGAGGTCTGGGAATTTCACTCAAACTAGAATTTTGGAGGGTTTGGGGCCATGGGGGAAAATTCTAGAGAGATTTCCTCTCGAGGAAGTTACTATATGTATATCCTTCACATCATGTGCATTCAAGACCTATTTATAAATATCCTTATTTGTGAAATTTTCATGAATAAAACATAACCATTTTCTATTCAATTTTGTAAATAACTCATTTATATTACATGCTTCTATATGTAAAAAATGTATAAAAATGGTATTTTAAAAATACCTTATTTTGAAGCCACGTGATGCACACATATATTCATGAGTAACTTACCTGAGGATTTCCTCAAGATCCATTGCGAGAGGGTGTTGACATCTATGTGTCTTTATTCTCAAAGAGAAATATGAAATAGTTGTTCAGGAGATACGTTCCAGTATGAACTCTAATACCTAAGGAGTTCTAGTTATCCCTAATCCATGTCCTAAGGACCTCTGTGGGAGGGTGAGACTCGTGGTGCAAACCTACTAGTGCCCTAGCCTCATATTAATTAATGATCCTTTCTAAATTGTCTTTAGGGAGCGTACAAGTACCTTTCTCTTTATCTTGATTAGCATACGTTTTTGGTTGCATAGTTTCTTCTTGATATTCTCCTTGAGCTCTTGTACTATCACATTTTTGAGCTCTTCCAACAAGGCACTACTGATCTCCCATAGTTCCTCTTGTTGATTGGTCCTCTTGTGCTTCTCTTCTTGTTGTTGCTTCCATTTTTGCCAACACTTTAGTAAATTATCCTTGCATGCCAATGTGGGGGGCTGCAAGAGAAGTTGCCTGGCTAGGGACGCATGCTATCCTGAGGGGAGCATAGGTTGGGGGTGATAGCCAAAGATGAAGTCATTAGGAAGGGCATTATGAAAATCTGGAAATTGGGCATATAGAAGACTTTTTGGAGGCAATTTAGTTGGCAAGCTAGAGTGTAGAACATAAAGAGAGTCATGAGCTAATGCAAAAATACTAGGTGCATAAAAGTATGCTTTGTAGCCATCATGAAGAGATGGGGGGGGGGGGGGGCGGGGGGGGGGGGGAGGATAGAGAGAAGGAGCCGTGTAATGATCAAAGGTAGAGGAGGGGATGAGATGGGACATACCTATGTGCAACCCGAGGCTCACATTAGAAGTTTTAATTGTTGTCAAGGTGTGGTGTTTGTATAGGGGGAGGGGGGGCACTTTTGAGAGAGTTGCTAAAAGGGTAGAGGAGATTACATGTTGACCAGCCACATGGTAGGGAATCGAGTTCCCATCACCATGTGGCTAGAATAGCTACCCAAATGGTTAGTGGGCTGCTAGTAGAGCGACTTCTTAATTTTCTTGATTTTCTTAGAGCTAAAAATCCCATCTTAGAGGTTTATCATATGAAAAGAATAAGTTTATCTCTCAATTAGCTAGCTCTTGCCATTCACTTTTGACTTTTTAAAATAAAATTTTCAAAATTGGTACTTTGTCTCTAGCATTCTCTATTTGAGTTATACTTTTTTTCAAGTAAAAGATTTTAAGTGAGCATGCCTAAAAAAATCAAGCATAAATTAACAATCAACAATCAGATTACCTTTTTAAGATCTTTGTTTGGTCTTACTAGTAAGAAGAATGATCAAGAATGCAACCAAAGGACTACATGTGTGTATGTAGACACACAACTTTGAGATGTAGTGCCACATCCTCATTTACAGGATTATACACTCACTCTTTTATATGAGGGTGTGGCACCACAATTTCATTTAGGAAGGATTAAAGACTCTCTTAAATGAGAGCATGATGCCACACCCTCTTTCAAGGGAAATAAAGAAAATACCATATATGAAGACATGGTTCCATGCCCTCATTCAAGGGATCTTAGGGAGTTCTCTAACTCCCATGAATGAGGTCATGTCATTAAACCCTCATTCAATGGAGATAAATGAATCCCCCAAATAGGGATGTGATACTATGCCCTCATACTATGCAAGGACCGTGTGATGGGGGGCCTTGCTTGAGTTGCTATGCCAAACACACACCATAAACATAAGAGGAAGCTCACTCAAGAACACAAGAAGAGAGATGGAGGCCAATATGTTTTATTGTTGGTTTCTTCTTCTTCTTTCACACACAACACAATGTATACAAAGTATAGATAAGTTAAAACATAAAAGAAAGTGTCCTACTAAGTCAAGCAGTGCATATCTAACTATACTAATCAACTGGCCCTAGGTACAACAAGCTAAATATAGTAAGTGATAAGTTAATCGCCATATGAGAATTGTAATTACCATTGACATGCTAAGCGTAGACATGCGGAACCATCTAACTAAGTGGTCCATCATAAATGTCTGCACGTGTTAAGCTTGCCAATGTTATCAATACTCCCCCTCAGGCTTAACTATATCTCTACAACTCCAAGTAAGCTTCCAAATTTTTGAAGCTTCTTTATACCAATGCCTTTCTAAAAATGTTAGGTATTTAATATTATGTGTTGATATATAATAAGTCAATCGCTCCTGCAAGTATAATCTATCTTGCAAAGTGGTAATGGACCTCAATGTATTTTGTCCTAGCATGGAACATTGGATTCCTAGCTAACTAGATGTTGCTCATGTTGTCACAATGAATGATAACTGGTCCATCTCCTTGCACATATAAATGACCCAATAACTTTTGTAGCCATACCACCTCACATCTCTATACTTAGCCTTTGTACTCGATAAAGTAACTATAGGTTACTTTTTGCTACTCCATGTAATTACTACACTACCAAAGGGAAAACATGAATCCATTGGTAGTTCTTTACAAGCTATCAAGCCAATTTGCATCTCTATATCCAAACACATGTATATTCTTACTTGCCTCATAAAAAATTCTATAATGTGAAGTGGACTTCACATACCTCACTGTATCCAAGTGAGGCATTCTAGGTATCTACAAGAACTAATTGGCAAGGCATAACTCAAGTTGCGGCCTTGTGATAGTCATGTAAATTAGACTCCCTAATATACACTTCAATATAGTAGGGTTTTCTATCTCATCCCCAACATCAACACTCAACTTCACATTTTTCTCCAATGACACTGAAAGA
The DNA here is from genome assembly GCF_053477565.2 of Lygodium microphyllum. Taxonomy (NCBI): domain Eukaryota; kingdom Viridiplantae; phylum Streptophyta; class Polypodiopsida; order Schizaeales; family Lygodiaceae; genus Lygodium; species Lygodium microphyllum. Next base: position 69,155,653 of record NC_141136.1, read on the forward strand.
GGCTTACACGCTGTCATACCATACTTGGACAACATATCCAAGTGATACTATCTTTGGGACAACCATATACCATCATCACATTTGATCCTCTTGATACCAAGAGAGTACCTTAGCTCACCCAAATCCTTCATCTCAAACTTCTTTCCTTCTTTAACACATAGAGTACCTTCTTTAACCTATACACATATGTGGGATGCTCTAAATCCTCATAACCTGCTGGTTGCTCCATATACACCTCTTCTTGCAATTCACCATGCAAGAAGGCATTCTTTACATCCATTTGCTACAAACTCCAACCTTTAGCTGATGCTAAAGCAATCACACATCTAATAGTTGCCATTTCAACAATTGAATTGAATGCCTCTTTATAATTTACGCCATATATTTGAGCATAGCCTTTTGCAACTAGCCTAGCCTAGCTGCTAATAGAACCATTTACCTTCTGCTTAATTGTATAGACCCACTTACATCCGATAGATTTCTTGGCCTTAGGCAATGGTACTAGATCCCAAGTCTTATTGTCTTCTAATGTAGCCATGTCCTCGTCCATTGCTGCATCCCATAATGAGCATGACCAACAACATTCTCAAAACAAGTGGGTTCAACATTCTCAACCACCTTTACAATATAATCATAGCGGTGAGCTACATAATCTTCAAAGCCAAACCTTTTAATATGGTATTTGACCCTACTAGACCTACGTACCATTGGATTACTCAGTGAAGCCTTTATATTACCATGTGCTCTCTATACATCTAGTGTTCTGATTGAAGGAATATGCAGCTCATTATCCCAACTCTCGAAACCAATAGAATCTCGATCAAACCTCAAATGACTAGTAGATGCATCATTACCATCTGACACTTTCTTATTTCCTTTGTCTTTACCTGTAACACTTGTAAATACACATGAAGATGTGGGACTACTCATTAGTCTCCCACACCAAGGGCTAGGTGTAGATGTAGTAGCAGATGATGTTTTTGGTCCACTAAGGCTACCTGATTCTTGATTTTCCTTATGTACATAGACTATCATGATCATCATCATTATCCAATGCATCGCCACTAGATGCATACCAACTACTCATCTCATTAAAAATAACAGCCCTACTCACTCTGAACTCAATTGTGACACAATTATAGAAATGATATCCTTTTTTCTCTAAAGAGCATCCAATAAAAATACATTTTTCAACCTTTGGATCAAGCTTCTTTTGTAGCTCATCTAGCACATGAAATATACAGTACAACTAAACACTTTCAAGTGTGACACATCAGGCTCCTTGCCTATAAAGCATTCTTTGGAGGTCATTCCATGAACTGTAGCTATGGAAGTTTTGTTCATAATATAGATTACAGTATGAATAGCTTTAGACCAAAAATATTTGTTGTAGGAGTCATTCCATGAATTGTAGTTGTTGAAGTTTTGTTCATGCAACTTCTACAATATGCCAATTTTTTCTTTCTACAATCTTGTTTTGCTATGGGGTATACCTACAAGTAAACCATCTCTTTATTCCATGAGACCTCAAGAAGCAAGTAAACTCATTAGAAAGGTACACTTTCCCTCCATTTGACCTCAAGCACTTAACTAGATGTAAAATGAGTTCATGCACTCATCAGGGCAAGTTGGACCTGAGCTGGATTTGAGTTGAGATGAGTGAGAGGAGACCTATAGGAGCAGAGAGGTGAGCTAAAACATGCTAATCCATGCTCAGTTGTGCTCTAATACCATGTGAAAAACATGAATCTGGAGCATGGTAGCTATGGTGGCTCATAGAGTAGCACTAAACTCGTGAGTACTTGGACATGATAGATTTCAAGACTTGATTAGAAGTAGAAACACACAAGTCAAGTACATAAAGCTGAAGAAAAAAAGGACAATGACATTGTATTCGTCATATATGAAAGCTTGGGTAAGTTACTCATGAATATATGTGTGTATCACGTGGGTTCAAAACAATGTATTTTTAAAATGTCATTTTTATACATTTTTTACATACAAAAAGGTGTAATATAAAGGGGTTATTTACAGATTGAATAGAAAGGATCATGTTTTATTCAAGAAAAATTCACAGATAAGGATATTTATAAATAGGCCTTGAACGCACGTGATGTAGAGGATATACATATAGTAACTTCCTTGAGTATGAAAGTGACATCCAAGTACAATGTTATATAGATGGCAGTCTTCTCCTCTATGTCTATGGGATTCAAGTAGCTTGCATATCTCAGGGAAGTTACTATATGTATATCCTCTACATCACATGCGTTCAAGGCCCATTTATAAATATCCTTATCTGTGATTTTTTAAAAATAAAACATAACTCTTTTCTATTCAGTCTGTGAATAACACCTTTATATTACACCCTTTTGTAAGTAAAAAAGTATAATAATAGTATTTAAAAAATACTTTTTTAAAAACTCCCATGATTCACACATATATTCATGAGCAACTTACCCGAGGTGCATATCCTCTGCCCATCTGCTTCATACAAAGAGGCAGCATGGATGTGATTGCAAATCTCAACATAGAAATGTGCTCGGGGTGGCAAACATCCTTTGGATGTGAGAAAATAAAGAGAAGTTAGCAGCAAAATAAGAAAATGGGCAAACTAATGATATCATAGTATACTGAAGTTTCAATGGCTAGGGAGATTTAGGATAATGCTGGGATTCAAGAAGTATAGACACATGATGACCAAACATCACTCATGGTAGGCCCAATCATGAAACAAGGATAGTATTGGGATTCAAGAATTATAGACACATGATGGCCAAACATCCCTCACAATGGGCCTAATAATGAAACAAGGGTTTAAACCTAAATCCTCAAGCATTGGAGGCATCCATGTTGATATAACCCAACCATCCCTCACATGTTCTTGTATTATAAATGCACACAATGTGTTATATAACTAGGCCTTGCTAGCACCATGGATGTGTTTCATCATTGGTACCTATTTCACAATTGGCCCCTTTACCCTAGAGGTTGCCTTGTTTTCTTGCACCTAACTTTGGATCTCAAGCCCATTAACTGATTGCTATGTGCCATAGAGTTGTATGATAATGTTTTGACTGATAGCATTGATTACATCTTGTTGTTTTGATTGTCCTTCTCCCTCTTAAGATACTAGATGCCTCTTGATAAATTGATGGAATAAGTATGTAGTTCTAAGAAAGAAAATGTATAAATGATAAACCTATATAAGACTCTAAGGCTAAGTATGATTGCATATGAAAAAATAGGAAGAGGATTGAAAGAGGGGAAGGTGTAGCTTAAGTGCCTATAGCCTCATCATAACTAAAGTGGTATTATCTCAATACTCTTATTGGAAGAAGCCATGGTTGAGAAGAAAATCTTGATTCAAATTCTATAAGTGCTTATGTAGCACATCATACCAATGATTCATTCACCTTGGTCCATTGCCTTCCTTTATCAAATGCTACTAACTTAACCACACAAATAGAGTTGCTTTAGATGACTATGCTTGATCCACATTTAAATTGTTTGTGTGTACTTGTGTCACATTGAGAGATTGTACTTTCATAGCTACATCATCATGAATAATGAGAAAGAGGAATGTCCTCATTATATTAATTAGAGTTATTGCAACATATCTATGCTTACACAAATACCTACACATATGTGCTAATACTTCAGGGAGTACAAATCATCAAACTAGCTTACAAATGATCTATACAAAAGTAAGTTTTATTATGTTTTTATCATGTCTACATTGAATGATGTTAATAATATGTTGAATTGCAACTACCTCATGATAGGAAAGAATAGCATCATGATTATGTTAATTTGTATGATTGCACACATAGTGTGCTTACATAGACACTTGCACATATGCATCATACTTGCATGAAAATGATCAAACTAACTTACATACAATTTATACAATTTAGTTATGTTTGTATCATGTCTAGATTTTAAAATGTCAATAATGATAAATTTTAACTACTATATGCTATGCATTTAATTTATCTACAAATATATGCATATACTTTACACATATATCATTGTTTTATGTATATAAAGATATCTTCTTGTAACTTATACACTTTCAATGTGCCCCTATAGCTACAACATATGCATGCCTAAATATCTATGTTTGATTACATACATGTATTGCAATGTGTGGTGCATAGAGAGAGAGTATGTGTGTGTGCACATGCGCATAACTTATGGATTGACTTGCAATGATATATGAGCTAAAATGTGGTATTAAAGCAATGAAATAGTTAAAAGTGTAATAAACTTGAAACGTAAACATGTCAAATTCCTTGATCAATGATAGCATGCAGTATATATCATAGATTATAATCTTAGTAGGTTTTTATATAGTATGTGAGCTCTATTTGAGGATGCCTTTTATGTATGGTCAACAATATCCCCACAAACCCCAACGATCTATCTTTTCCCCAATGCGGATTCTTACTCTCAAGGTGCTCACTACAAGAACATTGGACTACCCCTTACCTTTTTATCAATAGAGTTATACTTATCTTAACATTTTCTATGATCTCCTTTTGAAATGTTAGAATGTTTCGACTCACAAATAATCAACTAACCAATATTTATGTAAACCTTAAGTATATGTCAATGTGGCAAATCTTTCTATATATATACAAAACTTATAAATATCAAGGTGGTGAATTTAACGTATCTCTTTGAAATTTTCTTTCACACGAATGGTGAAAGAGCCTTCATAACCTTGATACGCCTTAGAAAGGAGGGGAATAAAAAATCTCAAAGTTATAACTCAACCTACTTAACTTTTTTTAAAAATACTAATATATAAAATTTTAGCTAGTTAGTAAGGCAAACATTGCTCATCATTTTAAGGCAAAACCTTCACTTGATGATATGAAATAGATTCTTAGAGATGAAGGTCAAACACAAGCAATCATGAAGAACATTCATAATGACACAAGTACCCCTACAAACACAACTAACAAAGCCCTCTTTTTAGCAAGAGGAAGAGGAAGATTCAATACCCAAAGAGGAAGAGGAAGCCATCAATCAAACCAATGCAATCACAATAATGATCAACAATGTAGTGAAGGTAATTGTTCTTCCTATGGAAGAGGAGTCTATTCCTCTAGATAAAGAAGAAAGGTCAAAGTAGAGGCTTTTACGACTCTATTCAATGTTATTATTGCTCAAAATATGACAATTTAGAGAAAGATTGTAGAAAGAAGCAATTTGAGTAGAAAATATAAGCTAGCTTTGTTCATGAAGAAGGAAGCTCTCAATGCTTCTCTAAAGACAACTCTCCACTCTATATTGAGGAAACTATATAAGCTAATAGTACAAACTTTAGAATCAAAGAAGTATGATGATGGATTAATAGTGGGGAAAGCTCCCACATGACTTCTCATGCTAAATTGTTTCTCTAAATTGGATTCTATTCACAATAGTAGTATCCACATTACACATAGTACTCCCAACACTATTATAGGCTGTAAATGAAAAATATATTTTTAGTTAAATATGGGGTGAAAAAAGATAATTGGATATGTTCCCTTGATATCCTCATTGACCAAGAACCTACTCTTAGTTGGAGCCATGATAGAAAAAGGCTTCAAAGTGGAGCTAGAAGGACTCATCAACAAGGACACAAAATGGGCACAAGAGGACACTACAAAGTAGTATCCAAAGAAAGAAAGCATAGAAAAATCTTCGAAATTGATGGATCACCCTCAATATTTTCAACTAAAAAATTTAAATAATAACACCTATTTTTACTGTGGTATAATAGGTATGAACACTTGAATATAAAAAATGTGTGTATGTTGGAGTCTTAAGGCATAGTTTTGGGCAAACCATCACTACAAAGGATTGGCAAATTTTGTGAAGCATGTATCATTAGAAAGAAATCAAGAACTATTTTCTCAAGAAGTACCAATAATCTTATTCATACACATGTATGAAAATCATCCCATATATCTTCAATATATGGATATGCCTATTGTGTGACATGTTAGTTCTAGTTATAATTTTTCTAGGTATAATAGGGTATTCTTCATGAAATCGAAGGTCAAAGTATTTGACATCTTCACGTCCTTACTATTATGTTTGAGATTATGATAGATAGAAGAACTAAGCGTTTTGGGTAAGGTGAATTCTTATCCAAAGATTTCAACCGATACCTCCTAGATCATGGGATAAGAAGATAATTTTCTTGAAGTTGTACACCTTAATAGAATGGTACTGCAAAGAGGGGAAAAAAAAGACCCTATTTGAGAGTGCTAGATGTATTTTGAAAGATAGGAGACTTGACCATTACTATTGGGTTGTAGTAGTCAAAATACTACTTTCTACTTCATGAATGGGTCACTTACTAAATTACTAAGAGATATTACACCATCTGAAGCCTTCTATGTATCCAAACATCAAGAACCTCATCTCAAGGTATTTTTATGCTTATCTTTTGCTCATATTCCTCCATAATCCTAATGAGAAAAGGAAGAAACTTGATGACATGTCTAGAAAGTGCATCTCTATTGGATATAATAGTGTGAGTGAAGCTTACAACAAGCTACATGGTTTGATTAAAAAGGAAATTGAGAATTTAGTGTAGAAATTAGCTCAATCCTCATATTTGGATACATGGTCTTCCATAACTCTCAAAGTGTGAGTATTAAGTAACAACCATGGGACAAGATATAACTTAAAAGACTTAGATGAAGAAGATAAAGAGTGTCAAGTAGCCTTAAGGAGGTCTACAAGGCATAGAAGAACACCCCAAAGATTGACATATCAAAGAGGTAACAATCAAACTTTGAGCAATGCATTTTTACTCTTCTCACCTTAGTCTTATAGCATGATGAACTTAGAATACACAAGAATGCATTTGGTAAAAAGGAATGTAGGGTTACTTTGGATTAAGGAAGTATCTTCATTGCATAAAAATGACACTTAGGATTTGTGTCAAACTCCACACAATAAGGAAGTTGTAAAGATGTAAATAAATATATAAACTAAAATTTAATAAGAAAGGATAGATTGATAGATATATAGCTCAAGGAGGTCACTCACAAATATGTAAGCATACTATGTGGGCTCAAATAATGGAAATTAAAAATATCATTTTTATATTTTCTTACATACAAAAGGGTGCCATATAAAGGGTTTATATATATAGCGAACCCTCAAAGATATCAAGCTAGACTCTTTGCTAAAGATTTTGCCTAAGAATATGGTATTGATTATGAAGAGGTTTATGCACCTATAGCCAAGATGAACTCCATTAGGTTGTTTCTCTCTTTGGGTGCTCTTCACAAATGGAATCTATGGCAAATGGATGTAAACAATGTCTTTGTCAATGGATAGCTTGAGAAATAAATCTACATGCAATAACATAAGTATGTGTTATAGTAGGACATATAAGTACCTCATTGTCTCTCTCATATATTTGGCTATTACAAGGCCTAATATCTATTATGTAGTCAATGCATTTGCTTAATCTATGCAAAGTCCAAGGATATCTCATTGGATAGCAACCAAAAGAGTATTAAGGCACCTGAAAGATGCTCATAGTTGGGGTATACTATATGCAATGGGAGAAACGTCTTAGTGAACTAGGAAGAAAAATACAATCAGTCTCTCATCTACAAATGTTGAATACAAAGTCTTAACGTATAGCATATTGTGAAGTTATATGGCTAAAGAGATTATTACAAGGACTTGGGTTCTGCACTTTATCAAAGAAAGAGTACATGATGGTGATATAGTGTTACATCATTGCAATACTAATGAAAATATCAATAACATTTTTGCTAAAGGAAGATGTCTCCTTCAAACATAGAGTAGCACTTGGCATGATGGATCTTCCCTAAAGAAAAGGCTTTTGAAGAGTAAGGGAAGGCCTATCATGGAAGGCTTCAAAGTCTTCCTATCATTATAACTTGGCTCTTTAGATTTTTTTCTTCATTTGTTAATCTTCAAATTGTATTTAGAGATGCTAGTGAACTTGAGGAAAGGTAGCAATGTATGCAAGCTCACAACACCTATTCACTAAAGTGTGAAAAATACTTTTGATTTAGCAAAGGACAAGGATAATGTTATAATGATAACATGATATAAAAATACATACATAAGGTCATATATTTTCATTTGAGTAGACTTTTCATAGTGCACAAACATTATGTCAACAATAGTAACATGATGTCAAAACATATGCCTAGCATCTAGCATTTGATATATGAGTAAAATTTTCATTGTGAACAACACGTGGGGTTGGATGATAGAAAAGTTTCCTCAAGTTTGAGTAAAAATTAGGTTACCATCTGTGATATAACTAGGTTTATAGAGCTAATATCTCTCAATCCAAGAGTTAACATTTGGAGGAGTAAGAAAGGTGAAATACTCACATTTTTAAAACTATAACTTGACCATTGGAATTTTTCAGATCTAATTCTATAGATCATTCTATACAACCACAAAGTTGGTTGCTCACCTACTGACAAGAATCTAAACTAGAATTATCTACCTACTTAGGGAATTGAATGTTTGGAGCTACATACATTATATCAAGATGAAGTGTTTAAAAAGCAAGTTTCCCAAATCATCAATCATCCACCTACCAAAGGGCTCCTCAAGATTCACTCAGCCTAGGGAGATATATAACCTATTCTATGTAACCAAAGAGTAGTTGTGGAAAGTCTTAGACCATGGGATAGACAATAGACGATGAGACTTTAGAAGTGTAATATTGTGAATATAGAGTGGTGTTGATTGTATCCCACACTCTCAAGCTTGTATGTATTGTTATATTGGTTTTGGATTTTGGGATTAGCCTATCACTTGTACTTGGTAGCTTCTTTGTTGAATAAATAGTTTAGTAATGTTGCTTGCTCTACAAGTTTTATTAGCACTATTATGATTGTCAAAAGTATTTGTCAAAACTATTGGCTCCTCTACAAGTTTTATTAGTACTATTATGATTGTTAAAAGTATTTATCAAAAGCATTGTTAGTACTAGCATTATTGTACTACTAGTTACAATAATGTCTTTTTTCCTCTTTCTCATTAACAAATTTCACCTTTGATGTTCTTCTTCTAATAAAAATTTTCCTTTTAGGATGCAAAATTGGTTCCCCATACAAATCATGTAAATATCATGCTTAGTTTTGAGACTCCAAAGTGATAATGATCACCTAGCATTCTAAAGTTTGGTACAAAATGATATCTTATCACCTAAAATTGCCACTCGTATATAGGAAAAGTATGCATATATATAAACATTTATATAAATGTGATTAGTTACTTGTTAAAGTGAGGATTTTGTACCCAAACCATGATGAAATTCTCAAGCAAGATGTTTTAAAGGAAAATCTCACTAGCTAGATAGTTTCATAGAGAGTAATAGCTAATCCTTGGAGATTTTTGGAAGCAAAATTTGTGCTAACAAGGACGATGATGGCTATAGTTTATCTACCTTATTAGTTCTTGTATACATAGGAAAAAAAGGTTTTAACTGTTTCTAAAGAATCCATGTTCGCATCTTTAAAGTTTATGTTAGATTGCTATAAAAGGAATATGTCTAGCCTTTAAGGGCTAAAGAAAATTACAAAGCATGTATTGATAGGAAAATGATATTTGTTATACAACCTTAGCATTCTTCCATCTTTTGTATTAGAAAGTCATATGTGGTGTTTTTCTTAGAATGTTATAACGATAGCACGTAGATGAAGTCCTCAAGACATTTACATAGAAATATATCACTCTTTTGTACTTTGTTCATTGAGTTGCATTCTTATATGAAGATTCTATTTTTCATATCCAACCATATCATTTTATTCTTCTATAAATCTACCCCCTTCAAAGATAGATCTAGAAATATGACTTGGGATGCACTAAGAAAAGCCAACTCTCCTTGGAATTCTCTCAATATTCATTGAACTTTACATATATTGGATAATCTTTGACTTGAAGAAGCACTTGATGGTTTCATAATCAAATGTTTCCCAATTCGTAAGTTAATTAAGATTAGGTCCATGAAGCTCTTCCAACCTTCCATATACCCATGTGTTTGCTAGAACAACATATGTTACTAGGTAAGAAAATCCTTTTGTTGAAGATGGATGGTTAGGGTAAATAAGATTGCAACATCTAACATCAATAGACTCTAACAGCATCCATTCCACATTTGTTGATAGAAAAACGTGTTCTCAAAGTTCTCATAGTTAGCCTCAAATCATTTAAACAATAACAATGAAAATAGAAGACTCACAAAATCTCAAATTTTATTTTAGGAGCAATAATGTAAAATTTATTTCCTTATAATGAGGCAGGAAGCACTATTACATAGGAGGCACCATGTGAAGATCTTTTGTAGAATATTGTACATGTTCAATGTTTGCATACCACTTTTAATCCTATAAATTAATACTCACAATCTATTCTTTTCTATGAAAGATGAAAATTTCACTTTCTTTCCCATTTTTCTTGTGAGAATCTTTACAAGAGGAAATCATTATAATACGATCATAGTGCTTATAGGTTGTTGGATGTTGTATATCATCTTTTGTTATATTACAACATATGCATATTTCTATAGAGCTAGATGGTTGACTAGAAGAAGCAATCAAATAATTTTGAAGACTAAGAAATTGAAATGCTTGAAATAAAGTCGAGGTGCTCAAGCAAGTGAGCTTAGATTGGAGTTGAGGTGCTAAAAAAATATAGCTATGAGACAAGCGCACATAAGAGGGTGTGGAAATGAAAATCAGGATGCTAAAAACTTAAAAAAAAAGAGGCGGTGAGAAATGGCACATCATGTACAAAGCTTTTGGTTGGAAGTTCCTTGAGATGATATGTTTAGGAACACTTTACCAACATTTTGCTAGAAGTAGATGCAAATTTGTCAAATTAGTAGAGATTCAGATGCTATATTTGACCATACATATAATTCTCTTGTTCCATTTATTTGCTGATGTTGTCATTAGTATATGTTCATCAAACATCTCATTGCCCTTAAAGTTGGACCTGACGTAGGTTTGAACAGCATCACACTTAGTCTCTTTCACTAATTCTTAAAAGGGGCCTAGTGGCTTGAGAGGTTTTGGACTCACCTTGGTGGATCGCATTCGACCACATGAATTGCTTCTCCACATCTAATGTGATAATATTCAAGAATTATACGATAAGGCCTTGCTTGTTACTTTGGGTTGTGATTTGTCTTTGGGGCTATGAGGTTATTGATCTAGCAGTTACCCTTTATGTACATATGGAACCATATGCTTGATATTAGTTGTGTCCATAATTGTAATAGAGAGTCACATTATCATTGTCAACATTTGAGTTTTTATAACTTCCTTTCAAGTTAAGTGTATGCTTCTTAGGAGAACTACATACAAGTAGAAATATTGGAACTTCATATGGTAATAGAATGCGCTAGTTTCAAGCATTTGCAAAGATCACCTTCTCTAAGGCTTATAACATGAAGCGTTTTGTTGATCTAGAAGAAAAAAGGAGTCTAACAAAATGGTGAACTTGCAGCAAAGGTTCACATCTTGTAGAAGAGTTCATGAAGAAACACAGAAAGCCCTCATGTCTAGATGGAGCATACATATGTACAAACATGGAAGCATTTATGTAGTAGAGCAAGGCTTATTTTTGAGTGCTCGCCCCATGGGAATAGTGGCATGGTCAGCCCATGGCCTTGAGAGCAATATTGGCAATATGGCTTATTGAAGGTGCTTGCCTCATGGGAATAGTGACGCAGTAACGACAATATAGTCAAAAAGCCGAGAGCCATGAGAGCATTGAGAGTCCATATTGCGATCTCACAAGCTACTTAACAAAATGTACATAGGGTCGAAGCCCATGCGCTGGAGGGCATGGAGAGTCCAGATTGCGAGGTCACATGGTGCTTAGCAAACCTTGGGTGGAGGAGTCAGGGAGGCAGGTCCAGGTGAAGGTACCATTGATGTTGGCGATACACTCGTCGAGGTCGAGGGATGCGGGGAGGTAGAAGGAGGATGTGTTCTTGCAGTTGGCCGTGAGGGTGTGGCCGTTCTCGAGGAGCTTGGAGTGAGCGCAGGAGGCGGCGTAGAGGCCGAAGCCACTGCTGCACTTGAGGACGCCGTTGGAGTTGGTGACATGCACGTTCAGGTCGATGGAGGTCGATACGTAGTCCTCGTCCACAGTCAAGCAGGCGGCTTTGAGGCGGGACAGAGTCAGGGTCTCATTCGTGCATGAAGCCGAGTAGTTCCCAGTACACTACAGTAAGACAAGGGCCGATCGATCAGTAAATTATACTGATGGAGGATTAGCATCGTAAACCTCTCTCTCTCTCTCTCTCTCTCTCTCTCTCTCTGTGTCTCTCTCTTCTCTCTCTCTCTCTCTCTCTCTCTCTCTCTCTCTCTCTCTCTCTCTCTGCCTCTCTCTCTCTCTCTCTCTCTCTCTCTCTCTCTCTCTCTCTCTCTCTCTCTCTCTCTCTCTCTCTCTCTCTCTCTCTCTCTCTCTCTCTCTCTCTCTCTCTCTCTCTCTCTCATATAATATATGATCATTAGTGCTTACAGCTCGAGCGCTCCCCGCCAAACAACCAAGAGCAATCGCTGCAACAATCACCAACACTTGAAAGGAAAGACGGGCCATGGCCATCACTCTTACGACACACTGACAGCAGCTAGTATGGCGCAGATCAAGGTCTTCTCTCCTGATCTTGTCTTGCCCAATGCCTAACAAAACTTCAGTGCTTTATATAGCAATGAGGCCATACTAGTATTGTAGGAGGGGAGAGCGAGAGCCCTTTCAGTCTCAAGATCCTCAAACATGCTGAGAAGTTAGAACCCGGCAAGCTCAACGTGAGATACCGTCAACACATGGGACACAAGCAACACGTTCCTTTTGGATAATGGTCTATATTCGTCTAATATTTATTTATGAGTCTATATTGGTCTAATATTTGCTTGTCGGTCTAGACTCTAGAATGCCTATTTATTTATTGGTCCAATATTTTTCAATTATTTTTATAATTTTATCCATATAGTAGCTCTATGTTTTTATTGTACCTTCGCCTACTTTGTGTGTGTGTGTGTGTGGGTATATGAAAGCCCTTTGAATAGTAGACATCCTTTGTTGTTGAAACTCTCTCCCTTCTCTCTAAGTTTGTGTGTGTGTGTGTGGGTATATGAAAGCCCTTTGCATAATAGACATCCTTTGTCGTTGAAACTCTATCCCTTCTCTCTAAGTTTCCAATCACATCAATTGGCCCTCCACACCACATGAAAGCTACACTCACATATTTTGGTTTTCCAATACTACAATACTTTTGTCTATTTTCTAAGCTATCAAATCCTTCCTTTGTATAGTTCATACTTGCTTAAGTGTTTGTCATTTATAAGGGGAAGACTCTAATTATCCCATCCACATACAAGCACATGTGCATATAAACACACATATTGACATGTGTGCATGTATTTACACATCATGAACCTATGCACACATACATGCATGTGTATATACACTCATAGGCACCCATATATACTTCTCAATATACTTTCATATGCACATACTAGGCATGCATTCACACACACACAAATATGATAATTGCACATGTATTGTGCATGCAACATACTACATAATAAATACATATGTATGTATGATGTGCATATATGCATATGTCATACAAATAGACTTGCATATGTATTTGTTTTCATGGACACACATGTTTTGTTGATTAATGTGAGCATGCACCTAAGTGTGCCTTTCTTGATTAGCTTGAAGTTTTGTTAGGGTGTTGCAAATCCTTTGTATAAATCTTTAGTGGCTTTCAATGTCAAATAAGTCTAAATTCTAGCTACATATATAAACATATGAGTCTATGTATTAAAGTAGTGGAGTAAACATATTATGATATCATTCACACAATATTCTAATATAATGTAAGCAACCACGTACATAGGACACAACGGAAATCCATTTCTCAAGAAATCACATGCCAAGTTACATATAAAAGTATGACCAATGTTTTGTAAACAAGAAATAGGATGTCGTATGACCAATTCATACTTTAAAACAAAATTTCAAGTACAATAAGAAAAGAACCATTGTATATGAAGAAAGGTTCACATGTAGTTGTTACTACGTCTATTTTGAAATGATTAATATAGCTTGTCATTTTTGATTGATTGACAAAGCATTTTTAAAAATCTAGTAAAAAACTCAAGCAGTCATACTTTCAAACATCTTCCTAAAGCCTCAAATGAATCTAGTCAACATCATCACCTAAGTTTCAGGATAAGCTTCAACACAATTATACATGAAAAATTGTAAAGGTAGATAAAACTAAGAATAGCTTATGTTAAGTTTTGCTAGCAATGATCAATTGGCTAAAGCTTGTATGACTAGTAAAATGCTCATTTTCTAATTTTGTGATGATCACTCATGATACATGTAGCTCATAGAAACACTATTTAATTGTGGTATTGAAAACACTATGTAAGTCAATACTCCTTGAATACCATTGAGTAATTGTGTGTGCTTGTCCATTTCTAAACATATACATTTAATAGATAAAACATATATATTGTGTCTTTCCTATTATTATATACCAACATCATTGTTTCCTTGTATTAGGTATGCAACATAACAACCCATATTGTGTACGCCCACGTTTTTAGATGCTAATGCAAGAGAATATCCATAATACGATACTTTTATCCACCCAGTGACCTTACACTAAACTAAGACTAGGGTTCAAAAAACACAAATTAAAGTTGTAGCTTAGTATTGTGGAATATCCCAATTATCTACTCTTTACACAAGTTATTGAGTTGGGAATTGAAATATCTTCCAAAATTTTAGTTTTTCTAATAATGTTGGAATGATCAATATACCTCTTTTACTTGAGGAAGTTATGAATGGGTTCCATATTTCCTCTTCATTAGAACTAGTTTTGGAGAATTGGATCTTCCAAGTCCATACGAAGTTTGCCAAGAACATTTGCATAATGTGCAAGTTGAAAGTTTGGCTTTGAGGAGGAGGTTTAAAGATCTAATTGGTAGTCAAGACCAAAGGAATGAGGGTGGTGCAAGAGTGAACCCAATTTTAGTTCATTAATGGAAAGTGAAGTTTTCTTTATATGAAGAAAAAAAATTGTAAGTTTATTTGAATAATCAATGAATGAGGCTAGCCATATCAAAACCTCATCAAAGCCTTTCCTAGCACTTAGCAAGTAGTTCACTATAAGATAGAAGGGTATAGTAATGAATAGTTTGACAAAACTGATTACATACAAGTTTTGAAATGTAGGGCCCCACCATCACTATATGCTTGAAAATAACAATCTAAATCAATATATCAATATGTGTACATGTAATATCATTGGAATATTCCTTGAGTACATTAACTCATTAGGAAAAATATGAACTCAAAAAGGGCCCTTTAGCTTAGCATTTTATCTTCTCTTTAATCATGAAGCATTTGAGGTGGATCAGTAGAAGAGGGGATGGTATGCACATTTGATCTAGTTTGGTGGAAGGGTGAATGGTTTTGATAAAGGCCCTTTTAGAGTCCATATTCTCCTAATGTATACTAATGCATACACTAGTGCTTATACTAACTAATATTACAATGGTCATATCAAAAATTGCAAAAGTAACATCTAATTTATGAAAATATTGATGGTTGTAAGGATAAAAAATAGCAGGTATCTAGTCCTTACAAGGGCCAAATCCCTACCATCCATGCCAACTATCTTGTGAAACATGAACTAGTTGTTTTTGCGTACATAGCATTCCAAGAATCAAATAGAATACTTGAACTTATTCATAATGAAACAAAAACTAGTAACATAAACTTGAACCAATTGGTGAGAACAAGGTATAGAAGTACACACGAATCAATGAGGACGAAAGAGAGAAGTTAAATACATGTCAATCTATGAGTCAATGTATCTTTCCAAATGTAGATACAAGAGTCTACCAGTGTCATGACAAAACTAAGTCATGGATGAGATAAACCCTCAGATGATGATATCTAATCAAAATTTCCAAATACATATATAGAGTATACAAATGTAATGATAAAACTAAGCCATGGATAAGATAAACCATAGAACAATGCGATTCATAATAAAAAGTCTCATCCTCATGTAGGTGCTACTAGGCCAATCTCATAATAAGAACAAAAAAAGAAACCTCTTGAATAATGTAAAAGGCATGCATGATAATAGTATTAAAACTATGCCCATATTGTCTATTCTCTCCATAACCACCACCTCTCAACAAGTATCTACAACTTGTACCACAAGCCATGCTCTTTCTCCAACCCCATCTTTAGTTGACCAGTGAAACCAATCTTTTGAAAATAATAGATATAATAGAAAAATAATTTTCTAAAAAAGGGCACAGAGTGCAAAGTGACTTACCACATCTACAGTCAAAATACAAAAAGAATTAAGCATAATACTTACACAATTGGTCTCATATGAGTGGAAGCCACTAGTTCCAAGGGATGATGTTGACCCTATTGTAACTCATACACATGTTTTCTCCTCCTACTCATTCCACTCATTGTTGGGCTAAATGCACAATAGCCAAGACATTTGACATCATACTTCTATTCTTTCAAATGCTACAAATCATTTTAGTGACAATCTCTCACCTTATCTTCTAGAAACTCCACACTAACTAATAGTGCATCCTTCTCTCCAACCCAAGAAAGCAAGAACACAAGACTAGATTTGAGGTATAGCAGACTCGAAAACTTACCTTCTTGCATTGTAGTCCAAAATCTTGAAGGCTCCAAGTTGGTGCCATGACCTAAACAACACAATCAATGACATCGCTCTTCCACATTTGCCACCATGCATCAATGATAGAGAAGAAGAAGAAAAGCAATAGGACAATGTAGAGCTTCAACTTCGCTTAGTCCCTCAACAAACCTCTCACACACCTTTTCTTCCTCACTCTCAAGAATGGAAGCAAGATGATAGAATTGAAGAAGAATATAATGAAACATTAGAATAAGCAAGCAACAACATTTTTGTTGGAAATCATAACATTCAACCAATGGAAGAATTGATAGACATGGAGCTACAACACTGCTAAACAACAAGCAGATCCACTAAGTTAGAGACCTCATAGTGTGTCATTACATGACATAGAACATTATCTTCTTGAGGAAAATATTTCTACAAGATAGAACCCTTAAAGGAAATAAGATTTACATAGATGAAGACTTGACATCAACACATGCAACACACATAAATTTGCACATGGCACGAGTGCATGGTTCATGGAAGAAGAAAAAATGGGCAATATATAGAGTTGTAAAGCTCATCATCACAAAATAAGGATCATGAGGGATATGTTACATACTTGCTACTATGATCAATAATGCCTCTCCATCGTATGTTCCCTCAAACTAGCTACTATGATGAGATGTGTTGAGATCTCGGGGGTGCACCTATAAGAAATCATCTATATAATGTGTGTTCAATGGGTATTAAGAAATACCATTTCTTTACATGCTATAAGGCTATAAAATGACCCTTTTTACTTTACTAAAATCACGGATTTTTTCAACTTGTAGCTAAAAAACATTTGTGTAAATATAATCCTATAAATTTTATTAAATAAAATATCCTTTTTTGTTAACTCACATGGTATCTTACATGTTCTTTAAGATGCACCCCTTGGGGTTGAGATACATATGCAAAATTTGGTTAGAGTGGAGGAAAAAAACTAGCAAGTATCATTGTGACAAGACAATAAAAAGGGATTGAAGGATGTTCCAAGAGATATCACCAACTCCAATCACTACAAGAGAGGCACAACATGATTATGCTAAACATCTTTATGATGTGGTAGGTAGCCAGAAACACCCCACCCAATGACATGCATGCTAGTAGTAGTAGTACTCTTTTCATACATAAAATGATCATTGATTCCATTGATAGATTTCAAACAAGAAGAGCACAAGCTTATGATGGTTTAATATGTGAATAATCTTCACATGTGCATGACACATTGGCCCCACTCTTAATACAAATGTTTAATAAATCAACATCATTCTTAAGAAACATTGGTGTTGGTAGTACTAACCTCGTACTAACCCAAACCCTACAACACACAAGGAACCATTTAGATACTCTCAAAATGCCTCCATGTGTGCCATGGTGTCTAGATTACAAAATGATTAAATGATGAAAGATAAGTGTAGCATTCAAGCTTGGCAAGTCTAGTAGTGTTCATTTTGAAGTATCTAATGAATAAAATGAAACATTAGAATAAGAAAGCAACAATTTTTGTGTTGAAAATCACAAGAATGAAGTAATGGATGCATTGATAGACATTGATCTACAACATACTAAAGGACTAACACATCCACTGAGTTGAAGACCTGATAGTGTGTCATTCCATGACATAGAACCTTATATGTTTGAGGAAAATATTTCTCTACAAGAGAAAACACTTAAAGGAGAGAATATTTACTTAAATGAAGACTTGACACCAACACATGTGGCACATATAAAAGAGCACATCCCACAAGTGTGTGAGGCATTGAAGGAGAGAAAATGGGCAATATATAGAGATGGGAAGGTGATTGTCACAAATATGGGCTAAGGGATGGTATGTTTCTTGTAGAACCATGAGAATAATTGTTTGGATTGCTAATGGATTACTTAGGTTAGACACAAGTTTCTTTAGGGGCACATTCAAAGGAAGATACAATGTACATTGAGGTACACCAATTCATAGAAGGCAAGATACAAGATTATAGATATGGATATGAATCATGTATCACCCTTAACCATGAATAGTGGCAAAAATCTAGATCTAGAGGTATGGTGATACTATATGAAGAGCATATATAGGATATGATTCATGTGATACATAAATATTATGCAAATACTTCCTATGTTATACATTGTAATATGTTATTTTCCATCACCATTCTCAAGATTCATATCACAAGATTCACCAAGCATGAAATTATATGAGGTCATCATGAGGTTTGCTAGTTCGAGAGAAATAAATTTAGACAACAACATTTATTCACACAAGAAATGAACAAACATCTCTTAATGATAGAGAAGATCCCATTTATCATGCTTACCCAATTGTGGATATTGGGATGTAGTTTCTTGCATTGGGAAGTGCTCATGGACTAGCACCATACCCACTCAATTAACTAACATCTTAAATATCCAACGTACCACTTTACATGAGACATAGGAAGTCTATATATCAATGTAGTGTAATAGGGGATGGGGAGATCACTATGTGTGAACCCTCTATATCACATACACTCAAAGGATATCAGAAACTACCCTTTCCTTACATGATGAAAGGTAATAAAATGGTCCCTTCTCCTAAATTAAGAAACTTACATATTTTTTCCAAATCATAATTGAAAACCCCCTTTTTTTGGAAATATAATCCTATAAGTTTTACTAAATAAAATACCCCTTCTATTGATTGCATGTGGTACAATTAAATTTTTTGAGGTGACCCCCTGTGAGGTCTCTCCATACGGTATCTCCTCTCAAACCAGGTACTATCTCAAGATGTGATGAGATTCACATGCCAAATTAGATAGATAGGTCTCATTGTGGAATTCTTACATATAAAAGGACAAGAATGCTCTTTTCATACCTAGTGTATAAGAAGAAGCATAACTATTTTGTTAGACTAGAGAAAAAGATTTATCAAGTATCATTGTTGTCAGAAGGCAGCAAAAGGCCTTGGAGGATGTTCCAATAGAGATCACCAACCCCAATCACTATGCCAGAGACACAACATGGAGTCCATGGCTATGTTCCAATTAGAGAAGATATGCCAAGTAGCTATGTGCTAGAAATAAATACATGAGCTAAAGGTAAAGCTCGAAGCCAAGGAAGGAGAAGAAGGAAAGTTGGAAGCAAGGCTAGTTGAGGAGAAATAGAACCTAGTGAGGATGCAACAATGTACCAACAAGCTAGAAAAATTGTATGAAGAGCTACAACAAGAAGAAATGAAGAATGTCCAAGATGCCACAAAAATGCTACAAGTAGCAAGAGGAAAGGGCATGTAGGTATCAAAAGGAGATAGAAAATTTGAAAAAGGAGGCAACCTTGGGGCAGGAGGAGCAAAAGAAGTTAGAGAGAGAGATTGAAGATCAAGAGCAAAGACTGACGGTCCTGACTCAAAGGCAACGGGAGAGCCTTGGAGAAATAAAAAAGAGAGCATAAGATTGGGATTATCGTAATGAAAGAAGTGTCAAGGACTTGGCATGTCGTCTAGCCTGTGTGAAAGGAGATGAAGTGTTAGCAAAGAATAAGGCAAAGGCCACTCAAGGGAGCCTAGAGACCCAACAATGTGCCTTCCTTAACACAATCGTGGACATCAATCAAACAAAAGAAACCGCCATTGAACCATTGAAGAGAAAGCTAGGGGTTACTTGCAAAGCCCTAAGAGTAGGATTGCATGTGCCAATGCAACCAATGGGTATCAGCCTTAGCCTTGAAGAACAGAGGAGTTATCTATTAAGGGCAGGCTTGACCCCACAAGAAGTGGATACCCTAGGGCTCATCAAGGAAGCAAAATAGGAGGACACACAAGAATAACACACATTAAAAAGTGTTGAGATGGGACCTCAAGAGGAAGAACTCATCCCACAACCCCCTTCCCCTTGACTTGAAGTACAACAAGAGGTGGACACCTCTGCGAAAAAAAAGTAGAGCTTAAGAAGAAGAGTGGGTAGCAAGTGATATTAACTTGATTTATATTAGCAAAGAGGATCAAGGTTGACATTTTCACTAAGGCCTTGGGAGCTGATAATCTTTGACACTTTAGAAATATGCTTGGAGTTCATGAGCTCATGCCAAGCTCGAGGGGGAGTGTTGAGATGTTTGAGCTCTACATGCGTTGGCATCCAGTTCATGCCATGGTGATGTGGCAGGTTATTATTCTCTAACATGTTAGGTGACCTACATGAGGGTACACTAGTGATTTTATAGTTGGACTACACCCACATAGTCTATTCTTGGTTATGGCACATTCAAGTGCACCTCTTCTTTCCTAGCTGGTTCACATTTAGTGACTGCTCTTTAACTAAGTAAATATTCTCTCCTTTAAGGTTTTTCTCTTGTAGAGAAATATTTTTCTCAAGCACATAAGGTTCTATGTCATTCAATGTTTATGAGGTATCTAACTTAGTGCATGTGGTGATTCTTTAGTAGTGTTGTAGTTTAATCTCTATTAGTGCATCTAGTGGTTGAATCTTGTGATTTCCAACATAAATTCTTTTGCTTTCTTATTCTAGTGTTTCATTTTATTCAACAAGTACTTCAAAATGGATATTATTAGACTTGCTAAGCATGAATGATGTACTCATATTTCATGATTAAGTCATTTTGTAACCTAGACTCTAAGGTGCATGGATGCATTTTGAGAGTGTCAGAATGGCTCCCTATGCATCATAGGGTTTGGATTTGTACTATCTAAGCAATATAATGTTGCTTAAGAGTGATGTTGATCTATTAAGCATTTGTACTAAGAGCGAGACCCATGCGTCATGTACATGTGAAAAGTATTCACCAATTAAACCATCATAATCTTGTGCTCTTCCTATGTTCAATTTATTAATGGCATTAGTGATCAATTTAGTCATGAAATGGGTGATATTACTCACCTACATGTCATCTAGTGGGGTGTTTGTGGCTCTCCTCATATATCAGAAATATCTCTAGCATAATCATATTGTGTCTTTTTTCTAGCGATTGGAATTGGTGATCTCTCTTGGAACATGCTCCAAGCCCTTTTCTTGCCTTGTCACAATGCTACTTGGTAAATTATTTCCTACAATCTAACTAAATAGTTGTGCTTCATCAAAAGAGAATTTTGGTCATGTTATGTGTAAAAATTCCAAAAGTGATCCCTCTCTATCTAATTTGGCACATGTATCTAGCACATCTCATCATAGTAGTTGGTTTGAGGGAACATACTTTGGAGAGGAAGTTCTCATCATAGTAGTTAGTATGCAACATGTCCCTCTAACACTAATATATACACTTCGTGTGTGTATATAGTAGCTAGTATTGTAGAGACTTTGGCAATCCATGTTCTATAATCCATATTACACTACATTGATATACACACTTCCTATGTCTCATGTAAAGTGGTACCTTGGATATTTAGGATTTTGATAATTGACTAGGTTTGTGTTACTCCATGAACACTTCCCAATGCAAGAAATGGAACCCCAAATTCACACTTGGCCAAGCATGACACATGGGTTTCTGCATGTCATCGAAAGATGTTTCTTCATTGCTTGTGTGAAGTAAAGTTGCTAACTAAAATTATTTCTCTCAAACTAGCAAATCTCATTATGACCTTATCAAATGGCATGTTTGGTGAGTCCTCTTGCGTTGTGCATCTTGAGAATGTTTATGGGAAATAACACATTTTAATGTATAATATAACAAACATCTTAATATTTATGTACCACATGAATCATATCCTATATATATTGTTTATATTATACTACCACACCTCCAAATCCTCTACTTCTACCATCTATCATGCTCGGGGAAGTTACTATATGCATATCCTCTACATCGTGTGTGTTCAAGGCCTAATTATAAATATTCTTATCTATGAGTTTTTCCTGAATAAAACGTAACCCTTTTCTATTCAATCTATAAATAACCCTTTATATTACACCCTTTTGTATATTAAAAATGTATAAACATGGTATTTTAAAAATACATTATTTTGAACTCACATGATGCACATATATATTCATGAGTAACTTACCTAGGTATCCATGGTTGAGGGTGATACATGATTCCAACCTATATTTATGATATATCTTGCTTTCTGTGAATTCATGTATCTCAATGTAGATTGTAATGCCTCTTCCTTTGAATGTGTCCTCAAAGAAACTTGAATCCAACTTGAGAAATCAAATAGAAATCTTGATAGTTATCCTCAAGGTTCTATAGGCCATGCACCATCTCATAGCTATTATTTTGTGATGATCACCTTCCAATCTTGTTGTATTATCCATTTTCCCTCCTTATATGCCTCATACACTCATGGAATGTGCTATTTTACAACTGCAATATGTGATGGTATCAAGTCTTCATCTAAGTAAATCTTCTCTCCTTTAAATGTTCTCTTGTAGAGAAACTTTTATATACACTTCCTATGTATATATAATAGTTGGCATTCTAGAGACTTTGGGGATCCATGTTCTATAATCCCTCTTACACTACACTAATATATATGCACTTCCTATGTCTCATGTAAAGTGGTAACTTGGATATTTAGGATGTTGGTAATTGAATCGGTATGGTGCTAGTCCATGAGAACTTCTCAATGCAAGAAAGTGGATCCCAATACCTAGAATTGGCCAAGCATGATACATGGGTTCTTTTATGTCATCAAAAGATGTTTGATAATTTCTTTGTGCATTAAATTTGTTGACTAAAAGTATTTCTCTCAAACTAGAAAACCTCATGATGATGATGACCACATAATGGCATACGTGGTGAATCATCTTGTGATGTGCATCTTGAGAATGATGATGGAACATAATGCAATATAATGTATAATAAAGCAAGCATCTACATATTTTTGTGCCACATGAATCATGTCATATATATACTCTTTGTGTAGCATCACCACACCTCTAGGTCCTTTACTTCTGCCTTCTGTCCAAAACTAAGGGTGCTACACGATTCCCTCCTATATATGCAACATATCTTGGTTTGTGTGAATTGATGTATCTCAATGTACATTGCAGTGTCTCTTCCTTTTAATGTTTCCTCAAAGATACTTGAATCCCACCTTGGAAATCCTTTAGAAATGTAGACAATTATTATCAAGGTCTCATAGGCCATGCACCATCTTATAGCCTTTATTTTCTAATAATCACTGTTAACCGTCAGACAAACAAGGTGGAAAATCTGGAAAATCTAAAGCAAAAGACAAAGGCCAAGGCAAAAGTAAACAAAAGATGAAGGCGCACCATGAAAAATATGGAAACACAAGAAGTACATAAAAGTCCTAAATAAAGAAAAAAAGCGCACAAGAAAAAGTGCAAGTCAATACTTTTGTAAAAGAGTGCAAGCGCATCATGATTTAATTTAAAGAGAATCGGGCTCTCACCCTTGCAATTTGTAAAGGTAGATGGGCGGTAGGAAGGAAGCTAGGAAGATAGGAGGACAATGGGAAGAAGGGCCTAGGCCACAACCGGCCATGTAAAAAAGGGGATAAGGGGATGACCGCCCAAAAGGGATTTAGGGTTTTGTATATAAAGTTGAAAAGTGAATGAGAAGCTCATTCTTGTGTGTAGCCAAAAGTGGCTCTCTTCTTCTTCTTCTTCTTCTTCTTCTTCTTCTTCTTCTTGCTTGCTTGCTTGAGCTTGTGCTTGAGAGAGGGAGTGTGAGAGTGTGGGGAGTGAGTGTGTGAGGGTGAGGGACCGGGGATAAAAAGCTCTCCACCTTCTCCTCTCTTCTCTTGTCTTGCTCGCGGAAATGGAGCTTGGAGCATGGAGCTTGGGGATGGAGCTTGCTTGAAGCTTGCACTTGAATCGTGGAGCTATCGGAGTGCACGGGAGAGGAGGTAACTTGATCAGCATGGAGGTAAGCTCACTACACCCGTAGATATGGATGGTGCGTCGACTATGTGAGAGGTAGCCATTAGTGCTTGGCTTGGAAGGCTTGAAACAATAAGCAGTTTGTGGGTCTTGGCGGTTGAGTGAAAGCTTCGACATTTTGGTTTCGTTGCTAGGACCAACGAATTCAAGCCTTGAGTGCTTGCGCGCTTCGAATTGAGCATTGAAGTAGGGTTTTCCCCAAACCGGTGCTTGAGGTAGATAGGTAGGAAGCGAGGGATTTTGAGGAGGTATTTGATCTCCTTAGCAAGTAGGTTTTTAGTTTTTGGACTGGAAAAGCATGATGGAGTAGTATAGGTATTTCCCTTGTGATTTTTTCTTGCATTTAGGAAGGATAGGAGCAAAACATTGGAGCAAACAGTAGGGTTTTTTATTGGTGTATAACAGGCTAAAGCAGGGAAAAGAAGGGCAAAAAATGAAATTTTGGGTTAAATTAGCAATACTAAGGTGAGTACATGCCTGGGCAAGGTAATAAGAGGCCACGAGTGGCAGTAAAGGCCACATTTTGCATTGTAGGGTCTCAGAAGAGCAGGAGAGAGGGAGAGAGCTTCATCACGTGGACCTGCTTTGTTCTGGTCATCTAGGAGTTATTTGCCCAGCCCAGGTAATTCCACACCTTCCCCTACATGAGTAGCTTGGATTTGAAAGTGCTCAGCACAGGTAGGAAGTCCTCGATCGCTCGGCACGATGAATTCTTTGAAGCTCAGCAAAAATCGCGTCGTGCTCGGCTCGTCCGGGTGACGGCGATTCTGGGTCGAGGCCTAGAATCGGCCCTCGGACCACTCGGCCAATCGGCCCTCGAACCATTTGGCCATTCGGCCCACCACACTCGGACGCATTTCACTCGGCCCGTTTGAGTGAAGCATTTGGACCAACTTGATATTCAACCCTCGGCCCTATCGACTCGGCCCAACCCCACTCGAACAAGTTGACATTTGGCCTTGCCGAATTCACCACTCGGTCCACTTGACTCGGCCCACCTGACTCGGCCCTCGGTCCACTCGATCACTCCGCCCTTGGACAACCATACTCAGACTGGCCGAATTTGGCATTCAGAGACAAGTTACATTCGGCCCTCGGCCCTCAAACGGGGCGAATCAGGCATTCGGCCCCTACAATTCGAAACTATTGAGCCAAATTTGGATTTTTTTCAAATTTTAACTTGTAGACACAGAAACTGACCAAGAGACCATATAGAGCTGAAACCATATCATAGATCAATCACTGGGCTGAAATTTAGAGCAAGTAGTTCAAATTTTGACTATGAACGGTCCTTCAAATCGCCCCCTTTGCAACTCCCCCAAGTAGGTTGGAGAGAAAACATGCGTCGTGACAGGTCCTCCAAATTAGATCCTAGTGTAGTAATGGCTCTACACAAGCATGGATTCTCACTTGCAAAGGAGCAACCAAAAGCCCATACCCAAACAAAGACAAACAGAGGCCCTAGAACCTCAATGGACCAATCTAGCCAACAAGGGAAAAGAGGCCACACCGCAAAAACATATATGTGTTGCATTCGAACTGTATCTAGTCAAAGAGGAAATCAACAACATCAAGCTACAACTGCGAGGGTGACTAGATATGATAGTCCTGACAATAGATGCACCTTGAATAGCATTGCATAGATGATCCAAGATATTAGTGGAGAATCTACATCTGATCGTGCAGTTGGGGACTCAAGGGCGTTTGTCAGAAGGCTTAAATTTATAAGCCAAGACCCGAAAGATGAAGACATAGTACCGCCTACTTATCTTAGGGTCAAACTCACCGCGAAAAGAGAGCACACTGTTGATGCCCTCATTGATGAAGGAGCTGATTTTAATATCTTGACCTATGAAGCATGGATGCTACTAGGCCAACTAGAGCTCACACCGACTAATGCAACTCTTAGTCCTTACCGGGGACACTCACAAGCACTTATAGGGAAGTGCAAAATCCTTGTAACTATTGAAACGGAAAGCTTGCTTATCCTCTTCCATGTTCCTCCAAATGGTGCTAATTGTGGAAAGGAAACCCTCCTCGGACGACCTTTCAAAAGAGCGACCAAGTGTGAGGCCAATTATGTAGCACAAAGGATACACTTGACACTACTGGGTGTGAGGATAATCGCAACCTTTAGCAAGGGCGACCTCATCGAACCTCGAGGGAAAGGCAAGGAAGGTGCTGACATAACAGGCAAGCCTAGTAATGAGAGCAAGGACTTATTGAAAGAGTTGATATAAGCACATGTTGAACAACGAGAACCAGTGAGTGAGGCCATGCTTGAAACAAGAAGTCCAGGAGACAATGTCAAGGACGGGCTTTGGACTTACAAATATTGTAGAAGACCCCAAAAGAAGCCCAAGCCTTGCAGACGAAGGCATCAATGGAGAGCTATCACAACACCATGATGGATATCCAAAGCGTCGCTACGTGCTCAAGGGTATTATGGAGGTAACCGATGGATTTGGGTACCAAAACCCCCTACTAAGCCTCCTCTGTCGGCCAAAGGCCAGGACGTATTAAGAGCAAAGAAGCATAGGAGGAAGTCTAAATGAAAAACTAAGTCTCAAGTCAAAAATATTGGAGTGACCGAGCCCCTCACGATCGAAATCAAGAAACCAAACCAGACTAATCGAAGGGTAGATCCTCAACCTAGCATGCTTGACAAGCAGATATCAGATGTAATCGTTGAGGATACACAAAAGCCACTAGTGCACAAGAAGCCTTTGATTTCCCAAGTGGATAACAAGCATCATAGGCACAACATTGCTCATGGCAAGGCTAAATGCTCAACAAAGCAAATGGCAAAATCATCTAATAGCCACGAGCAAATCTTCCAGACCAGTGTCAAAGCCACTTAGGAATCCCCAGTCTCCTACACCCTCTTTCTCCAAACGAACACAGGAAGCATAATAGCAGTCATCAAGTGCAGTTGTGCTCAATCTCAATCTCTATCTCCATCTAAGCTTCCAAATGTCCAAGAGGTGGGACATGACACCACACGTAGCTCTCAGCCCAAGGATCTGCCTATGCAACCTAATGTGACTAGATCAACTGAGGCTCGATCTGTACAAGTGAATGTGCAAAGGGCAACAAAAGACATGGCCACTTCTGATTTGCTTAAGGACTTGATACTACAGCCTACTAATAATGGCCAGTCTGCTAAACTAGCCATTACTACCACCAATCAGGAACTGCAGTAGTCACAGCCTTTGGTTGTGACGATGCCCCTTGCGGAATGTATCCTTAGCCATTCACCGATGGAAGAGGTGTCGCAACCAACATCCTTGATACCTCCAGCACTGTTGAATCACCTAAAGCCTAGGCTTGAGGAGAAACCTCTCAAAGATATGGCCAAGGAGATGGCACATCCGACCAATCAACCTAGTAACACTGTTCAGCAGGTCGCAACTAAGTCCCATGAGAGCACGCCAAAGAAAGAGAGTGCTAAGGCCCAACCAAGCACATCAATGATCAACTTAGTTCAAGGCCTTGAGTCCTTAAAGGAGACACCGCAATTGCCCAAGAAAAAGAGGACTAAACAACGGAAACAACGGTAGTTGCAAGTGGTGACAGATGCCAATAAGATCGAGACTAAGAGCACTGAAGAGCTGAGGAATAAAACATCAAGCCCATCCACCAAGGAACCCATTGCCATCTCTCCTAATAGCGGTGAAAC
Source organism: Lygodium microphyllum (assembly GCF_053477565.2). Taxonomy (NCBI): domain Eukaryota; kingdom Viridiplantae; phylum Streptophyta; class Polypodiopsida; order Schizaeales; family Lygodiaceae; genus Lygodium; species Lygodium microphyllum. The sequence goes on from NC_141136.1 coordinate 69,183,944, forward strand.
CTCAAACACATCCATGTGCTCTGAAAATTCAAAACAACCATTACCATCAACAGTTGCTTGCAACACTCAATCCATCGACAACAGAACTCGCATTGACTAATCAAGAGTGGATACAACACTATCACAACAGGGTGACAAGACTATACCGGTCACATCCAAGAAGAACCATGACCCAATAACAGCAAGGCCTTAGGAGAAACATGGAAACCCCAAGAGTGTAAGCAATCCTAGCATTGACCAATCTTTCTCATCTAGGCCTGAGCCCCCAGCTATGCTAAAGCCTAGGGAAACTCCTAGAACCTTGCACGAGATAGCAACCGAGAAAGCCCTCATTGAACATAGAAGTGTCACACAATGCTTAACAGAGTTGAATGCTAAGCTCAAAGTGTTCGCACGTGTCCATGTCCTTGCAGACATGGGCACATTCCCTAGGGAGCAGCTTGAAGAATACTTGCCATTTTCCCTATCCTAGGAAGAGCAAGAACATCTTGACGAGCACTATGACAGGCTCCTGCATGAATGCATGTGGCTCACCTCTGACTAGGAAGCCAATGAACTACGCTTAACTATAACATTCAATTATGTGCTCTACCAACCAAATTTCTTAGAGATAGAGAAACTAAAGCGACAATCAGAGGGTCGAAGTCAATTTGAAAAACGTTGGTTTGAAAACTGCATTGCAATGGCCGAACTAGGAGCCCAGATTATGACAATCTTAGAGGAGCGATTGGCCAAATGGCGGTCTCAAAGAGACCCAACCTATGTGGCACCAACTTTCTTTCGAGTGCTGACTGCCATTCGGGGTACGGACTTAGTTGGAACTAGCCAAGAGAACTCTCTGGCTAATAAGGTTCTCACTGAGGAGGAGTTACATGTTGCTAATAGACTCGGACAAGGTACCATGCTACTCGATGTTGCAAAATATCTCTCATTATTGAGTAAGCTGCCACGAGTACTAGATGTGTGTGCCACACTCCAGTACAATCCTGAGTTCTACAATTGGTTTTTATCCTCATGAAGTGACATGGATTCATAAATATGTACATAAATAAACAATTAGTTTTGTGACCCTGTACAGATAATATTAACACACACAAGCAATGATAGTCAAGCACAGGGAGAATAGTTGGGTTTGACAGGCTGAGCTCCTCAGGTCCTCCTCTCACCACACATTTAGAAGTCGTGTGACCATTCCCGCCTCCAGGTGGAGGGCATACAACTCTCATTACCACCATAGGAAGCCCTGACCAACACCTCTACGGGCGTAGATGGGGTGTCATCCCTTTCTACAGGCTTTCCCCCCGTTTTTGATCTATCCTTTTGGGGATGAGCCCTGCTCCACTCCATGACAATCAGTCCACACAACTTAGCATTAGCCAAGATTTGCTAATGATGTGCATACGCCCCGTAGTCCAGGCAGGACGCACATCATCATGGCGCCATCCCTCTACAACAAACATGGCATGCCTCACCTCGCCCCTTCTCCTTATATGTGCTTGATAATCCACTGTTTAATCCCTTTCATGCAAATAAGTCTATCCTGCCTCAAAGCCTAACCTTGGTTCACATTTTGTAGATTTCCCCATAGTAGCCGTCATGGAGCACACAATGCAGCTGGCATGCAAGGAATCTCTCCTCCGTAGAAGGGAGTATAAGGCACTAATGCCCCCACTAGAATGCCACGTGCCTACTCTAAAGAGGTACGGAGCAAAAAGAGATCCCAAGAGACACTGCCTAGGACGGAGGCCGAAAACTCCCCAAGCCAATAGGAGGAAGGCTCAAGGGAGCACTCGGGGTATGGCAACACCGACCGTGCATGCTCCCACTAGAGACTCGAGCACCAAGTGCTTGAAAGTAGAGAAGGCAGCTAGGGACAAGCAGAAATTTGATGAATTGTTTAAAAGCATTCTTGAAACAGCTATGGCCAGGGACTATACCATTCAGGTCTCGGCCGATATCTTCCCCACCCAGCCTAACAAGAGCTCACCATTGGCACAGCCCCAGTCATCTGATCACCCAAATTCACCACACCTCATACAAATAGAATAGGCCCTATGTGTATAAGCTTCTTGCCAGATGCCATTTTGTCATGACTTTTGTCCTTAAGTGGTTAAAGGGATAGGCTCCCCAACTATATGAACCTCCCTTGCTACTAATCCATGGCATGTGTTTGACAAGCGCCAATGATATGCATCGCAGCCAGCACATAGGATTTTGAAAAATTAATATCTTTTTGGGTTGCATCTGTTCATTATAATTGATGCATGTGACTTGCATATACTCTCACGAAGTGTCAAGTGGATGTAGGACGACACAGGTCTTTGTACGAAAGTGTTTAATGCCCAAGTCACCGCAAGACCACCAACATCACGAAGAGCCAGGATGAAGCCACATCGCCGAAAGAAAAATCACCTTGCCAATTGTCCACATCGCATGGCCCAAAGCACAATCAGTGGCCACTTTCTCTTTCTGGGTCAAAATCTACACCTAGCACTCACGGCAGTTGTTACCTCAATTGTACCAATCTCCAGTGTATCTCCCCATCTCAACAACTGTTCCTCTAGCAACAAGGTTAGGACAAAATCATCGCTGTAATATCCAGTTTCGCAGCCTTTAAATCTCGACATTTCCCGATCCAATTGAAAGGCTGATAGCCTCAACGTATTGCAATGGTTGTACTCATGTTATTCTTTTTTTTTTTAAGGGAAAGAAGAAAAAGAAAAGGAAAAGGGAAAAAAAAAGAAAAGAAAAGAAAAAAACACTCACAATCACAGCACAACACCTAGGGGTTCTCAAATTAGGTATGCCTAGTGACCTTGGTCGACTGGCTCCATCCCTAGTCCCCTAGCCCTCTACACATCCCCCACAATTGTTCAAGGCACATCAAGGGTAGGACATACCTAGGGAGCTTGTCTCGCCTATGGTTAGACTTTTCACCCTAACCCATTTGCACGATTCCTTTTTGCACTTCACCCTAGTATCATTGCAATTGATCGTGGTAAGCACCGCACGAATGGCCATGAAAAGAACACCGTACTCGTTGAGAAAACCCAATAGCTACCACCTGAAAGTTTGGTATCAATGTGTTCAATTATGCTACATCGTGTTGTCACAATGCAAAGGATGTCTCATACACCTTCTTGAGTACTTGTCCTCAACATGGACAACTTTTCTTCATCCACACGTTGTTACGAGGAACCAACCCGCAGTCTTCTAACTATGTAATATCTAAGTATGCACGAGCACTCACATAATATCTGCACCAAAATATGTACATATTTTGGGTCCTCAAGTGTAGGACAATACTCTCATCTTGCTTAGAGTTTGACCTGTCTCCCAAACTAATTGAACTATGTCTTGTGCACGATAAAGAAAACTAGCACTACCCCTAGGGAGAGACCACATATGAGAGATTTTCAATTGCAAGTATTGAAGACTCCAACGAAAGTGTCATTCGCTCTTCATCGGCACTCAACTCTGAATTCTTATCCTTTATCATCCGGCAAGCACACCAAGAATCGTCATGTGTAGAATCCCCAACAAACCGACACTTGTGTTGGTCATCAGTGCAATCCCCAACAAAGAACAACCCTACCACCAACTCCAGCAACCCTACCACTAGCCACCTAGGCCACCAACATGCCCCCAACGACCTTCCTCCACACCACCAGCAACACTCCTCCACGGTAACCACCGATGTCTCTTCCACCCATGTCTTCAATGCATGCCAAAGCTTGCTACCTACGACGATGAGTGCCATGAGACTGGCACTCGTCTAGGAGGGGGTAATGTTAACCGTCAGACGAACAAGGTGGAAAATCTAGAAAATCTAAAGCAGAAGACAAAGGCCAAGGCAAAAGTAAACGGAAGGCAAAGGCGCGCCATGAAAAATATGGAAACAGAAGAGTGCAGAAAAGTGCTAAATAAAGGAAAAAGGCACACAAGAAAAAGTGCAAGTCAATACTTTTATAAAAGAGCACAAGCGCATCATGATTTAATTTAAAGAGTGACGGGCTTTCACCCGTGCAATTTGTAAAGGTAGATGGGCAGTAGGAAGGAAGCTAGGAAGATAGGAGGACAATGGGAAGAAGGGCCACGGCCACAGCCGGCCATGTAAAAAAGAGGATGACCGCCCAAAAGGGATTTAGGGCTTTGTATATAAAGTTGAAAAGTGAATGAGAAGCTCATTCTTTTGTGTGGCCAAAAATTCTTCTTCTTCTTCTTCTTCTTCTTCTTCTTGCTTGCTTGAGCTTGTGCTTGAGAGAGGAAGTGTGAGAGTGTGAGGGAGTGAGTGTGTGGGGTTGAGGGACCGGGGAGGAGAAGCTCTCCATCTTCTCCTCTCTTCTTCTTTTCTCCTCTCTTCTCTTGTCTTGCTCGCCGCAATGGAGCTTGGAGCATGGAGCTTGGGGATGGAGCTTGCTTGAAGCTTGCACTTGAATCGTGGAGCTACCGGAGTGCGTGGGAGAGGAGGTAGCTCTATCAGTGTTGCTGCCCTTTCTATGCAGAATACATAAAAGAACAGAGAAATAATTCATGAAGCAAATACCTAATCTCACATCCAGAAATCATAGGAACTCAGAACTAACCATGTGAAAGCATAGATACACTACATTCAGCACTATGAATCAGAAAACAGAGAATGAATCACACAGGTCGTGCTACAAACGAGATCAAGATTTCAGCCATGATGGCACCAACTGCCAGATCCTCTTCATAATTAGGTAGAAACATCATACATCAGGCGTGATCATCATCAGTGATCAGATAGACAAGAAGAACACACAAAATGCCTCATCAGGTCACGTTTTTCAGCTGCCCCCAAAACTGCACTTCATGAGGCAGTAAACTTCATAAGACATATAAAGACTGCTTTACATAGGAAGTAGTAATAACTAAGGTAATGCACCATTCTAAGGGTAAATGTAGTGTCAAGCCAACGGCTAACACCTGACACAGCCCGGTGGATGGCTGGCACAGCCATGACTCGAACCCTTGAATGATCGATGAAGTCAAAATGCCTTATCTAAAGCCCGACATATCTAGTGAAAAAGATTATGCCTTACCCACAGCCTTTCACCGTGAAGTAAGCCACTAAGAGTAACCATAAGTAGAGCCTCTCTAGTAGGATACTTATAGCCCTCTACTGCAGTTGCATAAGCCCCTCAAAAGACAGTCAAAAGAAAACATAAAGGCATAATCCTAGAGGCATACATATCAAATATGATGTAAGTATGATGAACAAAAAGAGAATCAGATCTGACAGTTCTACATCAAAAGAACTTATGAACTATGAGGCTCATGAGCATCATTTCAATCCATAACAGATTGCTCCTGGACATGATGCTCCTGCAATCCAAAAGATGCAATATCATGAACTGTATCCACCATATGATCTTGAATCTTAATCTGCTAATTTATATCCTGCAAAACATTATTAATATCAGCTTTGACCATATCTACTGCATCCACAGATAGATTTTTAGAACCTTGAATTTGCTTAACATTCTGCAACCTAGACACTACATCCATCATCCTATGATAGTCGGCCTGCATACCATCCAACTTTTCCTTTAACATATCTTTCTCATGAATCAATTTCTCCATGTTTTTAGACAAAAATGTTTGCTGCAAAACTGCATATGGCCGAGAAATAACTTGAGACATTCTAGTAGCTATGCTAACCCACTGATCATGCATAAAGGAAGTCAATGTAGTTCTCATTGATGCCAAATCTTGTTGCATAAAAACAGAGCCATCAAGATCAACCTCCATATCTCTCAAGATCTGCTTTTCCACTTTAAGAAGAGGTTGTAAACGGGCATCCAATAATACCCTTTCAGACTTCAACTTAGCATTTTCTTTAGCCAACAAATCCAATTCACCACCAAACTTATCCTGCATATTAGCTGTCCATTCCTTAAATGCAACAGAAGACAATTTACATTTAAGCAACATATCGGCATACTCATCAATTTGCCTTTTCAAAGCATCCACCTCATTCTCATGTAATTCCTTCATTTTTTCCATTTCAACTTGCATAGAATCTCTTTTAGTTTTCATGGATTCTAACTGCTCCTGTAAAGATTGCACCACACTTAACTTAACGGCACCATTAGCATGCATATCCTTCATGAACAGATGTAACCCTGCAACCAAAGAGCAAGCTTCACTAAGACTTTGAGGAACATATCCATCATGAACATAAGACAAACCCATATGCTGCTGCATAGCATCACTGTGCTTTGGTATAGGCATAGTCTCCATCTTCAACTTGGAGAATCTAACCTTCTTCTTAACCCCTGTAATGAGCACATCTTCACGAGCATTTTCATTCTTGACATCATCATTTAACCATGCTGATATATCTAAAGGCACAGTGCATCCCAAAGTACTAGCATGTGAAGCTTCAGGAGATGAAAAAGTCATAAACAAAGGATCCACAAACTCCTTTGACTTAACATTCTCAAGATTATTCAATGCATGATCATGAGACAAATCTTTATCATAACAGTCAACCATTATCCCATCCACTAATTTTTGCCTCTTAAATGTAGTAACCTTGTCCATACTTGGAGATTCCCAAAGTGATGGATGCAATGTTGGACATACAACCTGCAAATGAGCATATAAACCAGCCAACATAGGTCCAAGTCTACTTTTCTGCTGCTGCTTACGAATTGTTGGCACATGAACTTCCTGCATCAATTTGTCATATAAAGTTCCTGACCAATTTGGAATCCCAACATTTTCTGTATACCATAAAATACCAAAGGTATCCTTTGTTATTACATCAGCCTTTATGAACAATAAAAACCGTTGCATGAACAATTTGATGAAAAACCTCCTCTTTGCATCTACATGCCTTAACACATACTGATTTCTAACACTTATAGGAAGCCCAAACTCCTGCTGCATAGCTTCATCTGTGCACCGCCAATGCTTTGGCCGATCATTAAGCGCAAGAGAGAAAACATGAGCTAATAAAGTAGGAGCAAGCTCCAATCTTCTGCCAACTTTGCCACTTTCTCGAATCATAAGTAACTATTGTTGAGCATGTATATTATTTCCCCAAGCCTCCCATGGTAGCTCCGTATAATCAAGCAACCCAATTTGTATTAACCAGCCCCTGGTATTGGGTTCTTTGGTATCCATGAGTATAGAGCAATCAAGCATAGGAGTAGGTAACTCACTTTCATCTTCACTCAACATTACAGAAGGCGTTTTTGGCATGGAATTCTTGACTTTCGATGGCGTTGTATCAGGTGGACTATCACTAGAGTCATCGTCCTAGTCCTGGACTGCTCTCGGCTCTGCTGTCATGCCCTCTTAACAGGTAGATTTGAATTCTTCTTTTGTCTTGTCTTCACCATGGCTGCATTAGCGAGGACCTACTGTGAATTAGGAATGAAAAGAGATGAAGAAAACAAGGAAGCTTGATGGCGTGAAGTCGCAGAAAAACGCTGCTGAATTGTCGCAGGTGACTGCACACGAGTCTTCTTAGCCATAATTTGCCCTTTTTCCACTTGCCTTACCTGACCATGAGTTAAACTCCTTGAAAACAGAGACATGGTAACATACTGATTGCCACTTGTACTCCCCCTAAGTTGAACATGAGAGTCTTGTTGCTTCAAACCCACCTCATGCAACTGAAACTTGATAAGTTCACACAATGAAAATACCAATAGAACTGGAGTTGAAGACAGTTGATCTTCTAAAGGATCACATAAACATCCCAAGTTAAAAGGTAGATATCTTTTCAAAGCACAATTTTCCATGGCCATGATACCACTTTGCCCAATCATGATTGCAGGACAAAGAAATTTAAAAAGATAATCCTCATAAAGTAAATTCCAAGAGCCAACTTTGAATATCATATATTGCCACCACTTCATGTAGTACCATTGAACCTTTACATTGAGATAGAACAATTGACAAATAAATTGCACTTCATAGAGCACTACTGAAGTTTGCCTCACTTTTTCATGTTCACCACAAGTGATACACAATATAACATCATCAACTAATTGCTCACCATAAAAGAATAGTTCTTTTTGCCAAAAACCAAGCCAGGACACCCTAAAAACAATAATGAGAGTCATAGAATCATAAAGTGCTCCATGAGGTAAGATGCCATAGATTACTCCATGAGGCAACAGTGCTGGAATTTGAACCAAATTTAGTGTAACTGGTTCTTGTTCAACTTCATAGAGTACCTTATCATAATCCGGTTGAACTAACCTTCTTAATCTAAATCCATTCACTGTAGACTTAATAATTTCACCCTGTAAAGTAGTCAACACAAAAGTACCTTGACCAACATCTTTCAAAACTTCATAAGGACCAGTGTACCTTAACTTTAACTTCCCTGGGTGCTTCCCAAGCCGTGAATTATACACCATAACCAAATCCCCTTCTTTGATTATCTTCTTTTTAATATGCCTATTAACCCATGCCTGTCTTCTTGACTGCACCACCCCTTGAAGGTAGTGAGCTATAATCCGATCTTCCTCTAACTAGAACAACTTCAGGAGCCTATCATGAAGTGATTCTTCTAGACACAACCTATAAGCAACCCCTATCCTCAAACTAGGCACCAAAAATTCCATGGGAACAACTGCCTCAAGTCCATAAACCAACTTAAAAGGAGTTAAGCATGTTGACACCTTATATGCTGTAGGAAAGGACCATAACACTGAATCTAACTTTGTATCCCAATCCTTACGGTTATCAGCCACAATTTTCTTAAGAATTCGAAGTAAAATCTTATTTGAACTTTCAGCCTGTCCATTTGTTTGAGGGTGATAAGGTGTAGACTTCTTATGAAGGATCATATGCTTAGCAGTAAGCTCTTTGATTACTTCATTCAGAAAATGCTTACCCCAATCACTTACCAACTCTATGGGGCATCCAAAACGGGTCATGATATTAGAGTACAAAAACTGAGCTACACTTCCCGCTTTATTATCCCGTAATGCTTTGGCTTCAACCCACTTAGTACAATAATCGGTACAAACTAGAATATATTGATTCTTACTCTGACGAGCAGTTGGCTTGATGGGGCCCACAAAATCAATACCCCACTTTTGAAATGGTTCCAAAGGTAAAACTGGATGATCTTGCATTCGATCTCGAGATTGAGGTTGACCCTCCTTCATACAAGTAATGCATTCTTTAGCATATTGATGAGCATCTTTGAGCACAGTTGGCCACCACAATCCTGCTTGAAGAACCTTTCTAGCTGTAATCTGACCAGAGAAATGCCCTCCAATTATTCATGCATGTGCTTCATGGAGAACTGCAGGCTACTCTTGAACAGTTACACACCTTCTTAGCACATTATCAATGCCTCTCCTGTAAATAACTCCCAAAATAACTTGATAACTCCTGCTTTGTAATGCCAATCTTCTACGGTGGTCTCTAGACAAATCTGGAGGCATCACTCCATGAAGCAAAAACTATAACATTTGATCATATTAAATTGACTTACTTGAACATTGAATAATTCTCCATCAGGCAATTGATCATTCACCCCCACTACAGGTTCCACTGACTCAATTCTACTCAGAAAATCAGCCACTGCATGCTCTTTACCTGGTGTATGTATTATTTTGTAATCAAACTCTTGCAATAATAACATCCACCTTGCCAATCTTCCTGTAAGCTGTGGCTTGTTAATAAGATACAACAAAGCCTGATGATCCACATGAAAAACAACTTGGTTCCCCAACAAGTAATGTCTAAATTTTTGCAATGCAAAGATCATCCCCAAAGCTTCCCATTCAGTAACAGTATAATTCTTCTCAGCTGTTGTAAGCCGTCTGCTTGCATAATAGATAGATCTGAACCAACCAACAACCCTTCCCTGCATCAAGACTGCACCTACTGCAATATCAGATGCATCCACAAATACATGAAACGGAATATCCCATTGTGGTGGTTGCAAAATTGGTGCTACAACCAGCATATTTTTCAATATAGCAAAAGCTTTATCCTGGTCATGCCTCCACACAAACTGAACCCCTTTCTTGGTTAACAATGTTAGTGGAGCACAAATATGAGCTAGATACCTCAAATACCTGCTATGCCATTTGTCCTGCCCCATAAAGCGCATCACTTCTTGCACTGTTGTAGGTACTACAACCTTTTGAACTGCTTGAATCTTCCTTGAATCAATAGCCATACCCTCTTCTGAAATAATATGCCCCAACAGAACTCCTCTTTTAGCAGCAAAAACAAATTTGAAAGGGTTAAGGGACATGCCAAATTGACGACATCTTTCAAAACAAAGTCTAAGATGCTGCAAATGATCCACTTTCTTACCAAATACACAAAAATCATCTATGAAGACCCTCATAAAAGATGTAAGATAAGGATCAAAGGTTTTATGAGTTGCACCCTGAAATTCTGGGGGTCCATTCTTCAAACCAAAATTCATGACAGTACTCACGAAAACACCCCATTCGGTTACAAAAGCTGTCTTATCCATATCTAACGGATGCATACAAATCTGATTATAGCTAGAGAAACCATCCAAAAAACTATAAATCTCATGGCCTGCCACATCATCCAATAAAGAATCCGTGAAGGGAAGAGGGAATGGGTCAGTAATAGTTGCTGCATTCAACTTTCTATAATCTACACAAACCCGTATTTTGCCATTCTTTTTAGGCACCACCACAATTGGTGACAACCAAGTCACTTCATTAACAGGGCGGATAAAACCCACTCGAAGAAGTTTGTCAATCTCTTCCTTCACCTGTTTAGCATAATTAGGATTCATACGATACCATTTCTACATAACCGACTTTGCATCTGCCTTTAAATTAATTCTATGCTGACACACCTTTGGATCAAAGCCCTTCATATCCATATATTCCCAAGCAAAAATATCCTGAAAGTCCCTACACAACTTAAATAATTGTTGTTTGAAATCTTCCTCAATAAAAATACTCACCTTTATCGGCTTAGAACCTATTTCAGCTTCCAAATACACTTCTTGGACATCATCCTCAAAGACTCTAGCTGACTTATGCATAGTATGCTCATATTTCAGATCTCCATCTATAATAGCTTGCTGACTCACTTTGTCTAAATCCTCCTCTGCATCCAAAGAAGGCTTCTTTTGGTCTTTAAGTGTTCCCAAATCAGTGTTTTTACTTCCCTCAGAAGTAACATTACTTTCCACCACCAAATTACTATTCTGCTACATGAAATCACTACTCTACTCCATGAAGTCACTGTCCTGCTTCATGGAGCAAACAGTTTGCTGCATCAAATTACTCTGCTGACGCATGGGGTAATTGTTCTGTTCTGAAGATAAAACCACTTTTGATGATAATACCGCTGGAAATACCCTATACTGAGCCAAAATTTTCTGAACATCCACTTCAAAAACTGGTACAACTGTGGGGTGAGCTTGCATAAAAAGTTCCTCCTCATCATCCTCAATCTTAGGTGCAACATCGATTGTTTGAGCAACTAACGGACGGTACTTAGGTTCCAAAATTACCCGATTACTTGTGGACAACTTGACCTCCTTACTTCCATGAGGAATAGTCACTATATCTGAGCCCCAATCCTGCTTCAACTTGGCTAGTCTAATCCACGGTCTTTCCAACAACATATTATATGAATCTCCTAAACCTTCCATACGAAGAACAACAAAACTAACCTTGAACTTCAGCCCGGCTATCTGAATAAGCTGATTCTTTAATATTCCCAATGGCTGAATTCTTCTTTGATCTGCCATCTTAACTTGAAATGGTGCTGCCACAAGTCCTTGCAACTTATGTGCCAAATACATCTCTTCAAGCAAAATATTAAATCCAAAACCTCCATCTAGAAGAACATCATCAAACTTGCTACCCAAATAGTCAACTTAAATAGTTGGAACTTTATAGTCTACCACCGCCATCTGTGTGGGAATCACCGCTTGACAATCTGAAGTCTGCTCTCGATCCATAGCATAATGCTTAAACACTTCATCCTGATTTGACATAACCTTAGCTAAAAGCTTCTCTTTAAACCCTGGAATTAAATCAAGGATTTGTTCCAAAGTCAACTGTAATGAAGATTTGGCTAGTGCAACAAACAACTCATGAGAACCATGCAATACCTCATAAGGCTTCAAACTTTGTGAGTGTTTACTGAACTACATTCCTGACATAAACATATCCTTCTGATTTTCCTCATGAAGCAGCTGACTGTCTTGAACTTCATGAGGCAAATCTGCAACTTTAAGCTGTTTTGAAGTCTGTTTTTTCTGTAACTTCATAACTTCATTGGAAGCCACTTCCCTAGCCTTTTCTTGATCTTTCCAATTAATCTTTTGCTTAGCTTTTGCTCTGGTAATGGTCAAAACTACTGTCTCATTTGGACAATCTTCCACAACTATGCAATTTGAATAGTCACAGCTCACCTACGGCTCCAAACCATGCTTAGTAACATTTAACACACCCTTACATAGCACTTCTTTCTGTATAGCTTCACAAACTTGCTGGTTCTTTTGATGACTTACTGCCTCACTCTCCATGACTTCTGCAGGTAACTCTACTAGGAATACTGCTGCCGGTGCCGATGGTTGCTGTCCACGGGGTAGTCCTGCCGGTTGCATTTCTTGCTGCTCCCCGGTCTGCATTCCCCTTTCAGCCCTATGGCGTACCCATAACTCACAGTTAGGTCCAGACATGTGTCCCTGCCTGCCACAGTAATAGCAAGGTCCTCGCTGCCTCTGTTGAACATTATTCCACTGCCTTGGCTGGACAGTACCCTATTGCTTAGGTGGCTGACCCTTCCTACCAAAGCCTCTAAATCCTCTTTGCTATGCCAATTCAGGTGCAAATTGGTTAATTGGTGCCGTTGGAGATGCTGTTTGCTGCCTTGCATTCCATACAACTGGATTATACCAGCATTCTCTAGCCTCATGACCCACTTTTTGACAAATGGTACATGACTTTACACTTCTGGAAGTTGCCAATACTCCCATCCCCAACAGTTGCTTCTTAATTTTCTTTTCCAACCTTTTTTCCAATGCCGTTTTTTCCTCTTTCTCTTTCCCCTTCTTACTATCCCTAGAAGAGGTTTTATCTTTCCTGGATTTCTTTTTGTATCTCCTCTGTCTACGCTTACTTCGATCATCATCTGAGTCACTTGATTCGATTTCGGACTCAGAGCCTGATGAAGTATCTTCCTCCTCAATACTATCCTCTGAATCAAAACCATCAGAGTCAGAGTCTGAAGAGTCATGTTTACTCTTCTTCTTGGATCTACTCTTACCAAGCCTCTTTTCCACTCGCTGGGATGCTTCAACCAGCCGATCTATACTATTATTGTTTCCAATTTCTGCATTAGCAATTTGCACTGCAATAGCTTTGTCCAAACCCTTAACAAAATAAAAGTATTGTAACTCCATAGAAGGTCTATCTTCCCGATTCAACCTGTTTAATAGATTTTTAAATTTCTATGCATAATCCTGCACTAACATTGTCTTCTGCTTGATCTGCTTCAACCTTTTCAACACATCAGTAGCTGTCTTATGATTTCTAAACCTACTTAAGAAAGCGGTTTTAAGGTCAACATATGTGGTAAAGTATCCAGCATCATAAGTACTATACCAATCCATAGCTTTACCCTTGAAGGTTGCAGCAAACTGTTGTAATTTAACTTGATCCCCAAACATATTGTTGAGGCCACTAGCCACCCACCTTGTCTTGAACTGAGCGACATGACAATCCGGGTCTTCCTTCCTCCTCCCTGAGAATTTAGATGCCCTAAGCTTAGGGTTAAGTGGTGGATTAGGATTCATAATTCGGAACTTCTTCTTCTTCAATGGGGGTAAGGGATCAAAAGTTAAAGACTTCCTAGCAGTACCCACTGGTCTCCTTAATAGGACTGCACTTCCTAACACCAAATGCTGTAATCGCTGTGCTGCACGATCCGGAGGAGTTGAAAGATCTTGTAAGTTAAGTACTCCTTTTGCTTCATCAGGAGAGCTTGAGGGAGATTCAGTAGATGACGCAGGGGAATGATACACAGTAGCGGTACCAGCACAGGAGAGGTACCAACATCCTGGAACTCCTCTCCAAAAGATGGAAACTCCCCCTCATCCAGGGTGTCAATTCCTCCTGCTTCTCGACTGTCATTCTGCAATAACTCCCTCTATTTTCCTGCCAATAACTCCCGTAATTCTCTGTAATCCGCATCATGCTGCTTGAAGCAATATACCACTACCGCAAGAAGCAACTAGATTTTCAGATATATATCATCAAAGAAAAATATTTCGACTATGGTTCAACATCCAGAAATAAAAACCACATAAAGAGTGTTAAATTGTCTTGATTCTGGTTCTGATTCTTCATGCAGAAAACTTCTGGTTCACGCAAAAAACTGTTGCTTCATGCAACAACTGCGAACATCTGGGCTTAACCTTCATCATTCTGAATAATGTTTCAACATAGAGGTTCCAAGAAGGCAATGGCAGGATCGCCAAAGTGTTGTTGCCCTTTCTATGCAGAATACATAAAAGAACAGAGAAATACTTCATGAAGCAAATACCTAATCTCACATCCAGAAATCATAGGAACTCAGAACTAACCATATGAAAGCATCGATACACTACATTCAGCACTACTAATCAGAAAACAGAGAATGAATCACATAGGACATGCTACAAACGAGATCAAGATTTCAGCCATGATGGCGCCAACTGCCAGATCCTCTTCATAATTAGGTAGAAACATCATACATCAGGTGTGATCATCATCAGTGATCAGATAGACAAGAAGAACACACAAAATGCCTCATCAGGTCACGTTTTTCAACTGCCCCCAAAACTGCGCTTCATGAGGCAGTAAACTTCATAAGAGATATAAAGGCTGCTTTACATAGGAAATAGTAATAACTAAGGTAATGCACCATTCTAAGGGTAAATGTAGTGTCAAGGCAACGGCTAACAATTGGCATGGAGGTAAGCTCACTACACCCGTAGATATGGATGGTGCATCGGCTATGTGAGAGGGAGCCATTAGTGCTTGGCTTGGAACGCTTGAAACAATAAGCGGTCCATGGGTCTTGGCGGTTGAGCGAAAGCTTCTTTCCTTTAAGGGTTTTCTCTTATATAGAAATCTTTTCCTAAAAAACATAGGGTTCTATCTCATGTAATAACATACCACAAGATTAACTCAATAGATATGGTGGTCCTTTGTAGTATTGTAGATCAATCTCTATCAATGCATCTAGTAGTTAAATCTTGTGATTTGCAACACAAAGTTTTTGCTTTATTATTCTAATGTCTCATTCATTTATTAGGTACTTTCAAAGGAATACTATTAGACTTTCAAAGCTTGAATGTTGTGCTTATATTTCATGATTAAGTCATCTTTTAACCTACACCATATGAGGTGCATGGACGCATTTTGAGAGTGTCGGAATGGATCCTTGTGCACTATAGGATCCAAATCAATACTAGATTATACAAATGTTGTTTATTTAAGAGTGATGTTGATTTACTAAACTTTTCTTACTAAGAGTGGGGCCAATATGTTATGCAGATGTGAAAATTATTCACCTATTAAACCATCATAATGTTTTGATATTCCTCTTTGCAATCTATCAATGGCATTAGTGATTGTTTAATGCACAAAAGAGTGCTACTATTGCCCTATATTTCATTGGGCACATCATGCAGGTTGTCTTCGTACATGATAAATATATTTTCCATAATCACGTTGTGTCTCCGGCATAGTCATTAGGGTTGGCGATCTCTTTTAGAACATCCTCCAAGGCCTCCTACTACCTTGTGACAATGATGCTTGCTAAAAATTTTCCTCCAAACTAACCAAATAGTTATTCTTATTCTTATATCCTAGGCATCGGAAGAGCATTATTGTCCTATTCTATGTAATAATTCCAAGTGAGACCTCTATATCTCATTTGGCATGGTGAGTATCTCATCACATTGCAGCATAATAGTTGGTTTGAGGGAACATACTATGGAGAGACAATTTGATCATAGTAGGTGGTATGAAACATATCCCTTTGATAGTGATATATACACTTCTTGTGCATATATAGTAGCTCGTATTTTAAAGAGATTTCTTATCTAAAGTGTTATCTTTAATATTTAGGATGTTGACTAATTGAGTGGCAATGGTGCTACTTCATGAGCACTTGCAAGTGTAAGAAATTGCATCCCAATATCCACAATTGGCCAAGCATGATATATGAGTTCTTGTCTATCATCAAAATATTTTTGTTCATTACTTGTGTGCATTAAAGTTGTTGACTAACTTAGCCACTGCTACCTTCTTATCCTCCTTTGCTTTCTCTACTTTTGCACAAGAGAAGCTCTTGGATATATTCATCATAGTTTGTAGGTGACATCATCGTTGTGGGAATGAAGATCGTGGAGGCTTACACCCTCTGCCCCTTAATGTTGGGGGTAAAGATGCCTCCACCTAGCCGGCCGTGTATTACTACACTGACAATCACCACCACTGCACACTACAGGTGGCGGGTACCCATCATTGTCACTTTATTCTTTATTCTTTTAGTGACAATTTGAATAAAGGAAGGCCTGGTCACACATTATGACTGTTGGAGTTCCCATTTCTTGTCTCTCTCTTTCTTACTCTTGCTCTTCTGCTATAGCTCTCGAGTGCAAGCTTCGATCCCTCTTACCTTTCAACTGGTATCAGAGCACGGCTTCCTGACTCTTGAGCTTAGCTCGTGGCATTCTCAGTTTCCCATTGACTCCCCACTCCCATTGGGTCTCCTTCCTGGCAGCCATAGCTCATTCTCTTGAGCTCTCATCACTCCTCGGCTTCCTGAGATTCTTCCCAGCCTATTGAGGCACCATCAGGGCATTGACATTGAGGTATTGCTTCATTATTTTAGAGATTTATCTCAGTCCATAGGTCTAGTTAAGCAGGGTTTTCATAGGTTGTGGGTAGCCATAGCTCACACCTCTTGGAGCTTCCTTCACTTGGATCTTGCTTCTAGCCTATCAAGGCTTGCTGAGGCTTGGTGTAGGCCTTCTTTGGCCCCCATTTGTGCCCCCTTTGAGTCCTATTGTTGACACGTGGGACAGCAAACCCCCCCAGCTAGCTCACTTTTTTTTTGCACATGTTTCAAAATCTGGCCCAAAAATCACTCTTTTTGTCATATCTCGGGCATTCAGAACCCGATTCAAGCAACGTAAGAGTCTAATTGGGGGTTTGGCACGCTCCAGACGTGATGATGATATCGGATTTGCCAAATTCTAATGACAGAATATTCTGCAACAGATTTTAAGTCTGAGACAACATGTATTTGTATGCATATGGCTTATGTGATGCTTCTATTGATGTCTATTGATACTGGATCACTTGTGGATATTATGCCTCTTATGTGAGATGCATTTGGAGCTTATTTAGCTTAGCCATTGACTATTTTGAACAATCCCAGATCTTTCCAAAATAGGGCAGCCACCTGTTACTTCAATTTTATGATTACAGGTCTTGGCATTTGATGCCTGATTATGCTCAATTGGTGCCTATACATACGGGAATGTATGTCTATGGTTTGCCTATGGATTTGAGCTTGGATTGAGCATTGATATGCTCAGTTTACAGAGGTTATATGCTGCTAGAAACTTCAGGGATGAAGCTATTTATGCTACAATTGGGTTATGCCTATTGGTCACGGGGTGCTCCCGGCTACTCGATATGATGTCATGATGTATTTGGACTATGCCACATGTCTTGTTTATGCTCTGGAATGATTTTGACCTGAGATTAGAGCTCGATTTGGGTTTGATTGTCACTTCTTTGCAACTCACATTTCATCTATGACATGGTTTATGCCTAGGCTACCCAGTACGGGTTATGATGTCTTGGTAAATGCTTTATGCTTTGACTGTGGATGGCAGTTGTTTGAGCTCGTTTCGATATTCATTTGAGTATTCCCTTGAGCAGTTGGACATTAACTTGGATTTTTCCATTACGACTTGGCTTTTTCTATTACGACCTTGGATGCTATTGAGGCATTGTCTTGGTTACCTGTGTTTGGTACTTTAACTTGGTTTGCTTGAGATATTGAGCTCGTTTATCTGCCTTTTGAGCTAGTGGGAGCATCTTGTATGCTTGACCGACATTGAGCAGGAGGTTTATGCTATTTGAGCATTTTGCAGATACTTGAGACTTTGGGATCTCTTACGCTTACATGTTGCATGGTTCATGCACTGATATCTTGGAATTTCTTTTGACCTAAGCTTGGGCTTTGTACTCTTGTGAGCATACACCTACTGGTGTCAGGTCATTGCCAGTATTATGTATACTTTGCCCTATTGTCTAGGGGCTATGCCTACTTATACTAACGAATGCTTTGGTGACATGTTTGGGTGTTTGCTCAGGGTCTTGATGACTGTTTGGTGCTGATTTATGCCCGTTTCTGGCAAATCATGTCTTGGCTGTCATTTCTTGAGTTGGTGCAGTGATTTGGTCAGCAATTGCCTCTCACAGTACCCTATTGTCATTTAGTATAGCAAGCATATAACTTCGAAATAACATGGATTTTTCATGCTAAAATATTCTAAAATGATATATTTTCACTAGTACTTGGTGGGCAGCAGCTTTGGTTACACTTTTCTCGTCATTTTCTCTCGATTTTGGTGAATTTTTTGTCATTTTTTGCAGTAAACAACAAGCAGTTTTGAACTGTCTATAGTCTTCCAGCCTGCATTATGGCGAGTTCATCCATTGATCATGCTATTTTCAACATCACTAAGCTTGATGGTACAAATTACTCTTATTAGAAGAGCCAAATTTGGCAGGTATTGGTGTAGAAATCGTAGATCAAACCATTGAGGTTCAGCGGGCAGCCACCTACAACTATGCCGGATGAGGAATGGTGTGAGCTTGATGAGTTATGCAAGTCCATTATTGTATTATCTCTCACAGAACAAGTTCATTACAATGTATTTGAGGAAGAACAGAGTGCATGGCAGTTGTGGGATAAAATCAAGAATCTCTATGACAAGAAAAGTCTAGCGAGTCAAATGTATTGGCTAAAGCAACTTATGGATGTGCGCATGAAGGAGAATGTGACTATGTCTGCTCACTTGAGCCAGTTCCATGCTATACTCAAGAACTTGAATTTGGACATCACTTTTGTAGAGAATGTTACTCCTCTTTTCTTGCTTGGTACTCTTAATGAGTCATGGGATGTATTCCACACTGCATTATGTGCCTCTACTGCTACCTTGAAATTATCTGATGTTGAGAGTTCTCTTCTGTAGGAAGAGGTTAACCGTATGAATTTGGATGCCTCTCTGTGTCGCATGCTATGACAAGTAGAGACAGGAATGCAGATGTTACTTGTCACCATTGTGGGAAAAAGGGCCATATTAGGCCACAATGCCATGAACTACGCAATGAAAGGCGCAAAGATAAGGGGAAAGACAAAGTGCAGGATAAGTCTTCTTATCGCAGCATAGTGCCTGCAAAGTCCAGTGTTAAAATTGAAGAGATCAATGTTATGCAGCCTAAGGATGTTGATGATGATGATTATATCCTTGCAGCTTCTTCTAGTGCTTCACAGATGACAGAGATACACTCTATGTATGCACAGTGTTGGCTCTTGGACTCAGGTGTGTCCTGTCATTTGACACCTTGCCGAGAGTGGTTTCATTCATACCGTAATGTTTTGGGTTCTGTGCGCTTGGGTGATGACAACTCTCTTGATATTGTGGGCATTGGTGATGTTAGGCTGCAATTTCCTTCTGGCAGCAGTTTTGTTATGCAGGATGTACGTCATGTACCTGCTTTGACACGCAGTCTCATGTCAGTTGGACAGCTTGATGACGCAGGTTATCATGTATCTTTTGGAGACTCTGCATGGAATATCATTCGTGGCAGACTTGTGATTACAAGAGGTGCCAAGGCTAGCAGCCTCTATCCATTGATTGTATCCGCTTCTTCTCTTGATCATGTTTATTCTGTGGGTTCTATCCCACATGTATCTCTTTGGCATGCGTGTTTGGGCCATATGTCTTTGAAGGGAATGAAAATGCTTTCTGGTTTGCAATACTTACCGCCTTGATTATGCATGTTTTGATTCATGTGAGCATTATATTTATGGCAGGCAGACTAGGTCTATGCATAAGAAGTTTGGTAGGCCACACACGAGTGAGCCCTTGGCATTGGTACATTCGGATGTTTGTGGGCCCATGCCTTCTCAGTCTATGGGTGGTGCAAAGTATTTTGTTACGTTCATAGATGATTTTTCACGGAAAGTTTGGGCTTATCCCATTAACATGAAATCCGATGTCTTGGCTGTGTTTCAGAGATGGCTTGCATTAGTTGAGAACTAGTCTAGATATAGGCTAAAATGTCTAAGAATAGATAATGGGGGTGAGTATGTCTCACGTGCTTTTGAGCAGTTATGTGATGAGAGGGGTATGAAGCATCAGTTGACCACCGCCTACACCCCCCCTAGAATGGTTTGGCTAAGTAGATGAATAGAACTATCCAGGAGCATGTATGCAGTATGCTTAGCCATGCAGGCCTACCACAGAGCTTTTGGGTTGAGGCAGTTAGTACAGCTGTGCATGTCATAAATAGATCACCTTCTAGTGGTTTGGATTTCTAGGTTGCAGAGGAGGTATGGACTGGAAAACCTCCCTCCTATGCGCATCTCCGTGTCTTTAGATGTGAGGCATTTTGCCATGTGCCTAGGGACAAGAGAAGTAAGCTGGATCCTAAGAGTATCAAATGCATTTTCCTTGGTTATGGGGATGCAGGCGAGATGGGTTACCATCTCTAGGATCCGCACGTGTGGAAAGTCATCCGCAATCATGATGTAGTCTTCCATGAAGACAAGATGCATCAGCAGCCTGAGAGAGTTGTTGAGATCCGCAGGATCATATTGCAGGAGGAGCCAAGAGCTCCCGCATAGCCAGTTCGACAGCCTACAGCTGCAGCAAATGTTCATGGTCAAGGTGTTGGACAGGCAGCTGGGCAGGCATCAGAGCCTACTGTGAGATGATCTACTAGAGACAAACGTCCACCTGATAAATTTCAGCCCTCAATGCATTATGTCTTGGTTACAGATGCAGGATAGCCTTTCACTTATGATCAAGCTATGCACAGGGGTGACAGTCACTCCTGGGAGAGGGCTATGCAGTCTGAGATAGACTCCTTGCATAAGAATGACACTTGGGATTTGGTTTCCTTGCCTACGAGCAAGAAGGCTTTGCCATGCAAGTGGGTGTACAAGCTGAAAAGTACCCCTGGAAACCCCAAGTCGGCATACAAGGCTAGATTGGTAGCAAAGGATTTTAAGGAGGAGCATGGTGTGGACTTTGATGAGGTCTTTTCTCCTGTGGTTAAGATGACCACCCTACGCTTAGTCTTGTCTTTGGTTGCTCAACTTGACTGGGATTTATACCAAATGGATGTCAAGACGGCTTTCTTACATGGAGACTTGCATGATGAGATTTATATGGAGCAACCTAAGGGCTTTGCAGAACCTGGCAGGGAGTACCTAGTGTGCAAATTGAAGAAAAGTCTTTATGGCTTGAAGCAGGCACCTAGGGAGTGGTATCATAAGTTTGATGCATTTATGCAATCACAGGGCTATAGCAGGAGTGCTATGGATCTGTGTCTTTACACGAAGAAAGCCCATGATGGTTCTTTATTGATTTTGGTACTCTATGTGGATGATATGCTGATAGAGCAGGGAAAGCTCATGATGAGCTAGATGCTCTTAAGGCTCAGGTCAAGAAGAGCTTTGAGATGAAAGATCTAGGACAGGCCTCTCACATACTTGGTATGCACATTGAATATGATAGGCATCAGGGACTCCTCTACTTGTCACAGAGGGAGTACATTCATAAAGTCCTTGAGCGCTTCCGCATGTAGGACGTAAAGCCTATTGGCTGTCCATTGCCCTCTTATGTGAAGGTATCACAGGCTGATTGTTTGTAGACAGATGAGTAGAGGGCCGAGATGGCCAAGATTCCCTATGCATCCGCAGTTGGGCAGTCTTATGTATGCCATGATTGCCACTCGTCCAGATATTGCCTTTGCAGTTGGTGTTGTGGCACGCTATATGGCTACACATGGCAAGAAGCATTGGGATTCCGTGAAGGGCATCATGAGATACCTAAAGGGCACTGCAGATATGTGCATATGCTATGGCAGCTAGGACACAAGAGTCGTGGGGTACACTGACTCTCATTATATAGGACATGCAGATAGTAGGAAGTCCACTTCGGGCTATGTATTCATCTATGTTGGAGGTGCTGTTTCTTGGATGTCCAAGGTGCAGAAATGCACGACCCTTTCTACTATAGAGGCCAAGTAAGGCTTGCAAGGAGGCCATTTGGTTGGGTCATTTGGTTGCTGACCTTGGTATTGATGCTACCCCTACACTACATTCAGATTCTATGAGTGCTATTCAGTTAGCCAAGAATCCTAGCCAAGAATCCGGCCTTCCATGCGAAGACGAAACACATTGAGGTGAGGTATCACTTCATACGTGGGGTCGTTGAGGACAAGTCTATTGATCTCGTTAAGATCTTGACTGACCAGAATCCTATAGATCTACTCACAAAAAGCCTCTCTACAAAGAGCTTTGCCTTCCTCGGGAGGTTGATGGGCGTGGGATGAGATAATGTCTTTCCTCATCCTGTTGTACATGTGTATATGTTGTACTGTCTTTTTTTTCATTTTCTTTTTACTCCTCACTAGGGCAGATTCGCCTTTAAGTGGGAGGTTGTTGGGGGTAAAGGCGCCTCCGCCTAGCCGCCCCTGTATTACTACACTAACAATCACTACCACTGTACACTGCAGATGGCGAACGCTCATCACTGTCACTTTATTCTTTACTCTTTTAGTGACAATGTGAATAAAGGAAGGCCCGATCACACATTGTGACTGTTGGAGTTCCCATTTCTTGTCTCTCTCTTTCTTGCTCTTGGTCTCTTGCCATAGCTCTCAAGTGCAAGCTTTGATCCCTCTCACCTTTCACTTAGGGTCCTATCTCGACTCGACGCCTACTATTGCCGGTTTCTTAGTTCCTGCCTCGGGAGTTCCTTCACTTGCCCCTTGGGCCATTTCCTTATTCACCAAGAATTGCACCCAGGTAGCCAAGACGTTGTTGGCATCAACTTTAGCGTGGAGCCTTGGGTGGTTGTGGTTGTAGGGGTGGTGGTGGGCACTAGGAGAGTAGGGATGGGATCAATTAGGCCCTCGCCCTTGCCTTCTTTCACCAGAGATGACTTGATCTCTAGAACTTGGGCACTTGAGCCTGGGCCTTCATCTCATGATGGGCTCATAGCACCCAGCTTGTCTTGTTTGCACACTGCTATTCTATTGACATGTGCATTGCTAGCACGATGTTCTTTTCTTCCTCCCTCTTCAATTCTTCCTCTTTTTCAGCTGCTTTCCTCCTTTCTTCTTTGGCTCTGCTTGACTCTTCTTTCAATATGTCAGACTCTTCTTTTTCTTTTTTCTTCCTTTCTTCCTTGTCTTTCTTAGACTCTTTTCAAGCCTTTTGCAGATCGCTTTCTCCTTTCTTCTTCTTCTTCTCCTGTGTAGTCTTCTTCTTTGCTTTCTCAATCCCTCCATGGCTAGATTGGGTTTCTTTTTCCTCCTCTTCCTCACTTACATTTCTTTCACTGGATTGCTCTTTTTCATCATGGAGAGGTGACTTGTCTGACATTTCATCAACTCCTTCTCCTTCTTCATTCTTGAACAGCCCAAGGACAGCACCTTATCTACCAAGAGAGTAGGCCTCATGGTGGCATCTACAATGCCCGTGCTCTCCAAAACCTGCAAGAAACACCCTTCCTCTCAACAAGAAACCATGCTCACACACAAGATTTGGGCACACAAGAAATATAACCATCGTCTTCATCCTCACTCTCTCCTTCTTCCATGGAAGAGATAAAGCAAGAAAGCACAAGAAAGGAAAGAGAGCAAGAGTTGTACCAATGCAAGAGAGAAAATAAGATACGTGCAAGAAGCTAGATAAAGGAGAGGAACAGAAGTTGTAACTCCCCAAACCACCTTTTTCCACAAATTGCATGGCTCTTCATTTCCACATTTTCATATTCCTTTAAGTATTTGTTTTACATGAGTATTCTTAGACCTTAGAAAGGAGGTCTATGAACATTGAAACATTAAAACCTTTCAACTTTTGCAAACACACACACTACTTCTCATGCTCATGGCTTTACAATACGGACCTACTAAAATACCATGGCAAATTACAAAGAATATTATCAATGATAGCTGCTTGAATTTTCTTTTTGCTGATGTAGACCACATTTTGTGCCTTTTTCTTGCATAAATTTTGGGTTATCAATTCTGCACCTCTTTCACTACCTCTTGGATAAGGGCAGTTAGCACACCACGAGGATTTTGATGATGGTTTCTTTCTTTCAACTCTTTCCTTTGATGTTGGGGATTCCCTGTCAGTCAGTTTTCTCCCTAGGGCTAGTGTCTTGGTTGATTGGTTGATCGACTTTCTCACATACCCATTCCAATCAACCTCATCCAATGAGCCGAGCTGTTAGGCTCTCCAACATGGGCACGTTGATTCTGTGCATAAGTGATTTATACCTTTGGCTAGAGAACAAGGAGTGGATGACTTTTGCCTGAAGCCATACTTCTGGATCCAGGATGTCTTAGATGCTAATGCCATCAAAACCTAGTCCTTCTTCATGTTCAACATGGCATATACATCCCTTTTGGGCCTCCTTTTCACTTTGTGCTCTAGCCCTAGTGCTTTCTCCACCATGGCTTTACTCAAGTGGACTTGCACCTGCTTGGCTCCTTCTCCTCTTCTAATTGTCACACTGTCACATTCTCTGTCGAGATCGTAGGTTCTCAAAAACTCTACGCACTTAGTGTGGTTGGTCTCTTGCCCAACTTTCTCCATATTTAGCAAGATTGCATTGTTCCACAACTCTTTTGGCAGCCTTCTCCCTTGGCCACAACTTCTTCAATTTTGTAGATAGTTTTGACCTTTAGCTGGTTGTAGGCACAGTTCTCAAGGGAGATGCGGTACTTTGCCCTTTTTTCTTTCGTGAATGGAAGCTGATGGGCCTGATCTTGTTGTGCTGCCATTTTGAGTTCGTGACATGACACCATAGTTCACCATTAGTGTCCTTAGCATAATTTCTTGTTGAAAGGTAAGGAGGAATTGATTTTGCTTTTATGGAAAGAATAAAATGCTTAAGTATAAAAAGAGAATTTGCCTTCAAGCAGTCCATTCATTCCAAAAAATTTATGACACTTTTCCTCAATCACAAGTTGATTTTCATCCATTCTTTTCTGCTTTTGGACATGCTTTTTTCCTTCCATGTTTCATTCACCTTACATGTTTGATTCACCTTACCCCCTCCCCTTTGAAATTGAGAAGAATCCTTTCTAGGATTAAGGGGGTAGAGAGGTCAGTGAAATTCAGCGCATGCTCTCGGTGTTTTACCTTTGCATAAGTCAAGCAAAAGCACATGTAGAGTGGTCATCTGCACAACAGGTGAGAAGACCTCTTGGAAGTCAATCCCTTCCTTCTGTGCATACCCTTTAGCAACCAGTCTTGCCTTGTACTTGGGTTTCCCATCAACTGTCTTTACTTTGTAAACCCATTTTTTTGGAAGAGGCTTCCTTCCTTTGGGCAGCGATTGTCTATGAACATCCAAAAACCAATGGGCAGACTGAATAGACTAATCAAACCACGGAGGATATGCTTCGTGCATAGCAATCCATGTAGAAAGGATGGATTCCTACTTGAGTGATGTAGGTGAGAACATCCATGATGAAGTCACCGAAGTTTATTCAACTGGCAATTTGTAACTCCTCCTTAGTTAGAATTCAATCTAAATATGAGTGAGTCAGGAGGTGCTCTTCTAGGGGTCGGTTACAAAGTGTGGTCAAGACTCTATAGGAGGTTAGAGCTACATAAGTGGGGTCATACTCTAAGGTTTTGATGGCATGGTGTTGCTTAGTGTTAGCCATGATTTGGTAGACCTCTAGCTCCCATTGAAGTCAGAGAGCATACCATTTACTCAAGAAAGAGGAGTTGTTGTGAGCAAGTCGTTTCAACTCCTCCATTCCTAGTTGGTGGCAAGGATTGTGCTCTTGTCGTAAGATGTAATGAGGTGTTGTTTTCACACGTATTCTCGAGATATCTAGGTGTGGCAACTAATTCCTCAATTTCTTGGAAAGCCTTAAAAAATATGAATTCAGATTCCTCTTGCCAGGCTTGACCTCTCCAATCACTCCCCTTGTGACATTAACACATCTAAGCGCTCTTTTTTCCCATTTTTCCTCCTTTGTGTCTTGTTTAGGCCTGCTTTACAACAGCAACCCTAAAGCTTTTTGCTTCAATTTATCGATCATATCCTACTCTAAATGCAACAAAAATCAAAACTCAAATGCTAAAATGATTTCTCATATTTTTCTCATTATCAAAAAATTGAAATACTTACTTGTTGTGAATATTAAAACCACAAAATCTCTTACCTATCTCAAGCTCCAGTTCTGGGATGAAACCCTTACTTCGTTGCTCGATTTGAGGTATACAAGTTCTCAAGCTTGAATATATTGGTCCCGAACAACATAACTAAAATGTAGAGGGAGCTCACGTTGAATTCCCAAAACCCATGGACTGCTTATTGCTTCAAGCATTTCAAGTGAGCACAAATGGTTATCTCTCACCTAGCAAACGCGACTTTGATCCTACTAGGGTATAGTGAGCTTACCTTGATGCCCAAATGAGTAGCCTCCTCCTTCAAGTAAGCTAGTAGCTCCATGATTTGTGATGCAAGCTCAAGCATCCTCAAGCCTCCACCTTGAAGCTCCATCCTCCATAGCCACGCACGAGACAAGAGAAGAGAAAAGAAAAGAAAAAGAGAGGAGATGATAAAGAGCTTCTTCTCCAAGACCCCTCACCCTCACGTACTCACTCCCTCTCACTCTCGCACTCCCTCTCTCAAGCATATATAAGCAAGCAAGAAGGAGAGAAGAAGGAAAGCAGAAGAGTCCACTTTATCCACACACCAAAGAATGAGTTTCTCATTCACTTTTTGAGTTTACATACAAACCCCTTATCCCTTTGGGAAATCATCCCCTTTTTTACATGATTGGCCATTGCGGCAAGGTTCTCTTTTTCCCATTCCCTTCTAGTTGCCCTTCCTCTTTATCTATGCCCTTTTACCTTTTATAATTTGCACTAGAGGGAGCCTAAGACTCTTTTACAAGAGTTTTAAAAGGTGAGAAGGATCAAAGCTTGCACGCGAGAGCTATGCAAGAGAGCAAGAACAAGAAAGAGAGAGACAAGAAATGGAAACTCCAACAACCACAATGTGTGGCCGGGCCTTCCTTTATTCAAATTTTCACTAAAAGAATAAAGAATAAGTGACTACCACGGGCGCCCACCACCTACAATGTGCAGTGGCGGGTACTGTCAGTGTAGTAATACACGTGCGGCTAGGCGGAGGCACCTTTACCCCCAACAACCTCCCACTTAAAGGCAAATCTGCCCCAGTGAGAGAGAAAAAAGAAAAAACAGTGCAACATATACACATG
This sequence comes from Lygodium microphyllum, assembly GCF_053477565.2. Classification (NCBI taxonomy): domain Eukaryota; kingdom Viridiplantae; phylum Streptophyta; class Polypodiopsida; order Schizaeales; family Lygodiaceae; genus Lygodium; species Lygodium microphyllum. Next base: position 69,211,516 of record NC_141136.1, read on the forward strand.
TACAACATGATGAGGAAAAAGACGTCATCTCATCCAATGCCCATCAATCTCCTAAGGAAGGTAAAGCACTTTGTAGTAAGGCTTTTTGTGAGCAAGTCTGTAGGATTCTGTTCAGTCGGAATCTTGACAAGGTCAACAGACCTGTCCTCAACGACCTCGTGAATGAAATAATACCTCACCTCCATATGTTTTGTTTTCACATGGAATATTGGATTCTTGGCCAACTAAATGGCACTCATAGAATCCGAATGCAATGTAGGCATAGTATATGTTATACCAAGGTCTGCAATCAAACAGCCTAACCAAATAGCCTCTTTGCAAGCCTTTGTGGCTGCAATATACTTGGCCTCTGTAGTAGAAAGGTCCCTACACTTCTGTACCCTGGACATCTAAGAGATAGCCCCTCTAGCATAAGTGAACACATAGCCAGAAGTAGACTTCCTACTGTCTACATGTCCTACATAATCAGAGTCAGTATATCCCATGACTCTTGTATCCTAGCTACCACAACAAAGACACATATCTGTTGTGCCTTTTAGGTACCTCATAATACCCTTCACGGCATCCCAATGTTTCTTGCCAGTTGTAGCCATATAATGTGCCACAACCCCAACTGCAAAATCAATATCTGGACGGGTGGCTATCATGGCATACATAAGACTGCCCACGGCTGATGCATAGGGAATCTTGGCCATCTCGGTCCTCTACTCACCTATGAAACCTTCACATGAGAAGGTAATGGACAGCCAATAGGCTTAACATCTTGCATGCGGAAGTGCTCAAGGACTTTATGTATGTACTCCCTCTGTGATAGATAGAGGAGTCCCTGAGATCTATTGCGCATGATGTGCATACCAAGTATATGAGAGGCATGTCCCAGATCTTTCATCTCAAAGCTCTTCTTTAGCTGAGCCTTAAGAGCATGGAGCTCCTCATGAGTTGTCCCTGCTAAAAGCATGTCATCCACATAGAGTACCAAAATCAGTAAAGAACCGTCACGTGCTTTCTTCGTATACAAGCACAGATCCATAGCACTGCGGCTGTAGCCCTGTGACTGCATGAATGCATCAAACTTATGGTACCATTCCCTAGGTGCTTGCTTTAAGCCATATAGACTCTTCTTCAGCTTGCACACTAGGTTTTCCCTGCTAGGGTCTGCAAAGCCCTTAGGCTGCTCCATGTAAATCTCATCATGCAAGTCCCTGTATAAGAAAGTCGTCTTGATATCCATCTAGTACAAGTCTAGGTCAAGCTGTGCAACCAAGGCCAAGACTAAGTGTAGGGTGGTCATCTTGACCATAGGAGAAAAGGCTTCATCAAAGTCAACACCATGCTTTTGCTTAAAACCCTTAGCAACCAATCGAGCCTTGTATGCCGGCTTGGGGTGTCCAGGGGTACTTTTCAGCTTGTACACCCACTTGCATGGCAAAGCCTTCTTACCCTAAGGCAAGGAAACCAAATCCCAAGTCTTATTCTTATTCAATGATTCAAGCTCAGACTACATAGCCCTCTCCCAAGAGTGACAATCACCTTGGTGCATAGCCTCATCATAAGTGAGAGGCTCTCCTGCATCTGTAACCAATACATAATCCATAGAGGGAGCAAAACGGTCAAAAGGTCATCTATCTCTAGTAGAACGCCTCAATCCAGGCTCTGCTGCTTGACCAACATCATATCTAACATCAGCATGTCTAACGTCTGGGCCATGAGCATCAAGTGATACTACATGCTGTCTAGCTAGCTGTGGAGCGAGCTGAACGGGAGCAGGTGGTGAGGGTTGAAATGATGAATGGGTTGCCTCTTACCCATCCAACCTCTAATCCTCATTAAGAGAACTAAAGAGAGACACCACCTAGCCAAAGGGAGTATGGGCTAGGACATCCCTTTTCTCAAAGAGAATCAAAAGAGCCAAGACACAAATTTACAAGAGAGAATATATATACTAGACACCATTTTAGAATATGAGAGAGAGAGATGAGAGGAGAGGGAGACAAGAGGAGAAGAGGTAAAGGAAGCTTGCCATTAGGAGAAGAGGTAGAGGAATCTTTCCATTATGTATTCATGGAATGAGAAGATGAGAAGAGAGGGAGACAAGAGGAGAAGAGGTAGAGGAATCTTGCCATTATGCTACATAAAAAAAGAACTTACTCATAACTTACCTCAAAGAGATGGACTAGCATGAGGGTATTCTAGAGTGCTCTCATGTACTTGTCATTGTCATTCTCCTTGTCCTCCTCTCCATGGGCTCCTTATATAGCCTCCATGAGGGATTAGATTAAGCTAATCTTCTTGATTAACATAATCCTAGATGATGTATAGCATCTTTGAAAATATGGAGAATAGTGGATGGGACAAGTCTCCACCTTGGTCATTATGCAAGAAGCCAAGGGTGGTGGTAGAGAAAATAGAGAAAGGGAGCTAGATTACAAGAGGTGGGTGCCCAAAGCACATTATTATAATATATTTACAAGAAGGATAGAATGGAAAGTTGGTGTGGTGAAGGAGAGAAGAAAATTGCATGTAGCCAGCAGTCTGCGCCTTTGTAACTTGAAATCGGTGAAAAATCTGAAAAACGTTTCTTCTACAACTTTGTAGACCAAGTCGAAACCGATCGAGTCTCACGAGAATTTTCTTGAAATTCACATTTCCTTGGGAGTTATTGAGATTATAAAAAATGGCTTCCAAAAGCTGCTTTGACTTTAGTCCTCCATATATATATAAATATATATAAGCATGTGAAAGAAGGGGTCCATGCTTGTAAGCTTTTTGGTAAGATCCAAATAACACCATGATATGAATATTGACTTGTGTACTAGGGTGAGGTGTCCTCTAATGATGGTGATAGATTCCAAATCTTAGTGATGCAGGCACAACCCATGTGTAGTTGGAGGCTAGTCCTTTGAAAAATCTATGCACTCACTCAACTCCTGGGTGTAATTCATTTCCATGTTTACTAAGATAACCATCTCTTTTACCCTTTACATTGACATCACTCCTAAGAACTTGTTCCCCCCATTTGCTAGAGTTATCATAATCAAGAAGCAATGTAGCATACATAGTTCTTGAAGAGTAAACCCAAAGTGATATGGTAAGGCTCTTAATAGGGGTTTTGGCCAAATTTTGTGGTAAAAATCCGATTTGTAAAAAATGCGGATCATTAGCCCTCCCCTTAGGCTAGAGGCATTCATGCCTCTAGCTTGCTAATGATGGTCCAATAGAGTAGGGAGGACTGCACCCCCTCATTGGTGGCTCTTCATCAAATGACTGCTCCAAAGTGTCCTTGTTTCTTTGAAAATAAGGCTTGAGTCGCCATCCATTTACCATGGACTTGTGATCTCTCCTATCCATGTCACCTAGCTTATAGCTGCCATTTGGATAGCTTCTTATGACCATGAATGGCCCTTCCCACTTGAACACAAGTTTAGCATCCTTTCTGTTATCAAAGCGGTTATCATAGCATAGCACAAGCGATCCTTCCCTTATGTGTTTGCTAGCCAGCTTCTTATTAAATGTCTTTCTTCTCTCTTCAGGCTGCACGGAATAGTGTTGGAATGCTGCTTCTCTGTCTAACTCCAGCCTCTCTAGATCCAAGTTCCTTTCCTCTAACTCCTTATCTTGATTCTTCTCTTGACCGACTACTAAAACACATAAGCTGACAAGTTCCACCTCTATAGAAAGCAAAGCCTCTTGGCCATAGATGAGGTGAAATGGAGTATAGCCAAGTGAGGTTCTGAATGAAGTCCTATAGGCCCAAAGAGTTGCACTCAATTTTTTATCCCAGTGCTTGGGGTGCAAGTGTACTTGCTTGGTAATTATCTTAAAAATCAGCCCATTCACTTTTTCAACCAAACCATTATACTGTGGGTAGTAGGGAGTAGAATGCCTGTGCTTGATTTTTAGCATTTCCATTAACTCCCCTACTAGGTTGGCCCTAAAACCAGGACCCCAGTCAGAGATAATTTCCAAAGGTGTGCCAAACCTACAACAAATGTTTTCAAACACAAATTTTCCCACTTCTTGGGCGGTGATCCTACTAGTTTACTGAAGGCTCTGCCCACCTCGTCATGTAGTCCACACCCATTATGATGTATTCCTTGCCAAAGTGAGTTCATGGGAGTGGCCCTATTGCATCAATCCCCCATTTCTAAAATGGGCCATATGTAGTTATGGGATTTTTTTCCTCATGCACTAGCTTCCTTGGTTCGGCCTTTTGGCAATCATCACAAGTGCAGCAGCAATGTTGCACATCTTGATGTAGACTAGGCCACACAAAATTGGCCTGGAGAATCTTCCTGCTGGTTATTTCTTGAGCAAAATGTCTGCCACAAACCCCCTCATGGCAGCTCTTAATCACATCCATAATCTCCTTTGCTATTGGCACCCTTCTAAGCACTGTATCCTTTCCTTTGCAATACAACACATCATTTATCAAGCAGTATTTAGTGGCCTTAGTAGCCAGCCACCTTTTCTCACTCTTACTCATATGTGTAGGTGCCTCGCCATGCTCAAGAAAATAAAGCACATCTTATAGTTGAAACTTATCTTGAAATAAGGGAAGCTTTACTGAAATGATGCCCACCATTACCTCTTTCAATTTTTCAACTGCTAAAGCATTTGCGTCAATAGATTTGGGCTTTCTATAGCTTTCTCATGAGAGTTTTAGCTTCTCTTATTTTCACTGCTAAGTTATCATTTTTACAAGCTCAGATTCCTTTCATTTGCTTAACAATTAGCATAGAATCCCCAAAAACATTAAGTCAAGTGACACCATGTGAGAGACACCACCTCAAACCTAAAAGCAAGGCTTGATATTCTGCCTCATTGTTAGAATGGACATCCTCCAAGCTGATACCTTCTCCATAAAGTTTGTCACCTTCGGGACTGAACACCACTATTCCTACTGCCACTCTATCTTTAATAAGCTTGTAGGCCCCATCAAAGTAGAGGGCATGGGCATTCTCCACCCATGGCAGCTCCTTAAGAGGAGATGTCTCCTTTTTTACCTTTCCCTTCTCTTTTTCCTTCTTTTGATGGCATCTATGGGTCAACAAATCAGCTAGGTAGGCCCGAGTAGAGTCCTCCACCTTGAACGTGTAGTCAAACTCTTGGAGTTGTATCATCCACTTAGCGATTTTGGCCGAAACATCCATGTGCTGTAGGGCATAGGGAAAATGCTCTTCTGTCATGATCACTGTGAATGGCCTAGGGAGAAGATAAGGATGAAACTTTCTTACAACAAACATTAGAGACAAAACCATCACCTCTACCATCTTGTACCTCGTTCTGATGATGTCATTACTCTGCTAGAAAAGTAAAATGGCCTCATCACACCAATTTTAGTATCCTTTTGTATTAGTGCTGCCCCTAGAGCATCTTCCCCAAAACTAGGGTTGACAAAAACTCTTGATCCCAACAAGGCTAAAAATTTATAGGAAGGGTGCTGAGAGCCTTCTTCACCTCGTGAAAGTATCTTTCGCTTTCGTCACTCCACAGAAGCTCCTCAGAGTGGGTCAACTGTTGTAGTGGAAATATTAACTGGGAGAGGAGATGAATGAACCGCTCCATATATCGCACCTTCTAAATGAAAGAGGTTAGTTGCTTCACAGAAGATTGTGATGGCACTGCCAATAGGGCCTTAACTTTGTTTGGATCCGCTTCAATGCCCCTCTCACTTACGACATGCCCTAACAAAGTTGCACTACTTTCACCAATACAACACTTCTCATGGTTTAGCTGCCCCCCCATTTGTGCAAGGCGGTTGAAAGCTTCATCCACCTTCCCTAGATGTAGAGTCTTAGAACTATAAATACAAAAATCATCAATAAAGACCCTAATGGACTTCCCAAAATATGGTTGGAAGACATAATTCATAAATCACTGGAAGGTAGCTAGGGCATTTGATCCAAATGACATTACTTTGTAAGCAAAACACCCCCAAGGCATGATGAAGGTGGTCTTCTGTTGATCCTCCTCAGCTATTCGGATCTGAAAATAACCTGAATACCCATCACAAATAGTGTATCTCTCATGCCTAGCCACCTCATTGAGTATTTCATCCTGAAAGGGAAGAGGAAAGTGATCTCTCTTTGTTGCAGCATTTAGCGGCTTGTAATCCACACAAATCCTCCATTTTCCATTCTTCTTGGGTGTTACCACTACAGGTGAAACCCACTCTGAGTCGCCTATTGGATAGATGAAGCCTGCCTTCAAAAGTTGTTGCACCTCAGTGAGTAGAGCGTTTTGTTGAACTACTCTCAACCATCGTAGTCGCTGCACCACTAGCCTTGCTCCCTCTTTTAGATTAATGTGATGTTGTACTGCTGTCTATAATGAATGGGGATCACGGGAATGTGGCATGGGAACATACCAATCACACTGACGGTATATAAGGTGTAAGAGGGTATTTTGAGGGATCACAAAAATGATCAAGAAACTCTATTTTCACCTTCTCAAGCTTCCATGGCTTCTTCTTCTTCCTCCTCTTCTTCTTCCTTTCTCCCTCTTTCTCTCTCTTCTTCTTGCCTTTCTCTCTCCTCTCCCTCTTCTTCTGCAGTCCTTCTCTCTCTCTTTCCCCTTAGTTAGGACAGTTAGATCTCTTTCATTACAAGTGGTATCAGAGCTTTGTCCTTGATCCTTCTCTTTTTCCATAAACACAATATTAGTGAGTTTGGGAATCTCCCAATTCCCATTTTTTGAATACTAAAAATGTGGCACCCGGATAACATGCCTAAAAGTTTCTCAAAATGTAATGAAAGCAATCAACCATGGAATGAAATCTAACTGAAATTGAAAATTAACTAAGCTACAACAAAGAATTAACAAATCTATTGCACCAAGACATCCTCATCATGTATTAATGGTTGGGGATTCAAGAATACATGACGGCCATGGCTGAGTGCTTCAAAGCTAAGAAGAAGCTAACTCCAAGAAAATGGTAAAGCCAAGATTATTGAATGATCAAAAGATGTCTTGCCTTTGGACTCTAGTCCCTTTTATTCTAACCCTCTTCCAAACTTAAGGGATGTTCACACATGTACACATAGGCTAAAGCTAAATTTACAAAGACTGGAATTAATCCAAGGTGCAAATATTAATGTTGTATTTTTCCTTCATGACAAACCATCCCTTCCTAAAGATGGTTTTGTCCTCAAAACCAAGAAGTAATGGCCTAAATCCAAGTCAAGAATGATAATAATCATGCCCATTCATCTTCCAAATGATAAGAAAGCATTGTCCATGAAAAGAAGACCTTTTGCATGCCAAACTGTGAGAAAACTGGCTGCTATCCAAACAGGGCTGATTCACTAAAACTGCCATATTTTTTGATATATTGGTCCAAATAAGGCGTATGAGGTGTGGAAACGAAGTATACACTCCCAAGTATCACCCCATAACATCAGAATCAAATTTTGATGAAGTCAGGACAGTTTTATTGTCTGCAGAAATTTCATACAGCAAGCTGTCTCTGCACAGTCACTGCATACTGCATCATATATCATCCTGTAATAACCAAGGAAAGTTACTGACATAAGTTGATGGTTGCCAAGAAGACTCTTCAATGGGAAAATTCTTCCACTTAATGAGATACTCAATGAGAGTACGATTTTTGAGAACTTTCTCTCTCTTTCCAATAATGCTTTTAGGTTCATATATGATCAATCCTGCCTCATCCAATGGTGGTAATTCTTCCAATACTTGTACATCGGGCCCAACATACTTCTTCAGCTATGAAATATGGAATACATCATGTATTCTAGTGGAGGATGGTAGCTGAAGTTTATAAGCAAGCTCTCCAATTTTGTCCAAAATCAAATATGGTCCATAAAACCTATGAGCAAGCTTGTTATTCCCACCCTTTAATGAAGCATAATGTGTCTTGGGCACTTTGAGAAATACCCAATCTCCAACCTTGAAGTCTAAATGTCTTCCTTTCTCATCAGCATAGACCTTCATTACGTCTTGTGCTTTCCTTATGCTGTCCTTGCATTGCCTCATGAGCAACTCCATTCTTTCCAACTCTTCCTTTGCTTGTGGGTTGATGTCTTCATGGAATAAAACTGATGGAAGTTGGACTTTATACCCATAAAGAGCTTTAAACGGAGACATCCCAATGCTCATGTGATGCGTGTTATTATAGCAAAATTCAGCAAGGTGGATCCAACGATCCCATGAAGCTTGTGTGTCATGACAATAATGCCTACGGTACACTTCCACCCAATGATTGACTCTCTCCGTTTGCCCATCAGTCTGAGGGTGATAGGCCGTGCTAGGAGTAAGGAAAGTACCCATAGAGGAGAAAAGACTTTTCCAGAAGTTGCCCATAAACTTCGAATCACAGTCTCATACTATTCTCATAGGCATACCATGTAGTTTGAACACACCTTCCATAAATTGCTCGGCTACTTGCCTTACTGAATATTGGACTTTAGTTGGGATAAAGTGGGCTGATTTGGTCAATCTATCAACTACCACATAGATACTGTTCCATCCATGACTGGTAGTAGGCAATCCCGTTATGAAATCCATGGAAATATCTGTCCATTTGCCCGTAGGTATGGGTAAAGGCTGAAGTAAGCCGGCTGGTAATAGAGTGGAATCCTTATTTTGCTGACACTCCAAGCACTAAGATACATACTCTTTAACATCTTTCCATAGACCTTTCCAATAAAAGCTTTGATGAACTCTATCAAACGTCTTGAAAAGGCCCAAGTGACCAGCCATTGGCGATGAATGCATCTCTTGAAGCACCTTCAGCTTGAATTTACTGCTGGGAATCAAGTACACTTTACCCTTAAACCATAAGAGGCCATTATGCACTTTAAAATTAGGAAATTCAGCATCACACCCTTGTTGTAATTTCTGTAAAATATGGGTAGCATGCACATCAAGCACATATTCCTCTTGAATGTCTTCAATCCAATCCTTATAGATGGTAGACACAGTAGATAGACTGCATGCCCACATTCTTGATAACGCATCAGCCACCACATTATCCTTGCCAGCCATGTATGATATTTCAAAATCATATGATTGCAAAGTGGCCAACCATCTCTTTTGCTTGGGAGAAAGATTGGGCTGCGAGAGAAAATATCTCAAGACCCTATGATCGCTTTTGACTTTGAAGTGTGTCCCATAGAGGTAGTGGTGCCATTTCTTGATTGCATGTAAAATAGCAAGTATCTCCTGCTCATAAACATGCATCTCTCTCTCTTTGTCATCAAATTTTCTGCTCTCAAATGCAATGACACCATGCTCCTGTACCAAAACTGCTCCCAAACCTCTACCACTGGCATCTGCATAAATGGTAAAAGTCTTGGAGAAGTCAGGGCAAACTAGTATGGGTGCTGAAACAAGCAATTGCTTCAGCTCATTAAAGCTCTTGTCATCGATCTCATCCCAAAAGAAGGCTTCTTTTTTCAGCCGATCGGTAAGAGGAGCTGCAACATGAGCATAGTTCTTCATAAACCGTCGGTAAAAAGATGACAAACCAAGGAAACCTCTTAATGAAGTGGCATTGGTTGGTGTAGGCCATTCTTTAACGCACTGAACCTTCTTAGGATCCACTTTGATTCCATCTTCTCCCACTATATGACCCAAGTATTCAACTTCTTTTGTCATAAAAGAGCATTTAGTGGCCTTGGCAAACAGTTTGTGTATCCTCAATATGTCAAAGACCTCTTTTACATGCTGCAAATGGTTTTCTTTATTCTTGCTATAGATTAAAATGTCATCAAAGAATGCCAAAACTGTTTTAAAGAGCAATAGCTGAAGTATCTTATTCATGAGAGACTGGAATGTGGCTGGAGCATTTGATAGCCCAAAAGGCATAACCATAAACTGATAAAGACCCCTCTCCGTCCTGAAGGCTGTTTTGAATTCATCCCCTTCCTTCATGCGTATTTGATGATATCCTAATCTCAAGTCAATTTTGGAGAACACCTTGGCATCCTTCAATTCATCTAAGAGATCATCTATTCTAGGTATTGGATACCTATTCTTGATAGTGACCTTGTTGAGATCGCGGTAATCAATGCACATTCGAAAGGAGCCATCTTTCTTCTTCACAAGAAGGACTGGAGAAGCAAAAGGTGATTGGCTTGCCTTAATGAGACCCATTTCCAAAAGCTCTTTGACTTGGCATTCTACCTCTTCTCTTTCCACTTTGGAGAGGCAATATGGTGGTTTGTTGATGGGCTTTGTATTGGGTAGCAAGTCAATGGGATGATCCACTTCTCTTTTGGGAGGAAGAGAGGTAGGTGGCTGAAAAATATCATCATATTCTTTCAGCAATTTACAAAGACATGGGTCCATATTTTTGGTAGGAGAAGAGGGTTGATCCTCTTCAATCTTGGAAAGAAGAATGGTGAACATACATGCCTTTGCATTTATCTCTTTCTTAACCTTCTTGGGACTGATCATCTCCATTCTTTTCTTTTCAGCTCCATGTAGTGTTACTTGTTGTCCACACCATTTAAACTCCATTTCCATGTTCTTGAGATCCATGGTAAATCTGCCCAAAGATTTCAGCCAGTTGCAGCCAAGTATTATATCAATGGGACCCATTTCTAATGCAATTAGGCTCACTGATGTAGTGCACAATGGGGAAAGGGTGATAGGTACATTTGGACAGCATTGATTGCTCATCTCAAAATTTCCATTTGCCACTTGGATTTTGAGTGATGTAGGCATTTCATGCGTATTCAATTTCAGCCCATTGAGTGACTTAGCATTAATGAAGCTATGTGTACTTCCCGTATCTATGAGTATATAAGCGGTCCTTCCCTTGATTTGACCTTTAAGGCGTAGGGTATTATCCCCTCTTGAACCACTCCATGCATCACTTGATATGGCACATAGCGATGGATGTAAATCAGTCCATGAATCATCCAAATAATGACCACCCGGGTCGAAAGAAAACCCATCCATCGGATCATAGAACTCATCATGGCCATTCTCTTCATTTTCATGCGCCTCTTCTTGAGTTGTTGTGACATCAAGCTGAGCCAAGTTTCCTTCAATAGATTCAACATCGGAATCATCCTCGATGATCATGCTAATCTTCATATTTTTGGCCTTGCATTTGGACTTATGATCGGGTGACCATTTCTCTCCACATTTGTAGCATAGACCTTTAGCATACATATCTTTGAGCTTGTCATTCGATACATGTTTGCCTTGAGTAGGGGCTGAAGTTTTGGCATTTATATCAATCCTCTTTCCATCAAATCTATTTTCAGCATTAGGTCTGAAATTACTGCTTTGTTTTGACCCAAACACAGTAGGAAAAGTGGGTATCTTGCTGTAGGTATTGCTGAAAGTATTTGGTGGCTTCCCAATATGCTGAAAATCAGTTTTAGCATGCCCATAATGGCCTGATGTTCTTGGGAACTTCGTAGGCTGAAAAGAATGCCCTGTTTTTGGCTGAAAACCCTTGTATTTCTGTCCATAACGTTCAGCCAATTGAATGGTAGCTTGTAGGGATGTAGGATTCATGGCTCCAACTTTAGAAGAAAGAATAGGTTCCAAACCAAATATGTATTTATTCAACTTGGCACTATCGGAAACCCCATGAACATACATTGAGAGGTTCAAAAACTGATTTGAGTACTCTCTAACCGAGAGACCACGTTGCTCAAGTGCATACCACTTTTTCTCTAACCGCTCTTTTTCAATAGGGGAAACAAAGACTTCAATCATAGCATTTTTCAATGCATCCCAAGACAAGAAGTCATGTCCCATCCCGCCATATATCTCCACCAAGTGTGAGCATAGCCTTCTAGATGAAGGGCTGCAAATTTTACTTTGGCATTCTCGAGCCTTGGGTAAAGGGAAAAATACATCTCTAACTTGTCAAACCACTCCTCCAACTCTGTGGGTGAAGGGTTCTCTCCCTTGAAGTTTGAGATAATTATTTTCTCCTTGTACTCTCTCTCGTATTGAGGAGGTTGTCCATTAGGGTGCTGCTGCCCACTATGGTGTTGTGGCCCAAAAGAATTGCCAAAAGGTCCTTGCCTAGGATATTCATTATTTCCATGCCCTTGCGCATAAGGAGTTTGCTGTCCATAATGCATACCATGACTTTGTGGCTGGAAACAATGTCCTTGAGGCTGAAAGTATGTGTTGCTCACATTGGGAGGTTGTCCATGCATAGGTGAGTTGAAAGGTGGTTGCTGCCCATTATTTTGCTGATTCCAACCATGATTTAACATGGGACTTGGACTATTGGGCTGCACTTGAGTAGAGAAATTATGTTGTGGCTGTCCAAAAGCATTTGGGGCTGAATTCACATGTCCATGTGGCTGCCCATAAGAGTTTGGGGCTGAATTAACATGCCCTTGCTCATAGCCACCAACATTTGCTTGAGGGTAAAATTGCTTGTAGAATGAGTTGCACCCATGGATGTCTTCATCATGCTTTGAGTTTGTTTGCACTCTTTCTTGAAGATCCTGCCCATGTGGCTGAAAGTGACCCTTTTGTTGATGAAATTGTGGCTGAAGTGAAGTAGGTTGAACAAAATCCTTAGCTTTAGATGACTCTCCAACTTCAAATTGACCTACCACCTTAGGAGTAAGTGGTTTAGGTGGTTCTTCAGCCCTATGAGGATGTGGGATATTAAGACCAGCTATAGGCAACATTTTCTCACCAAGAAGTGCTACAAGCTTGTCAATACCCAACCTCATACCCTCGAAACCTGATTTCATATCCTTTATGTCATTTGACAATTGTTGAAAACTGTTTGAATTCATTGAGATATGAGACGTCTCTATGGGTTGATTGGTAGGGGAGTGGGTGGAACTTGCATCGACCTCATCATTCTCATAATGCATTCGGTAAATGGCATCTTGAGAAGTGTCATGTTCACCCCTTTCCTGTTGATGTTCATCCCTTTCCTGTTGATATTCCTTCAATTCTTCATTGATAGTATCCAAAATAGGGTCTCTCTTCTTATTCCTAGCCATGGGTTGATTTCTGTCCTGAATTTTGTGCAGTAGAAAAACTTGATTATCTTTACTTCTAGAGCTCCAAATTACGAGGTCTCTGGCTCTGTTCAAACCTTGAAGAGCCCTCTATCCAACAATCTATCAAGTGTAGAAAATGGATGAGTACAGAAATTTCTGTAAGGGATTTTTTGTTGCTATCTGAAAATTCCTGCAGGCAGTGAATACCCTGTTCTAGTCAATTAATGGCTTGTACCATCAATACCAAGCATGTACCAACTTCATAACCCTGTAGGAGAGTCTCATACGTCTGTCCATACTGAAAATGACCTCTGTAACCAGTAAAATGGCTGTCTAACTCAATGTAGACTACAATCTTTAATGAGGGTATGTATACATACTCTGTTCCAAACTTTAATGCTGAACCATAGTGTCTTTACCATAGGATGCATACATTTTACTGTAGCCAAATGTCTTCATACATTTGCCATACCATACATTTGCCAATATCACAAGAACTCACTGTCCATAACTCATGCTGTAGGCTGATTTCAAGTGCCTTTGAGATTTGTACATGCACCTAAACTTGAAAATACATGGGATCCGAGACCCGAGGGGTTTGCAAAGTTCCCTCTCGGGCCGGGTTGCGCTCCCCTTCAGGGTCCTCGTTGGTAGGGGAGGGTCACCTCTCTTTTCTCCTACCGACTCGCCCGGCATCCACTTTTCCTCGTGGGCAAGTACATGGCAAGTGAATTCTAGCTCTAAAAATCAGTATGATATGCATGGAATAGGAAGGAGATACAATTGCCTTTCATTTACCATTTTCATGATATGCAAGATTGGAATTGAAAAGGCTGAAATGTAAATGAGAAATGGAGAGGTATTTACCTCAGCAGTGACTCACTGCTTACAAAGCTTTTCTCACTTACCAATTGGGTAATGATTTTCTTATGATCAAGAGGTAAAATAGGCAATCAATTTCATGTCAGGGTTAGGCAATAAAGATTGAGTAATGAAGCTCAAGAAATTACTGATTTCAGTGAATGAAAGTAGATGGGTAATGCTCATTCATTATGGAAGAGTTTGAGACATTTAGAGATGGCCATTTCAGTAAATTGAAGAGGTTTAGTAAAGACAATGACTGACATAACCTATAGGCTTCATGTAATGCATTAGGCTATGAATGAAAGCTTCATTAATCCTCTTATTTCTCTTCAGCAATTGGAAATGAGATCAGCAATTGGATGTAAAGAGAAATTAAGAGTGATTAGAGTACCTCATTTAATTGATTGGAGAAGAGCATTGTTGATGAAATGACCTTCAATCCATAATGCTTGACATAGGTGAGTTGAGCTTGATAATCCTTCTAAAATCAGTCCAAGAGATCTTCAATATTCAAGAATAATCCCTTCCTTGATAAGCTTCAGCTTCATTAATTCCATGAAAGCTCCATGACTCCATGAATGCTCCAAATGAGGGTTGATGAAGACCGATTACCTTCTCTACTTGAAGTAGGTTGCAATAGGTAATAGAGAGGGCTTCAATGTGTCCAAGAGATCCGAAATTTGAGAGGGAATGCCAAAATTTAATGGCATAAAAGCTTCATGCTGTCCATTGAACACCTAGACCACCATTGGCTTCAATCTCTTCAATGTCGGTCCAATGTTGATGGATTCTTGAGGGTAAATGGTTGAGGGAGCTTCAGAGATGCTTTGCCCACAAAAGCCCCATGAATTGCTAAAAAAATTTCAGGAATCTTTAATGCTGTCCCAAACTGTTATACATAGAGTTTGCAATCTCCATATCCAAGCTCCATCAAAGCTTCAAGCTTCAAGATCAATCAATGTTGGTACTAGGATGAATGTAGAAGCCTCAGGGAGTATAATAGAGCAAAAACCCTTTGATCTTGATGAAGAAATTTGAGAAATTTGAGTGCTGTCCAAAACTGTCATAACTAGGGTTTTGAAGAAGAGGAAAACTCCAAACTAGTAAGAATCTTGAAGAAACTTGTGAGAGATCTCTTGCCCAAGGTTTGAAGATCATTAGCAATGCTTAAGAGGCATCATTCCTCTGAAATTTTTCCACGCAGTAAAGGAGTATGTGCAGGCAGCGCAAACAGCGTGAGTACATACTCATGTACCAGAAATCCACGATGATGCTAGGTAGCTTAATTAGCTACTCCACTTGAAGCTCTTGAAGCAGGGAAGAAGGTCATCCAATTCATTCTCATGATAGAAGTGAGAAGGAGAAGAACTGATGTTGTCTTGGCCATGGATTCTTGTGGACAGCTTGAAGGAAAAGAGAAGAAACCCTTGTTTCATGAAAAGTAACTCTAACTTTTCCTTCCTCTAAGTCCTGTAACCATTAGTTTGTCCACTTACCCCAATTTTTGCTCAAAACTTGATCACATCCTGCCATTTTGGCTGGAGCCTTCCATTTCTTCCATTGGTAATGCCAAGAATCACCATCTTCATACTTGTTTGTAGCAGACCTTCACATGTAACTCCGGTTTGAAGTCTTCATGTCCTGTCAAGTCCTGTCACTCAAATTCCTAACTATGGTTTGCTCTCTCTAGCCTAGGAAACTGAATCTACTACTTGAAAATGACTTCTGCAAGGATCTAAGCTACTGCTCTGATACCAATGTAATGAAAGCAATCAACCATGGAATGAAATCTAACTGAAATTGAAAATTAACTAAGCTACAACAAAGAATTAACAAATCTATTGCACCAAGACATCCTCATCATGTATTAATGGTTGGGGATTCAAGAATACATGACGGCCATGGCTGAGTGCTTCAAAGCTAAGAAGAAGCTAACTCCAAGAAAATGGTAAAGCCAAGATTATTGAATGATCAAAAGATGTCTTGCCTTTGGACTCTAGTCCCTTTTATTCTAACCCTCTTCCAAACTTAAGGGCTATTCACACATGTACACATAGGCTAAAGCTAAATTTACAAAGGCTGGAATTAATCCAAGGTGCAAATATTAATGTTGTATTTTTCCTTCATGACACAAAACCATATGATGTGACCTATCATTGGAAAGCACTTGAAAAATGGAATCTTTTGAGCTATAGAGCACTCGATTTGGAGTTATAGTGTTCAAGTTATGACAAATCAAAAGATTTGACCATGTGTCCCAAACTTATGGAAAATTTCCATATTCCCCAATATGGTGTTCATAGATTTAGGGCTCTCACAGTTTCCCACAGTTAGAAAACTCCAGTTACATCTCTTTCACAGGTACACAAGAGTACTCAGGCAGGCTGTCAGCCCTCTTGAAGACTATGGCAGCCTTTCTTGGAGCTTTCCCAAGAACCATGGACACATCTGGAGGAGGCAGGCATACAAATTTGACAGGTCATCACTAATTTTCATGCAAATTTTTTTAGGGTTTTGGGCAAAAGGAGGGTAGCACAGTTAGAGAAGGCCAAAAACTCAGTTACTTTTCAAGAATACCTTCTCTCTCATCCTTCCCCCAAGCTGCCATGGAACCTCCAGGCCAAGAACCTCATGAATCTTGCTCCCCTCCTCTTCCTCAGCAAGAATGGCTGGTCCCAATGCCTTCCCTTCAGTTGGAGCAACATATAGAGCAGCAAAAAGCTTGATCTACCCTGGCTGTAGCCCCCATGAGCAGCCCCAAAATTTGCGACGCAAAAAACGGGCTGCTTCCTGGCTTGCTGGACAACCCCCCAACCCTCCTCTCCTTTTTTACCTCACTCTTGGCTCTTGGCAACCTTCTTGGGCAGCATTAGAGGCTTCCTCCTCAACTCTTGGACTCCCTTTTTCACTTCAAGAAACCCTGGTCTGGTGCAGTCCATGGCAGCCATGGAACCTTGGCATCAAGCTCAGAAATCTTAAAGATTTTGGTCTTTCCTTGGTCCCCGAGAGTCCCTCTTCAAGCCTAGCTCAAGATTTCAGCCATCAAGAAGCACGGGAAGAAGATTACAAGCAAGATTTGAAGGCATGCACTTGTGGGCAGCCATGGCTATGGGAGTAGAACTTCAATTTCAGTAAGAGCTCTTCATAGGAAGGTCCTGAGCCATCCTGCCCGAAGCTTGACTTCACCCTTTCTTGACGGAGCACAACCATTCTGGAGCTATGAAGCATGCGGGATCAAAGTGGAGCTCTCATGAAGGATTGAGGTGGCATTAGTGGCTACCTTCTTCTCCAAAAGACTCAAGGTAACCGATTCTTGGCTCTCATTCTCTCTATTTAAGCCTATTGTTGAATCCCATCCACTTGTTTGAGAGAATGTATGAGTCCAAGGAGATAATAGGAGTCCCAGACATTGAATGCATGCTGAGTATTAATCCCCGTCATTTCCCATTGATCTTATGGCACTGAAATGGATTTTACTCATGCTGAAGCTTCATTGTGATTATATTTTTGCTTACCCATAACCCGTTTGCTTCTTGTGAATTGGCTGAGCCAAGAAATGATTAAAAAATCCATTGTATAAGGGTGAGTAGGCAGTGAGTCACTGCCGGTAAGCTCTCTATCCCTATTCATTCCAATTCCATGCACTTCATGAAAAGCCCAAAATTTTGATTCCTGAAATGCATCTCATGCTGGGTATTTAATTAATAAATGTCTATCATGTATATTCTGGGTGAGGAAAAGCATGCCACGCAAGGTGGCAAGACAAAAGAGGAGTGACCCCCCCTTGCCATCAAAGACCCTGAAGGGGTGCACAACCTGGCCCGGGGGAAACTTTGCCCACCTCCCAGTGATCAAGAGCCCAAAGAATTATTACAGGTGCAGGTACATTTGATGGAATAGCCCGAACCCTGATCATTTGAGTCTACAAGTCCCTACATGCATTGGTAATGTCACGAACCACTTGGTAATGTATGGTGGATG
Organism: Lygodium microphyllum; assembly: GCF_053477565.2. Lineage (NCBI taxonomy): Eukaryota > Viridiplantae > Streptophyta > Polypodiopsida > Schizaeales > Lygodiaceae > Lygodium > Lygodium microphyllum. Next base: position 69,229,320 of record NC_141136.1, read on the forward strand.
CAATGCAAGAAGGGCAGGGTATGCAGTTATGGAAATGGTCTCACCATTGGGATAAGGCCTTGGATGTCTGGGATAAGACCCTCACCATTGGGATAAGGTATGCTCCTTGAGGGAGTCTTTGTAGGGTATTGCAGACAGCCAGTCCTACACAGTCAGCCCGCAAAAGTTGATTACAGCAAAGCCTTCTTGTGTGATTGAGTGCGGGCTCTATATCTTGATTTGAAGAGGGCATCTTCCCCTTCGATCTGAACTAAAAATATCCCCATTCCGCCTTATGGTTCGGGAGATACACTCAGTTTTATGCTCAGAGGTACTATGGGACAGGCAGCAATCCTACACAGTCAGCCCTCAAAAGTTGATTACAACAAAGCCTTCTTGTGTTACTAAGTGCAAGCTCTATAGCATGATTTGAAGAGGACATCCTCCCCTTCGATCTGAACTAAAAACCTCCCCATTACGCCCTACGGTTTGGGAGATACACTCAGTTTTGTGCCCAGAGGTACTATGGGACAGGCAGCAGTCCTACACAGTCAGCCCATAAAAAGTGATTACAGCAAAGCCCTGATCATTTACTGTCAGATATATTTTTACATAACCTCGTAGAGGGGATCAAGTGCTTTCATTTGAATCAAAAACTTTGGTGATCAAAGCTCCTTAGCTCAAGATATCGTCATTTCTGTAACAAGGGGTCTGGTGGACTGCACTTGGGATGGCAGGCCACAAGGGTAAAGCAAAGGCCCAGGAGGAATTTCAGCGTGAAATAAGGGACTTCCATGCCTCAATGAATAATCCTAGCTCAGCCCAAGAGGATTGTGAAGATATGTTTGAAGAGGGTGCCGCCGAGATAGACCGCTTATCTGTGCTCAACTAAACCTTATGCCAACATGAGACCCATCATGCTGAACGACATTGAGAGATGGAGCAACGCCATAGGGAGATGGAAACCCACCAAGATCACCGTCATTCTGAGATGATGGCCAAGATGGACTTACTCACAGAGCGCATGGGCGCCCTCATACCCACCATTGCCCCCCCTCGGATCGACCCAAGGAGTATGTCCCTCCTCGTGAGGCTAACCGCCCTCCCCCCTTAGAGACCGGGCATAGCCCACAAGGTCTCGGTGATACCCGTGGCATTCCCCATAGCACTTATGAGACGGGTGAGCCCTCCACTCGACATGATGAGCCCCTCCTTCCCTCCCCCATTACGAATCCTTCAAGCCCATCCTTGGCACCCCAACTCCCCCATAACAGAAGCTACTTGCACACTCAAGGGAATGGCTCCAATGCAAATCTTGGGCAGCATGGAATCCACGGAGTGCATGGGCAGCATGCATATGGAAATGGGCAGCATGCATATGGCAATGGGCAGCATGCACATGGCAATGGGCAGCATGCATATGGCAATGGGCACCATGCATATGGTAATGGGCAGCATGGACATTTTGGACAGCAAGGTCCTAATGGGCAATTTGGTCCTCATGTAATGCACGGGCAGCATGGCCCCCATGGGAATTTTGGACAGCCAGGGATTGGACAGCAAGGCATGTATGGATAGCATGTAGCACATGGCATTCATGGGCAGCCAGGCCCAAATGAGCTGCGTGACAAGATTGTGTTTACTAAATTCAATGGGTAGTTCTTCATCCCCAACTGAACTAGAGGAATGGACCTCTAAATTGGAAGCCTATTTTCTCATCTACCCCCGTACCGATGAGGCAAAGATCATTTTTTCCTCCCTTCATTTAGAAGGTTTTTCCCACACATGGTGGAGATTCCTTCAAAGAGAAAATCAGCAGTTTCCTGATTGGGAAGAGTTCAAGATGCATATGATCCAAGTTTTTGTCTCGCCGGTGGAAAAAGAACGCTTAGCTAGGCAATGGTATCAGTTTGATTAGCGAAATCTCACCGTGAGGGAGTACACCAAAACCAATTTATGAACCTATCCATGTATGTTGAGGCAGTCAGTGATGAGGCCAAATTGCATAAATACATTTATGGGCTAGATGCGCATCTCTTAGCTGATGTAATGGCTCAAAAGCCAACCACCCTGTTTGTAGCCATAGAATTGGCCGAACGCTATGGTCAAAAATACCGCCGCAATGAGGGCATGCAACCCATTGCCAGATAGCAAAGATACCCTATCAGAAAACTCCCATATGCTAATAATTATCACAGCAACAATGTAGGGAATGGCAGTCCCAAAATTCCTACTTACCCCACTTTTAATGCTAAAAGAAAATATGGCAGTTTTGGGATAGCACCACCCTCCAAAAGTGACCCAAAGTATGCTGAAAATAAGACAAGGAATGGCTTCAGTCCTAACGGTAAAAAATTCATTCCTCCTGAATTTTTCAAGGATAGAAAAGCCAAAGGCTTGTGCTTTAAATTCGGGGATAAGTACACGATTGATCATGCATCCAAATGCCCCTTTAAGAACGCCATTGTCAAGTTTAATAGCATGTATGTGCTAGAAGATAGTGACAAGTTGGAAGAGGACTTACACGACAACTCTCCAATGATGACACTTGCTGAAAATACTGAATATGAGGAGGATCTTGATACCGATCAGTTTTATGACTCACCGGACGGGTTCCCTTTTGACCCCGGTGGCTGCCCCATTGATAACATGCTTGGGAATGACCCTTGGCACAACTGGGCTTGATACTTCAATTTTCTATCTTTCTCCCTGACATAAGTGATTGATTCTTCATAGGATGTGGGAAACTTTCCTTTGACCTTCTCCCTTAGTAGAGGATGGAGTTCAGCTAGAAAACAATCTTTCTTAAGGCAATCAGGTACTCTTTCTCCCACGACTAAGGAGGTTGTCCATTTATCCCACAATTTTATAAACATGCCTTCATATGCTTGGTACTCCCCTAGTAAGATTTAGCAAAGATCTAAGAGTTGTCTCCAAAAATCTTCAGGTGGCTCTGTATCTTGGTACGTGTGCATGAATATAGTCTTGAGATCCTTCCAATTACCCCTTGTAGCCTCCGAGAGAGCTTGATACCACACTCAAGCATCACCCTTTATAACTAAAGAGAAGGCCCATACTTTGGTTGCTTCATCGTCTCGACCTGTGACTAGGAAGGCAATTTCTAAGTCATCCAAAAAGTCTAGAGCTTTCTCCCCTTTGTGCCCAAAAAAGCTTGGAAAAGCCTTGATAGGAAGATGTTGATCTAGCTCAATACAACATAAAGATGAACACGTCTAGACCCAAGTCATATCTTATTAAGGGTAGAATAAATGGATTCACAGATGCATTAATCTCAGCAAGACGACAAGAGCCCAATAAGCCCCTTATAATATTTTGAAACCTGAGCTTTGTGCTAACGATTATATGCACGATTTGTCTATCAAGTGGACGGATAGGTCCGTACAAATCCCTATGGTTCATGGGATACACTTAGAGTTGAATAAATATGTGCACATTAAAGGATATGTTATAATCTAAAATAGGGAGTATTATGGGATCAAAGGACAATAAGATCTCTCTCAGCTCCAAAATAGAAGACCAACCTTTGCTGAAAATGTATCTTTCTACTAATGCACACATCCATCCGAATGTTTTGAACCGATTGAAAGTTGTAAAAAGTAGGAGTAGTCATTTATGCAATAACTACAAATTTTCACTACAAAGTTTCATGAAGCGTGTTGTTGAAGCTCTGGCCTCTTAGATCCCACCATTTGAGATATGCGAAGGATTTTCTCACCACTGATTAGCCTAGCTTTGGTGTAACCATTATCATCCTTGTAAAGTTCATAGGCTTAGCTACCTTCTCAATTACTTTGAGTCTTCTTGCTAGTAGTAGTTGAAGCACATCACTATATGTAGCCTCTCGTCAATACCGCACATCATTGATGTATAACCCCCCCTCCAAAAACTTGTTAATCCCTGAATTTGAAAGTGCCTTCACCACTTGAAGACGAGGCTCCTTAGGGAGTGTCTTTACACTAGACACCAAGCACTCAACACAATGCCTTGACCTAGAGACTTGATGAGAGAAAGATTTCTCTTGAAGCAAAGAAGGGTGTGTGTAATTAACTTGCTTTACGCGCATACGTGCCATTTGTGGGTAAAGATTCTTCTTCTCTTGAGCTTCTTTTGGAGACCATAGTGGTACTCTTAAGCAATGAATCCCTTGAATAGGGTTTGATGAAGATTCCTCCTTAGTGATTCCTTGACAAATACTTTTTGAAAAAAATGACAACTCCTTAGATGTTTCTAGAAATTGTAGAGCGTAGCTTGAGAACTCCTCAATGGGGGCACAAAAAATGAGGGCTGAAATGATGAATGGGTTGTCTCTTACCCATCCAACCTCCAATCCTCACTAAGAGAACTAAAGAGGGGCACCACCTAGCCAAAGGGAGGATGGGCTAAGACATCCCTTTTCTCAAAGAGAATCAAAAGAACCAAGACACAAATTTACAAGAGAGAATATATGTACTAGACACCATATTAGAATATGAGAGAGAGAGATGAGAGGAGAGGGAGACAAGAGGAGAAGAGGTAGAGGAAGCTTGCCATTAGGAGAAGAGGTAGAGGAATCTTGCCATTATGTATTCATGGAATGAGAAGATGAGAAGAGAGGGAGATAAGAGGAGAAGAGGTAGAGGAATCTTGCCATTATGCTACATAATAAAAGAACTTACTCATAGCTTACCTCAAAGAGATGGACTAGCATGAGGGTATTCTAGAGTGCTCTCATGTACTTGTCATTGTCATTCTCCTTGTCCTCCTCTCCATGGGCTCCTTATATAGTCTCCATGAGGGATTAGATTAATCTAATCTTCTTGATTAACATAATCATAGATGACGTATGGCATCTTTAAAAATATGGAGAATAGTGGATGGGACAAGTCCCCACCTTGGTCATCATGCAAGAAGCCAAGGGTGATGGTAGAGAAAATAGAGAAAGGGAGCTAGATTACAAGAGGTGGGTGTCCAACGCACATTATTATAATATTTTCACAAGAAGGATAGAATGGAAAGTTGGTGTGGTGAAAGAGAGAAGAAAATTGCATGGAGCCAGCAGTCTGCACCTTCGTAACTTCAAATCGGTGAAGAATCTGAAAAAAGTTTCGTCTACAACTTTGTAGATCAAGTCAAAAACAATTGGGCCCAAGAATTTTCTTGAAATTTGTATTTCCTTGGGAGTTATTGAGATGATAAAAAATGGCTTCCAAAAGCTGCTTTGACTTTAGTCCCCCATATATATATAAATACATATAAGCATGTGACAGAAGGGGTCCATGCTTGTAAGCTTTTTTGTAAGATCTAAATAACACCATGATGCGAATATTGACTTGTGTACTAGGGTGAGGTATCCTCTAATAATGGTGATAGATTCCAAATCTTAGTGATGCAGGTGGAACCCATGTGTAGTTCAAGGCTAGTCCTTTGAAAAATCTATGCACTCACTCACTCAACTCCTGGGTGTAATTCATTTCCATCTTCACTAAGATAATCATCTCTTTTACCCTTTACATTGACATCCCTCCTAAGAACTTTTTCCCCCCATTTGCTAGAGTTATCATAATCGAGAAGCAATGTAGCACACCTAGTGCTTGAAGAGTAAACCCAAAGTGATATGGTAAGGCTCTTGATAAGGGTTTTGGCCAAATTTTGTGGTAAAAATCCGGTTTGTTAAAAACCCGGATCAACGGCTCCCCCTGAAAGATAACTCTGCGTACCTCAAACACTTTTTCAGGTTGCATATGCATTTTCTCCTCATGAAAGATGACATTATGGCTACGGATCACTTTTTGCGCCTGCAGATCCCATAGATGGTAACCCATCTCTCCTACATCTTCATAGCCAATGAAAATGCATTTGACACTCTTAGGATCTAGCTTATTGTGTTTGTCCTTAGGCACATGGCAAAATGCCTCATAGCCAAAGACACGCAAATGATCATAAGAGGGGGGTTTGCCTTCCCATACCTCCTCTACAATCTGAAAGTCAATGCCACTGCTAGGCGACCTGTTAATGAGATGCACTGCAGTAGTAACTACCTCAGCCCAAAAGTGCTGTGATAAGCCAGCCTGGCTAAGCATGCTACAGACCCTTTCCTGAATGGTCCTATTCATGTGTTCAGGCCATACCATTCTGGGGTGGGGTGTAAGGGGCGGTCAACTGACGCTTAATACCCTGCTCATCACAAAATTACTCAAAAGCATGTGATACATACTCACCCCCATTATCTGATCTTAGGCATTTTAGCCTTTTCCCAAACTAGTTTTCTACCAATGCAAGCCAACATTGAAATGTATCTAAGACATCGGATTTCCTCTTTATGGGATAAGCCCAAACCTTACATGAGTAATCATCTATGAAAGTAACAAAGTACTTTGCCCCACCAAGTGACTGACAGGGCATGGGCCTACATACATCTGAGTGCACAAGAGCCAAGGGCTCACCCATGCATTTCTTACCAGACTTTTTATGCATATTTCTAGTCTGCCTGCCATATAAACAATGATCACAAGAATCATAATGGGAAGAGTCAAAAGACGGAAGATACTGCAAAGCACGGTGCATTTTTATTCCTTTAAGAGACATATGTCCCAAACGAGTATGCCAAAGGGATACATGGAGAATAGAACCCATAGGCAAAACATGATTCAATGTAGCTCCAAATACAAGTAAGGGATAGAGACTGCCAAACTTGGCACTTCTTGCAAGTACAAGCCTGCCACGAGTAATCTTCCATGCAGAGTCTCCAAAAGACACAAAATACCCTGCATCATCAAGCTATCCAATTAACATAAGGCTGTGTGTCAATGTAGGTACATGGCGCACATCATGCAAAACAAAATAACTGCAAGAAGGAAACTGCAACCAAACATCTCCAATGCCCACAATGTCAAGAGACTTGTCATCACCAAGACACACAGAACCTGACATGGTATGATAGGTATGAAACCAATCTCGACAGGATGTCACATGGAAGGATGCACCTGAATCCAAGGGCTAGCACTACGTATATATAAAATGTATCTCAGAAGTCTGTAAGGCATCACATGAAGAAGTTGCAAGTATGTAATCATCATCTGAATCAGTGGCTTGCATGACATTAACCTCTTCTATCTTCACACTGGACTTTGCAGGCACAATACTATGCTCAGAAGACTTTTCCTGCACTTTTTCTTTTCCCTTTTCCTTGCACTTATCATCGCGCATTTTATGGCACTATGGCCTAATATGTCCTGCTTTCCTACAATAATGATAGGTAAGATCAGAGTTCCATCCACGGGACTTACTGCATGTTAGATATGATCAATGCCCCACCCTCATTAGGTGCTACCAATGATCCATGGTGCTCAAAGTTGTAAGGCCCCCATTATGAGGAGAAGCCAAATGTGAGCCCGGACATTGGTTGAGTCCTGACTTGTATATCAGATGAGGTCTATGTGACCAGATGGCAAAAAGGTGACTGTTGTGGGTTTAATCTTTGGGTTAGATGGAGTGGTTAAGCTGGTAGCAACTCGAGGCGCATTGCATCGAGTTGCGGTGTAAGGGAGTTAAAAGGGGCCCCTATTGTGGGGTCCGGGGGCCGCAAAAGCGGTCCCTGGCTGGGGGGTCCTAGGGGGGCCAGCGGCCCCCCTGGCGGGGTCCGGGGGCAGCACGCCCGGCCTGATGGTAAAGGGAATATTCCGTGGAATATTCCCTGGCCAACTAGTGGAGGCTCATATGGTAGTCGCAGGCCGACCTAACGACCTTCGCGGGCAATAAAAGCTAAACCCTTTCACAGCCATCTCTCACTCATCTTTCACCTAGTCAGAGTTGTTGTTCCAGCTAGCCTTAAGCTCTTCACCTATCTTCTGTCTAGATCGCCATCTAAGCTTCACACAGTGGAAGCGCATAGGTGGATAGAGCCATCTTTGTATCAGTTATTTGAAGTTAAAGAATTTACTGATTCTTCTCTTATCTGTTGTGTACTCTCTATCTCTTTCTCAGATTCTATTCGCTGCGTCGTGTAATATTTTACATGGTATTAGAGCCCAGGGGGCTCTAGAGATCGGAGAGCGTGCAAGAGGCAAAGGCTTCAACAGAAAAGAGAAACTATGTCGACTTTCGAAAGCGGTACAGGAGGTGGTGTTGCTGTACCGGCTATTCAAACACTGAGGATTCGTCCACCAACCTTCAGTGAAGGCAAGTTAGATGGTACAAACTACACCTTGTGGAAGTTCAAAATTACAACTATCCTTGATTCTTATGAGCTTCTGGAGACTGTGCTAGGGACTGACGCAGAACCACAGCCTACCCCCGACCTATCAAATCCTAGTGTGATGATTCCTCCGAATGCAGATCTTCTACGAGCTTGGAAACGAAGGAATGCAGATGCATTGTGTGCCTTAGTTACAAGCTGTTCTGACAGTGTTTTGACTTTGATTAAGCATACAATCAAAGCGTCAGAGGCTTGGAATGTACTAAGGAGTCAGTATGAAACATGAAACCAAACAAGGATTCAAAACTTGGAGAATCAACTAACAGCGGAGAAGTTCGCTAAAGGAGAGACGGTTGAAGCATTCATCACTCGGATTAAGAATCTGCACAACCAGATGGCTAGCGCTGGGATACAAAAGACTAGCGAAGAGCTAGCTCGGAGGTGTCTTCAGATTTGTCCACAAAAGTTTGATGGACTACTAACTGCCCTTAATACTCAAGTGAGACCTCAAGCTTTGACTTTTGAGGAGTTTTGTGCATTATTAATGGAGGAGGAGGTGAGACTGAAAGCCCGAGAAGGAAGCAACAATGGAGATGCTGCATTCTCTGCCAATGCAAAAGGCAAAGGTGTTTTCTCCACCAAAAATGATGGTGACAAAAAGAAGAAGGGCGGCAAGAAGAAGTTTCAAGGAGAGTACTTCTACTGCAAGAAGAAAGGACATGCAATTGCAGATTGTCGTGTCAAGAAGGCAGATGAAAAGAATGGTACCCTTAAAAGTAAAGGAAAAGAGATAGCCAATATGGCTGAAGCAGAGTTGGAATTATTCATGGCGACCATTGAGGAAGTGTGCTCCTCGGCGCAAGAAGAATCTACCACTGACTCATGGGTGTTGGATAGTGGGGCCTCCCATCACATGACCAACAAGAAAGGTCTATATAGTTCTATGTAGCCTCTACAAGAATCCATCACTATGACGGTTGGAAATGATGCTAAATGCCCTGCTGCGGACACAGGTACTATTTCTTTTGTTGCTGCAAATGGTGAAGTCAAAAAGCTTTCAAATGTGTTGTATGTTCCCGAAATCAGGAGAAATCTCTTATCAGTTGCTGCCATAACTGATCTTGGTCATGAAGTGAGATTCAAGAAGACAGGTGTAGAAATTATTGATAGTGCTGGCACAATTGTTGGCAAAGGAGAAAGAAGGAACAACCTGTATGAGCTAAGTGCTCTTACAGCCACCACTGGAGTGGTCACAAGTAAGCTTTGGCATGAAAGGTTTGGACACATTGGATTTGCAGTATTGAAGGAGATGCACAAGCAAGGTATGGTTGCTCACCTACCTACAATAACTGAATTGAAGGAACCATGTGAAGCTTGTATGATGGGCAAGCAACAGAGAAAGGCATTTCCACAAGAAAGCAAGAATAGAGCACAGGCTCCTCTAGAGTTGGTGCATACTGACTTGTGTGGTAAGATGCCTACACAGGCCTTGGGGGGATCTTCTTATTTTATGTTGATTGTCGACAACTACAGTAGGAAGATGTGGGTGTACTTCCTTCATGATAAGGCTCAAGCTTTTGGTAAGTTTAAAGAATGGCTAATACTTGTTAAGAATGAAACAGGGAAAAGTGTGAAGAAATTTAGAACAGATGGTGGTGGTGAGTTCAACTCAAAGGAGTTTGAAGGATTTTGCAAGAGCAAAGGGATCAAGCGTCAATTGACGACGCCTCACACACCTCAGCAGAACGGTGTTGTGGAATGCAGGAATCGCACCATTGTGGAGATGGCAAGATGCATGCTAAAGGGCAAGGGATTGCCTAACCATTTTTGGGCTGAAGCTGTTAATACTGCAGTCTACATTCTAAATCGGAGCTATACAAAGGCTCTCAAGGGAAAAACACCTCACGAGGCTTACACTGGTAAGAAACCATCTGTCTCACATTTCAAAATTTTTGGATGTGAATGTTATGCACATGTTCCAGATGAGAAGAGAAACAAGTTACAACCAAAAAGCAGAAAATGTATCTTCTTGGATTATAGTGATGAGCAGAAGGCTTACAAATTATATGACCAAGAGGCAAAGAAGATCATCGCGAGCCATGATGTGGTTTTCAAGGAGGAGCCACATACAGTGGAGGAGGAGAAGGCAAGTTCTTCCACTTTATCATCAAGCGAAGAAGTAGTCCACTATGAACCTGTCCCGAAAGCTATCCCTATCCTTAAGGAGGAGGAAGCATCATCTTCAGATGATGAGGAAAAAGTTCACCAACCTGACATTACCCCACCGGAAAAGCCATTGCCATGTTGGGTGAAGCAGCTCTATGACCACAATAATCCTATCCCTGCATCTGTTGAGGAGAAGGCAGATGGACCAAGGAGGTCTCAGAGAATAGAGGAGCAAAGGAGGGCTTCTGATCACATAGTCAATATGGCCTTGATGGTTGAGATTATGAGAGAAGTAAAGGAGCCAACTGACTTAGAAGAAGAACTTGCAGATCCATCATGGAAGGCTGCTATGCAGGCGGAGTATGACAGCATAATGAAGAATGACACTTGGGAGCTAGTGGATCGACCAGTAAAGCGGAAGGTTATTGGCACCAAGTGGATCTGGAAGGTAAAGTACAAGGCTGATGGTACCTTAGAAAAGTACAAAGCTAGACTGGTTGCCTAAGGATTTTCACAAGTTGAAGGGTTTGATTTTCAAGAGTCATTTGCCCCAACTGCCAGAATGACCACTATTCGCATGGTACTTGCAATGGTTGCCCACAAGAAGTGGCCAGTGTACCAAATGGATGTTAATTCAGCGTTCTTAAATGGTGACCTCAAGGAGGAGGTGTATGTGGCTCAGCCACCAGGGTTTGAGGCCCCCCATTCTGAGAACAAAGTGTGTAAACTGAAGAAGGCATTGTATGGGCTGAAACAAGCCCCCAGAGCATGGTACCAGCAGATAGATAGGTTCTTTTTAAACCTAAACTTCAAAAGATGTGCCTCAGATGCTAACTTGTATATTTACAGGGATGGTAAAAAGTCTGTAGTGATTCTCCTATATGTGGACGACCTTCTTATTATAGGTGACTATGAAGATATGATCAACCAAACTCGAAAGGCTTTGAGTTCTGAGTTTGAAATGACAGACTTGGGCTTGCTGCACTATTGTTTGGGGATTGAAGTATGGCAAGAGCCAGGAAAGATCTTCATCTCTCAGAAGAAGTATGCATGGGAGATCTTGAAGGCATTTGGCATGACCGAGTGCAAGGAGATAGCTACACCTATGGAGGTGAATGCAAAGTTATCCGTCGTTGAGGATACATCAGCACTAGCAGACATTGGGAGGTATAGGAGGTTGGTCGACAGTCTGATCTACTTGTGTAACACCAGACCAGATATCAGTTTTGTTGTTGGTGTTTTGAGCAAATTCTCAAACAAATCTCATGAGAGTCATTGGAAGGCTAGGATGCGGGTGCTCAGATACTTGAAGAAAACTCTTGTTTATGGTATCACATACAGTTTCGGAACTTCTCTTGTGGGGAACTGTGACTCAGATTGGGCAGGAGACATTGATTCCAGGAAGTCAGTTTCTGGTTATTGTTTCTCTTTGGGTTCAGGAATTTTCTCTTGGATTAGTAAGAAGCAACCAACAGTGGCATTGTCTTCTACCGAAGCAGAGTACAAGGCAGCTTGCTTTGCTGCATGTGAGGCCGTATGGTTGAGAAGGATTCTATGGCATATGGGAGTGCAGGATGAAGAACCAGCTGTGCTGAGATGTGACAATCAGAGTTGCATCGCCATTGCCAAAAATCCAGTGTTTCATGCACGCACCAAACATATAGAGATCCAGTATCACTATGTGCGTGATTTGATGGAGGATGGGATAGTGGAATTGGTCTACTGTCCAACAAAGGAGAATGGAGCAAATATCTTCACCAAAGCACTTACGAAGGATCTGTTCAAGTTCATCTTTAGAGACTCAGCATTGGGCCGAGGAGATAGTTCACCTATGGGTGGACATTGAGGGGGGGTGTTAGATATGATCAATGCCCCACCCTCATTAGGTGCTACCAATGATCCATGGTGCTCAAAGTTGTAAGGCCCCCATTATGAGGAGAAGCCAAATGTGAGCCCGGACATTGGTTGAGTCCTGACTTGTATATCAGATGAGGTCTATGTGACCGGATGGCAAAAAGGTGACTGTTGTGGGTCTAATCTTTGGGTTAGACGGAGTGGTTAAGCTGGTAGCAACTCGAGGCGCAATGCATCGAGTTGCGGTATAAGGGAGTTAAAAAGGGCCCCTATTGTGGGGTTCGGGGGCCACGGAAGCGGCCCCTGGCTGGGGGGTCCCAGGGGGGCCAGCGGCCCCCTGGCGGGGGTCCGCGGGCAGCGCGCCCTGCCCGATGGTAAAGGGAATATTCCTTGGAATATTCCCTGGCCGACTAGTGGAGGCTCATATGGTAGGTCGACCTAACGACCTTCGCGGGCTATAAAAGCTAAACCCCTTTGCAGCCATCTCTCACTCATCTTTCACCTAGTCAGAGTTGTTGTTCCAGCTAGCCTTAAGCTCTTCACCTATCTTCTGTCCAGATCGCCAGTCAGCAGGCCGACCTAACGACCTTCGCGGGCTATAAAAGCTAAACCCCTTCGCAGCCATCTCTCACTCATCTTTCACCCAGTCAGAGTTGTTGTTCCAGCTAGCCTTAAGCTCTTCACCTATCTTCTATCTAGATCGCCATCTAAGCTTCACACAGTGGAAGCACACGGGTGGATAGAGCCATCTTTGTATCAGTTGTTTGAAGTTAAAGAATTTACTAATTCTCCTCTTATCTGTTGTGTACTCTCTATCTCTTTCTCAGATTCTGTTTGTTGTGCCGTGTAATATTTTACACTGCGACCACGTGACTTGGACCTGGACTTCTAAGAGTCCATGCCCTTGTGATCATTGTCATGCCTGCCATGTCTGCCACCTCTAACGGTCAATGTATGTGAAGAGCGGAAAGCATCATTATTTCTCTTGTTGATTTCCTCAGTCAATAAAGCACTCTCAACATCTTTGATTATCAGCCCATCAATCTTGTTCATGCATATGGTAGTACGAAAGTCATCCCATGATTTAGGGAAGGTGCCAAGAAGAAACAAGAGGTGGAAGTTTTCTTTGAACTCAATACCCTGTGACAATAGACTCTTCATGATAGCATGAAACTGACTAAAATGAGATGAAAGGGAGGTCCCCCCCCTTCATGTGAAGGTCCATTAACTGTTTCAACCAATACATCTATGATGTAGGACTCTGCTGTACATAGAGCTCCTCAATCTTCTCCCATAAATCCCATGCACTCTGATTCTCATCTTCAACAACATTATAATGGATCTCTTCAAAGAGTGACAAAATAATGGTAGACTTACATATCCTCAGGTCTGACACCTTTGAAACGCAAGGGTTTAATCTGCAACTTATGCACCAAAACCTGCCATATTTGGGACTTCCAATATCCATAGTTGGTACCATCCAACTTGGCAATGTTAAAGAGATCTGTGTCTTTCAGATGACTAGCCATACTATCCCAAATCAATGCAAAAAATGCAAAATTGTAGGTTTCTGTAATTAGCAGAAAATACACTAAAATTGGCTAAAAGAGTGGATTTTACCAAGAGAAGCACCTGTCCACCAAATATGACCAAGATAACATTAAATAGTAAGCATTACCCTCAAAGAAGTGCTCAAAATCTACAGATTTCAGCTTGATGTAATAAATGACAGATTTCAGTAAACGAGAGCTAACTGTGCCAAAAGCGGATCCCAAGTCAATCATATACTGCTAAGACCATAACCAGCATCATGCGGGCATAACATAGGCATGTGACAATCGATATGCATGAATCCAACACCGAAACATGTCACGAAATATCTGCCAATGAGTAGGCACACCCCCCAGTCAACGGAGCAAAGTGTGCATGGTGCCACTACCAAGACTTGACACAAGTAGGTGTCAGTTCACAAGGAAAGAGACCCAAGTCAAAGAGTCAACTCATAAGCATCGGAAGGAACCGAGACATATGAACCATGCATCATCCCAAAGGGTAAGAAATCCTAAAAAGTCTCAAAAGCTCAAATAGCATAGACTGCCTGCTCAATGTCTATCAAGCATCCAAAGACGCTCCCACTGGAACAAAAGCTATAAATATCAAGCAACAAAGCTTGAACAAAGCATGCACAAGCACCAATGACAAGTGTCCAAGATCAAGCATCAATGATACATCCCGAACATGTAGACGGTAGAGCATCCATATGTAGTATCCATAGACATCATATACATCCCAAATGTAACTTTGGCAAGCCAATAAATAGCCCAAGTAAGCTCTGGGAATCCAAAGTCAAGCCAAGACAAAGCTCTAGTAGCAAAAGGCTCCAAACAATGTAACTAGCATGCATAGGTGACATAGCGCGTAATGGCGGTTAAGGCGGTCAAGCATAGACCAAATCATGCCATAAGTGCATCAAAGGCAGAGCATCAAATGCTTTCCAAAGCTTAGTTTAAGATCAATCAATGATTCAGAGTGTAAGCCAAGCTCAAAGTCAGTCCCCAAATGTCAATACATCACTATGTATGCCCGAAACATAGCCCAAATAGCATAGGCATAACCAAGCATGAGTTAAATAGCTTCAGCCCAACTATGTTGTCACGTGCCCGTTTGTCCGCTTCTGGGACACATCTTAGCAGCCCATCGAGAGGAGGGTCTAGAAGGCTCTTCCTAGCACTTGTAGGGAATGACACAAGGTTTGCGATCTAGGTCTTCCCAAGTCTGCGCCGAGTGGAAGTGTCCAGCCATTCCCACGTGGGATCAACCTAAGGTCAGGGTTCTTTTTCCTATCAGCAAAGTCTCTAGGAAGGAGCTAGCATCGAGCCCTAGTTGTACCACCTTTCGTAGGGACGATAGGACAAAGCGGTTTCAAGATGCACTTGGTTCATGGAAAATGGAAAACAAGAGGGATGCGAAGCTCAACCTCTCTGCCGTATGGCATAGCCCCATTCCTTTCCCCTAAAACAAAATAATCCGAAAATTCTACATCTACTAACACTAGGTCTTCATTGTCTTATTATCTCATCATTTGAGAAAAGTTCCCAGCTAACCAAGACCACCCTTCCATAGGACGGACCTAAGTCACGTCCACCGCACTTTCCTCAATTTGCTTTAGTTATCTAATTACCTAACACATTACGTTTTGACATGCAAAATCAGCTTCCTTAATTTAAAAAATTAATCACGGGTTCCTTCAAGTAACTTAGACATTGATACAAAAACAATGTCAAGCAAGTTCCTTTTTCTCAAATATTTGTTCTTTATTTATCATACTTTGGAGTACATCCAATATCATGCCCGAAGGCTATCCCAGCAATCTACAGGATTGCTGCTCCAAGTTCCACCCATGGACTAGTACATGGGCCTCAAGATCCCATCTCGAGTCACGTCGGCCTCTTGCGCGGGATCCGGAGGCAAGGGATTTACAGCCAGAGTCTCCCTTGGCACCTAAGCATCCTCCTGCTCCAAGTAGTACCCACGGAGAGACCTCTCGCGGCGGGTTAGGTCCATATACCCAGCACGGCTAACAACCCCTTTAGATAGGATTCCTGCCTCTCCCTCCAAGCTTTCAACCTAAAGCATTAAGTGTTTTTCTTGAATTAGTTCCTTGAGCAAAGAGATCAATTAATGTACCTAAGTACAAGTGCGAACATTTCGGAGGTCGTTTGTATGACTGACTGCTAAGGTGTGACTCCCTTTTTCTCGGATGCTCCCAGCACTCGATCTTGGGTCTTTTCATGACTTGGCGAGATCCTGGTATTTTCAACAAGATACGCAAGCAAAGGGTCTTGGTAAGTTGACTTATACTTGCCCTTTTCCCTTGGGTTTTATCTTAGGGTATCTTAGTCCCTAACTCAATTAGCTGGTCAGTCGAGGCAACGGACATGCCTTATTCGTAACCCAACCAAGGGTCTTTTAATCTCTGGGCTTGATTCATGTGTGCTACGTTGGTCGTTCCGCTTGCCCCTCCAGCATTGCCGGTGGCTTGGACGCCTACGCTTCCCGCGACATTCTTCTTGGGAGCCATTCGCCTCGCGGAGATTGGGCAGTTCGGACCTTAACAGGTTTCGGCTTGTTCGAGTTCAGTGGGAAAGATCGCCGAATGGGGTCCTTTGCTAAGGGAGTGGTTTGGGTGTGGCTTGATGTGGTTACCAACTCTCACTTCTTTCTTTCTCCAACTCTCTCTTCTTCTTCTTTTCACTTAATCTCCCTCTCTTCTTCTCCACTTATTCTCCTACTCTCTCTCTCTCTCTCTCTCTCTCTCTCTCTCTCTCTCTCATTTTCTCCTTCTGCTCCTTCCCTCTCTTTCTCTTCCTCTTCTCTTCTTTTCTCCTTCTACTCTTCTTCTTCTTCTTCCTCTACTACTTCTTTCCTCTCTCTCCCTCTACCTTTTTTTCTTCTTCTTGTACCTCTCTCCCTCTACTTCCTCTTCCTCTACCTCTCTCCTCCTCCTTCTCTTCTTCTACTTTTCTCCCTCTAGTTCCCTCTCCCACTCCTTCTTTTCCTCTCTCCTTCTCCTTCTCTACCTCTTCTTTCTCTTCTCTCTCTCCTTCTCCTTCTCCTTCTCTTCCTCTTCTTTTCTCTCCTCACTCCTTCTTCTTCTATCTCCTCACTCCTTCTCTCCCTCTTCTTCCCTTTTCTCTCTCCCTCCTTCTCTCTCTTCACTCCTTCTCTTCTCATGGCTGAGTTGGATGGCACTCACGGGGGGGAGACGGCTTGTTTGGAGGCCCAGGGAGGGTCCCGCAATGATTAGTCAACGGGGGGTGACTAAGGTCGAAGGCCCCAAGGCCCGTTTCAGTAGGATGACGAGGGGGAGGTGACGTGAGTCGTCCCCTGGGTGACGGCACAATACGTCAACCCCACGGCTGTCGTTGCAGCAAATCGCAGGGGGGAAACGTGAATGGATGGCCAGGGGGTAGGGTGGCTTGGGACGGAGCCCCGGGTGGCCCTGGGCAGCACTAGGGGATGGCGTATGGACAGTGATGATGGCGTATGGATGGTGACATAAGGGCGTAGCCTCCCTCTCCTCTGCCAGGGGATGGAAGAAGTCTCCCCTTATATAGGGGAGGGGAGGAGGTAGGTGGCATGGCAACCCCTCCACCTGGAGGTTGCATGCCTCCCTCCCCCATCATCCACCACTCCCACTCTCTCTCCCGTGCTATCGGCGGGGAGAGAGAGGGGAGTAAAAAAAATTTAAACTTAATGAGAAATTTTTTCTTTTCCTTTTACAATTCCAGGGGAGGGTTCCTATGGCCCATTACATGTGTACAACAGAGATTCACTGTGAAAAATTGAATATTTCAGCATCAAAATCAACTCCAAAATGGTGGCAAATCAATAGGCATACATCATCGAATCAATAGGCATCAATCGGGACCAATCGGGCATCAAATAGCAATGCCAGGCAAGCATAAGCATCAAATGTCACTGTAGCACTGTTATAAACTGCATGTGGACTGTTATGATAGTCCCAAAATAGTGCCAAATCAGACCCAAGTCAATGTCAATGCTCAAGGCTTCAATACCAAGCTCCAAGCATGTGTATAGGCATCAAATGAGACCCTTTTGAAGTGCCCAATGGCTTGGGGAAGAAGCTAGAGATGAAACGTGTGGGGCTACTGTCAAGAACATGCTAAAAACTGGTGCATTTTCTCTTGTAGATGTTTTTGAACCACATGGGCTTAATGAGGTGGAAGGGGGGCTCAAATGGGTGCCAAGGGTGGCCTATAATAGGCCTTAACAAGCCTCAGCAAACCAAGTGGAGAGAGAGAGCTTCAAACCTCCATGGGGAAGCTCAACAATGGTTGTCCTGTTTTCTGCAACCTATGAACTGAATTAGACCCTCAAAATAATACTTGAGTACCTCTGAATGAAGGGCTTGAGGGTGCCTCAATAGGTCGGGAGGAAGGTCGGGAAGGCGGGGAGTGATGAGAGCTCAATGGAGTCGGCTATGGCTGTCGGGATGGAGACCCAATGCGAGTAGGGAGTTGATGGGAAGCTGAGAATGCCACGAGCCAAGCTCAAGAGTTGGGAAGCCGAGCTCTGATATAGTTGAAAGGTGAGAAGGATCCAAGCTTGCACGCGAGAGCTATGGTGGGAGAGCAAGAGCAAGAAAGAGAGAGACAAGAAATGGAAACTCCAACAACCACAATGTGTGGCCGGGCCTTCCTTTATTCAAACTGTCACTAAAAGAATAAATAATAAGTGACTGTGATGGGCACCCGCCACCTGCAGTGTGCAATGCCGGGTAGTGTAGTAATACACGGACGGCTAGGTGAAGGCACCTTTACCCCCAACAAGTTTTAGGGGTGTTGTGCATTCAAAAAATGTGCCTTGTGCCTTTGACTTAGCTTTTGAGGCCACCCTTGTGCTTTTGGCCATTTCCCTTCATGCTTCTTCTGTTGTGTCCGCATTTTGAGTTTTCTTGGACTCCTTTTCTCCATCTTGAACTGGGGTTAACACTGTGACATTGACAAACAAGCAATACATGAGTTTACTCTATGTTTGCTCCCAATCATTCTTAGCCTTTAACTATTCTATAGTAGCACTTCCTGTAGGAACTCCATGTGCTAGAGTCATACCTCCTTCAATGTAATTCCAAACATCTTTGCCCTTCAAGAAATTTTTCATTCTAAACTTCCATGCAGGATAATGAGTTCTTATTAAGCTTCTTGTTCATTAGCTATTCGGTTGAAGTTGTCAAACATTTTGAGAAAATAGAAAACCTTGCAAAGACCTACAATTTGCTAGCAAGCTGATACTAGGTGCACCACAACTAAACATGTAGTTTTTTTTGTTGACTGCACAATAATAACTATAATCTTCAATATGTATATAAATTCATTTTGTGTCTGCAATGTAGTAAATGCCTAAAATCTTACATATTCAAAATCGATAACCTATGCATATGTAAATGGCAAGCACAATCGAAATTATAGTATATACAAAAACTATTTTTAGAACCACTTGCAAGTCCAAAACAGAGGCTAAAATGACCTCAGATGCCAAAAATCACAACAAGCAAGCCCTAAGAGGATTATCTATAGTATATAGGTTGTTCTTCCTACTCATCACATTTCAGTGCAATCAAAGACTATAGCCTTACCAACCTCACGAGCCTCTTGTGGCTATAACCTAAGGTAAATTGAGAAAGATGGAAGGGCTTGTTACCCATTACTTTCTTGCTTACTTTTGTGCTCCAACACTTTCACCTCAACCCTCAATCAAGCTCCATGCAACCACGGGATGGCTTTGATACTATGAAAATAGACAAGAGAGAAGAGAGGTGAAGGGACCATGAGGACACACACAAAAGTAATGGAAACTTGAGCACACATAGAGATAGGGCTGAAATCTTCTTCTTCTTTCTTCTTCTTCCACACAAAAGAACTAAGAAGGCAACATGATAAAATACTACTATGAAAAGTACACAACATATGCACACACAATCACTAACTGTGAACCCGCTATGAAAGAAGAGCTAGCATAATGAATGTACCATAACCAATAATGGACTATGTGGGTATAGTCCAGCTATAGAATCAATGGTGTATCCTCATGTTGGTCACCAAATACACTAGTGAATAATATCCAAACACATCACCAAGGCATGTAGTGGATACCATCTCATGTAGAGGCCAATATCTCAATATGTACGAGGGTTATGTTGCATACTAACTACTATGATAAGACATGTCTCTCCATAGTATGTTCCCTCAAATCACCTACTATGATAAGATATGTTGGGGTACACATGCAAAATTAGATAGAAGAATTTCACTTGGAGATTTTTCACATAATAGGGCAAGAACACTCTTCTAATGCTGCCTAGGGTATAAGAAGAAGCATAATATTTGGTTAGAGTGAGGAAAAAATTTACCAAGTATCATTATGACAAGGCAAGAATAGGCTTGGAGCATGTTTCCCAAGAGGTATCACAAATTCCAATCACTAGAACAAAGATATAACATGACTATAGTAGAGATTTCTATGATATACAAGGATAGCCCCATAAACACCTCACATGACAACACGTAGGCCGGTACTATCATCCTTTTCATGCATAATCTAATCATATGCCATTGATGGATTGAAAACAAGAAGTGCACAAGATTGTGATTGTATAATTGGTGAATATTTTTCACATGTACATGACACACTAGCCCCACTTTTAGTACAAATGTTATCACTCTTAAGCAACATTAGTATTGAGTAGTACCCTATGGTCCACAGGGAGCCATTTTGACACTCTCAAAATGCCTCATGCATGCCATAGGGTCTAGGTTACAAAACCACTTAACCTAGAAATATAAGTGCAACATTCAAGCTTGGCAAGTCCAATGCTATTTATTTTGAAGCACTTGATGAATAAAATGAAACACTAGAATAAGAAAGCAATAACTCTTGAATTGGAGATCATAAGATTGAAGCAATGGATGAATTGAGAGTCATTGAGCTATAACACTATTGAAGGATGAGCATGTCCATAGAGTTAAAGATCTCATAGTGTGTCATTGCATGACATAGAACAT
This sequence comes from Lygodium microphyllum, assembly GCF_053477565.2. NCBI lineage: Eukaryota > Viridiplantae > Streptophyta > Polypodiopsida > Schizaeales > Lygodiaceae > Lygodium > Lygodium microphyllum. The sequence continues at coordinate 69,250,098 of NC_141136.1, forward strand.
TATGTGCTTGAGGAATAGATTTCTCTATAAGTGAAAACCCTTAAAGGAGACAATATTTACTTAGATGAAGACTTGACACCAACACATGTGGTGCATATAAAAGAGCACATGCCACAAGTGTTTGAGGCATGAAAGGAGGGAAAATAGGAAAAATTTAGAGATGCGAAGGTGATCATCTCAAAATAAGGGCTAGGGGATGGTACATTGCTTGTAGAACCTTGAGAATACTTGTTTAGATATCTAATGGATTGGTCTCGGATTGGTCAAGTTGGATTCAATTTTCTTTGAGGACTCATTCAAAGGAAGATAGATTGTAGATATAAAGATGAAAATCATGCATCACCCTTAGCCATGGATAGATGGTAGAAGTAGAGGATCTAGAGATGTGGTGATGCTACATAAAGAGTGTATATAGGATATGATTCATATGGTACATAAATATAAAAATGCTTGCTATATTATACATTACAATGTGTTATTTGCAATCAGCATTCTCAAGTTGCACATCACAAGATGATTCATCAAACATGCCATCATATGAGGTCATCATGAGGTTTGCTAGTTTGAGAGAAATACTTTTACTTAGTGAGTTTTATGCACACAAGCAACCGAAAAAATCTTTTGGTGGCATGCAGGAACCCATGTATCATGCTTGGCCAATTGCGGAAATTAGGATGCAATTCCTAGATTAGGAAGTGTTCATGGACTAGCACCACACCCAGTCAATTATTAGCATCCTAAATATCCAAGGTACCATTTTACATGAGACATAGGAAGTGTATATATCAGTGTAGTGTAAGAGGGATTATTGAATGTAATACGTCGCCGTTCTGCCAACGCTGTTAAGATCCCCCCCTTTTTATTTCGCACTGTCACCGTCAAAATTTCCCCTTTTTAACTCCGAAATAAAAACAAATTATTATTTTTAAAAATTAATTATGTCTCTCCTCCCCCCAGTCGACGCCGTTGGATGGCGGAGGGAGGAGGAGTTGAACTAGGAGAAAAGCGAGGAGAAGGGAAGTGGAGCGACGGGGGTGGAGGAGGAGATCACAATGGCACAAGGAGTGAAGTGGCGGCAGAGAAGGCCGACGATCACGATGATGATAATGAGAAACCCCCCCCCCCCTCAAATACCCCTTCTTGATCTGCTGCATGGCAATGATCACAATGGCCGTGAGAGTGGAGTTAAGGCCTCCTCATCACGGTGCCTTCTCCCCCAATAACACCCTTTTGCCCCCCTATATAAATCCCCCCTCTCCTTGAAACTTGAGAAAGACGATAATCCCTCTCTACCTTTTCTCCCTAACTATTACCCTCTTTCTTTGTAAATCTTTCCCTCCCCCTTTTAGCAGAATCGTTATTCCTCTTTTCCCCCCCCTTGCTGCCAAATTGAGAAGGAGAGAAGGAGAGGGAGAGGTAGTAAAGAGAGAGGAAGAGAGAAGGAAAGAGAGGAAAGGAGAACCTAGAGTAAGAGAGAGAGAGAGAGAGGCCAAGGATGACTCCTCTCGAGGGCAAATGCTCGAGTACCCTCTCTTCCCATCACAAGTCCTGTAGCCACCCTATCGAATACCTTAAAGTGGACAAGAGATCGTGAAATTCAAGACAAAGCATATGGAACTTCTATACCAAGGAGTCCTTTGAGAGAAGTGAAGGTTGCTTTCCAGCTCCGAAATGGCCCCAAAGTGTAAACTCTCCCAAGTAACTGGAAAAGCCGCAACTACAAGAGAAGGATCAGGCAAAGACACCACTATCAACATGAATGGGTTATCAGGCGTGAATGATGCTAACTCGACACTCCCAAACCAGGTATCGCTACTAGGTCTAGACATTGAAATCAAATAATTAAGCATGAGCATCATTTGAGAAAAAGTCATACCTCGCATCAAGTAACTTGCATATTTTGAAAGGTAGCCAAAAAGGGTTTAATAACCATGAGTTTTTGAGAATAGATTAAGCATCTACGGGTTATTGCAAAAATTAAATCAAGTATTAGGTTCAAACAATCGCAAATGCATCATAGATTGCCAGGGTGCATAAATATTATGTATAGGTCAATTGCATCCTGTAGACTATCATAGTGAATTAACTCGCATTTACAATGAATGCATGTATACTCACATTTGAATAATTAGGTCATGCCTTTTGAGTTGCATAAATGCACTAGAAGGGATATTAATGATTAGGGATCTTGCATTGCATCGACAACTCAGGGAAGGCCTGCATTCTAGATTTTCATGGCATCATAAATAGCCTCAATTGCACCACATAATAGGGAATGCACGTAAAAAGGTAGGTTTAAGATGTGCATGTCAAGTGCCAAACTTAACTGCAAAGGGTAGTCTAGTAAATGAAACCTTACATGATAAGTGAAGCTAAGACTTAATTCGACTCAACTAGGGTTCTAATCACAAATAGGTCAAGTTGCCCTTACGTCCATATTTTTAATTATTAGAGTCAACATCCTCTTTGGTCCCTACTCCAATAGCCAACCATGATGGACCCAAAACACTCTTGGGTATATCATTCTTTTTAAAATGATACATCTTGAAGTTGACACAAGAAGGATCAAATGTCATACACACATGAAGAATGACTATTCGCCAAGTACATTCGATGCTCGCAACTATTTCGAAATGGTAAATAGACTTAATTTATGCTTGACTTGCAAGAGGAGTAGACACAAGTTCCTGCTATCTTGAGGGAATGAAACCCTAGGATGAACTTAGAACCCCGATAGAATTCTAAGATGGAAAAATGGTTACCAACGGATCAATTAAATCCTAGGCTGGGATCTTATGATGAGAACCAAAGGTTAGTAACTTGGGGAAGCTGTCATCCAAAAATATAGCAAAATTGATCACCCCTATTACATAGGAGAGAGATCGGAAAGGGGTTATTCTCTATCCCTCAGAAAATAATGGAAAATGACGCCTAGGAAGGAAAGGCCAAGAAGGGTGATGATAGCATCAAAGATGAGGACTCCACCTTAGTAGATGTCCTGAGCACTCGCCTTCATTCTTTGTTTGTGCTTGTAAATCTAGATTCAATTTCTGTGAAAGAATAGTATGACCCAAGCTCACAACGGAAATTTGAATAATGAATCAGGTTGAATTCAAGGAGGGCATGCCAAGCTACCCCCAACAGGCCACCAACCCTAGCCAAGGGGATTCCAAATAACCGTGATAGGAACGTGGACCAAACCGGCCACGAGAGGTATCTTTGTGGGTTAGTTTGAATGTAGGAGGATGCTTGGATGCTTGGATGCTGGGGGGACTCTGGCTGTAAATTCCTTGCCTTCGGGTCCTACTCAAATGATTTACATGACTCGGGATAGATTCTTAAGGCCCTCTTACTAGTACAAGGGCAGAATCTTGGAGGAAATAAGACACAACCTCACAGATTGCGGAATTCGTCCTTTTTGGACAAGACTTGTATTTCAATTAAAAGGATAATATAAAGTTCACTTCCAAAGAATTTGTCTGAGTTGTTTTTGTGTCAGTTCTATAAGTTACACAAGCAAATCCTATTTCCTAAAATGCTTAATTAAGAAAGCTATTTTTTTAAATGTCTCACATAAATGTGATAGGACCTAATTAGATAACTAAAGAACCCCATTGAGGGAAGTGAGTGGGCGGAACCCTTGACGGATACGTCCTATGGTAGGATGGTCCTAGAGAACTGGGAGGCTTCTGACAAGGTTTACTGATGTTTGACCTTTAGGTATTATTAAGTTAGAACCCGACTCATGCCATTTTAGGGGGCGCGGGCGGAATGGGACTATGCTCTACGCGGAGAGAGGTTGAGCGGCACATCCCTCTCGTTTCCCATTCTCTTTGAACCAAGTGCAGTATGGATCTGCTTTGAATTGGGTATCTGAGTGGAAAGTAGGATGTCCAGGAACCCGACACTAGAATGCTGTCAGGAGACCTCAACCACCAAGAACCCAAATTTTAGGTCGATCCTAGTGGGTTCGGCCGCAAATGTTCCATTGCAAGAGGGACTTGGAAAACCCTAGGTGACAAACCCCGTAACATTCCATGGGAGTGTCGGGCAACGACACTAATATTCGTTTCTCGATGGACCGTTAAAATGTGCTTGGACAGCTAGGCGGGCACATTACATTGAGCATCGACTACCAATTTATCTAGAATACTATTTATTATATATACACAATAAGTGCATACATCAATGTTAGAGGGACATGTTGTATACCAACTACTATGATCAGAAGTGCCTCCCATAGTGTGTTCCCTCAAACCAACTACTATGATGAGATGTGCTAAGATACATGTGCCAAATTAGATAAAGAGGTCTCACTTGGAATTTTTGCACATAAAAGGACGAGAATGTGCTTCTAATGCCTAGGGTATAAGAAGAAGCATAGCTATTTGGTTAGATTAGAGGGAAAAATCACAAAGTATCATTGTAACAAGGCAACAAGAGGGCTTGGAGTCTTTTTCCTAGTCGTTGTTGGATAACAAACATCATAATCATGCACATGTAGAATAGGGGACAAATTTTCATGCATTGGGAAGTGCTCATGGAATAGCTACATATAATGTATTGTCTTATTGGCTAGGCTCAAATGTGCTCACATGTTGGAATAATAAACAAGGTGCCAACACAATGGATTATTTGATGGGATCATTATATTGAAAAATCAATATACAAAGCTTTATTATATCTAGTAGGCTAATTAAAATAGTAGTAGTACATGCATGCTTGACCTTCCCTATAGCTTGTGGCTATATGAAAGACAAACTATACTCACCCACCTCCCAACAACTCAAATATCCAAGGTTCTTTATAGCTCACAAGAAATTTTTGGCAAATATCTTGGATAGCTTAGTAATATATGGATTCCCATACAGCAAGGCATCACATGACATGCTTCCACACAAAACACCATGATGAGGAGTCCCATGATACATGAGCCAAAGTACACCAAGAGGTATCTCTTGGAATTTGCACACAAAGCAAAGATAGAGTGTTCTTCAGATACCTAGTGTGTTTACTAGTAATTTGGGATTTGATGGAGATTCTAGTGGTTCAGAGAGTTTGGATGATGAGCTTGGCATTCCTTCAGTCAAGACACCAGGTGTACAAAGAGCACATAGTAATGTAAATGCTCCATTGAGTGATCTTGTGGTATGCAGGTCTAGTAGGGTCACATACCCTATTAAAAGATTTGATTTTGAAAGTTATGCAGCTCACCATTATGCTTATATGGTGAAGGTATTTGAGGGTGTTGAGCTTATGTATTTTGAGGATGCCGTTGGTCATGCTCATTGAGATGTAGCAATGGATGAGGAGATGGTTGCATTAGAAGCCAAACAGACTTGGGATTTGGTACCCTTGCCTAAGGGCAAGAAAGGTATTGGGTTTAAAAAACCAAGCATAATGCAAATGGTTTGGTTTTAGCAAGTATAAGGCTAGGCTAGTTGCAAAAGGCTATGCTCAAACATATGGCATAGATTATGAATAGACATTCATCCGGCCAGTTGCTAAGATGGCAACTGCTAGATGTGTGATTGCTTTTGTAGTAAAACCAAAGATTGGAGTTTGCAACCAACAAATGCATGTTAATAATGTCTTCTTACATGGTGAATTTCAAAAAAAGATGTAGATGGATTAGCTAGTAGGTTATGAGGATTTAGAGCATCCCACATATGTGTGCAGGTTAAAGAAGACACTCTATGGAGGACTGAAGCAAGCGCCTAGAGCATAGTTTGATAAGATCAGAGAGTATCTTGTCAATATTATCTTTTATATTTCTGATGTTGACCACTCACTTTATGTGAGAAAGGGAGATGTAGGTTTGGTTATCATAGTCATTTATGTGGATGACTTGATTATTATAGGTGACCATGGCAATGGGATTGCTAAAGTTAAGGATTTTTTAAAGAACAATTTTGAGATGAAGGATTTAGGTAAGCTAAGATAATTTCTTGGTATTGAGGTGATTAGATTTGATAAAGGTATATGGCTATCCCAAAGGCAATATGGCTTGGATATGTTATCCAAGTATTGTATAATAGCATGTAAGCCTCTTTCAGTACCATTGGAGAAAAATGTGGAGTTGACTGCCTATGTTGGGGATGAGATAAAAGACCCTACTATGTTCAGGAGGATAGTAGGGAGTCTGATTTACATGACTATCACATGACCACTTGACCTATGTTGTTGGCCTCATCAGTCAGTTTATGCATATGCCTAGAAAGCCTAATTTGGATGCAGTTAGATGCATATTGAGGTATGTGAATTCCACTTTATGGACTTTTTTATGTACTTGTTGCAAGAGAGATTGACTTGGTATATATTACAATACAAGATCCAATAGCTGACATTTTCACAAAGGCATTGGGTATAGAGAAGCTTTGAAAGTCTCAAAGCTTACTTGGAGTTGCAAAGATAGACTTGAGCTTGAGAGGGAGTATTGAGATGGCATGCTCAACACGTGCGGATATTGATGATGGACCGCTTGGCTAGATGGGTCCACACATCTACACTTAGCACGTCAGTGGTCATTATGATCCTCATATGGCCACCATATTATCACTTATTACATGTAGCTGATTGCATCTACCTACAACTTGCATAGTTGTAGCACCAATAGATTAGTATAGTCAATTATGCAATGTTTGACTTAGTATGCCACTTTTCTTTACGTTATATCTTATATATACTTTGTGTACATTGAATTGTGTGAGGAGGAAGAAGAAGAAACCAATAAGAAAACTTTTTGACCTCCATCTCTCTTCTTGTGTTCTTCAGTGAGCTTTCTGTTGTGTGTATGGTGTGTGTTTGGTGCAGTAGCTCAAGCGAGTCCCCCCACCATGTGACTCTTGACAGAGACTACCAATAACCACCTCTATCTCTAAGTTATCTCCCTCTGTCTCTAAAGGGTCCACACCCTCTTTGGCCTTATTCTATTGCTACTATCCCTATGCATTCTAAGTGTCACCCTCTTTGACATCAAGAAACTACTATCCATATCCATATTGCTACTATGAATCCATGTATTCTATTGCTACTATCCATATCCATATTGCTACTATCCATATGCATTCTATGTAAAATCTTCCATGCGTGAGTAATATTACCATAATTTTTCATAAGAATGACCCAAGAATCCTTTGGAGTCTGACAACTAGTAATTCGCATAGCCATTTGATTTGAGACGCATAACCAAAACCAATGCAAAACTTTGCTAGCTCTTTTTTGACCAATACATATGAGCTCTCATTTGCTCTATAGTCTAATTCCTTTCTACTAGGCTCAGTCTAGCTTCATCTCTTGTGCAAAAGATCTAGGTAGCCTCTTCCAATGTGGAATTTTTGCATTCTAAACTTCCATAGAGAAAAATTCTTGTTACCAATCTTCTTGATGGAACCTAAAATGGGCCAGCACTGGCTATGGCACTAGTCGAACCTCATGCACACACAAAAACAGGCAACCTGCCACATGGCCTCGCTAGCCAGGAGCATCTGTAATACACCGATGTACACTAGATAGACTTAATTATGCGTTTATAGCTGATATGTAGTCCAACGCTTACCTTCCCTTCTCCTCAGAGAGGGAGATCACATAACATATAGGCATAGTGTCTCATAACACAAACATAAGGAAGCACCTCTCAGCTGATTGTCGTGGCTCCACTACGACTCTTCTACACCTCGAGGATTGGCCCCAAGATGCATTACTCCAACATATAAAACATAATGCACAAAATCCACTCTTTTCTTGTTTTTTATGATCCAAGAATATATAAATCCTCACCAAACAATCCCACGGAAAGCGTACAACTGCCCTACAACAAAGGCTCCTTTCCACTCAACGTTTAAGTCATATCCTAGGAAGACAACTGCTATGCAATCCAAGACTGATACCATGTCATGTGTCATGCATAGTGCATATGATGCTAGTGCACAAACAATATTTATCAAATCAGCATTTTGTGATGTGGAAAAAGCAGCCCTTTCATAATTTTCACTAAACGCATGCTTTGATGTATGGAGACTAGCATCGATTCCTCTAACGTTTAGGTTATGCTGCGTTGCATAGGTGTAGGGTATTATTTTGTATGTATTTTTTGCATAAAATGAAAAATCCATGAACTATAACACATAAAAAAAGAAGCCAAATTTCATGTCTCAGCTTTGTTATACAGCCACAACCACAAATCATAATTTTCTAGATTTTTATAAAGCAAAAATTCTATTTTTTTCCATTTTTAGCTATTTTTCTCTATTTATTTGTACATAAAAATGGATTATTTTCTAATTTATGATTAGTGACTAATAATGATAGTTGAAAGATGTTTTTTCTCAGAATTTTATCCCATGCGCATCTCTTTTCCCCACCTGAAACCAATAAAACCTTCATTTTTACACTAAAAATACACTTTTTGAGCTATAATTTAATTATTACGACTATTTATCATTATGGACCTATATTTTTTTAATGCAAACCCCTCAATAAAAATGCAAACAAGCTCCAAACAAATTTTTGTTCCATATGAATTTCATTTCAACCATCAAACATCAACAATAAGTAAATTTCCTTTGTAAAAATGGCGCATACCGCTTACTTGCGTGTTGCGGGTTTTTTGAATTATTTTTCTAAGTTGCCAACGGACCAACTAGCACAAATCTTCAATGATGAACATCTCCTCTTAGCCTCCTCTTGATCATGGAGAAATCAGGTTCATGCGAGACAAGCATCCTTCAACCGGTCTTCATTCTTCTTCTTGTGCATGAACTGCCCCTTAAGGGGAGAGAGATGGAGGAGAGAGAAAAAATGGATTTCTTGCAGACCATCTGGACAGCCATCTCGAGTGCAAAGCCAAGTGATAGAGAGTGAAGGAAGAACGTAGATCATTGATGTAATCAATCTGGGGGGTTGTATTGAAGTGACCAAGCCCCCCCCCCCCCCCTCAAGAACTCGTCGATGATTCCATGGTGCCTTCATCTCCACATGTGCGTTGAAAAAATGCCCCCCCACACACAATTGTTAAATTTTGGGGGCCCAAGGCCCCTCTAATTCTCAAGGGGTTGGCCAATTTTTGGCACTCCTCCCGTGTCCGACGTCCAAATCGATTTCTGAAAATTCCTAGGCGTCCATCTCGAAGTCCCCCACTACCAGGCACTTCCCAAAGTCTTTTAGGGCTTTGCCGCCTAAAATCACTCTGATTGTAGCTACCACATTCGAGAGGTCTATTTTTCCCTTGAAAATCATATTTGTTGGCTATTTTTAAGCAGTTCTCTCGAGGTCAAAAATCAGCTGTCATTGGCGACCACGGGATAGGACAACTTAGCCCGTTGAATCCCATCAATAGATCTGCACATAAACATAACCACAAAGAGCATCAAGCTAATACAAAATAGATATACAACAAAACATGTCACAGCTCTCACCCTGCCCCCTAACAAAACCAAGACATGAAATCCACAAGGAGTAGGCCTAGCATAATTTGACAGAAAGCACAAAACTAGTCACTAACCGACTGCTCTAACATGGCCAAGCTAAAAAGAACTATCAAAGAGGTCATCCTAAGTTGTGGTCTAAACTACCTACCTAACGAAGGACAACTCAACTAGGAGCTCCTACTAGGCGAGGACTCCTATAGCCTGATAAAAAAGTATTATCGTTTTTTGGCATATTTTCCTTATAGCCCCGGACTTTCCATACTCGGGCATATAAAAAGGAGGGAGTTGAGCGTAGTGACCCAAGGAGAATAAGGCATCAGCCTCAAGTCTTATCTTGGTATCCAAGAACCTACCAAGCCCTCGCGAGGTGACACTTAATCCTTTTCTAATGCTCACTTTTATTTTTGCTCCAACCTTCTTTTATTTGCCTTGCTTTTCAACTAGTTGCCACCCCTAGGAAGACAAGGCATCGGCCCCCGGTCTCATCTCGTCTCTAGGAACCTACCAAGCCTTCGCAAGGCGATAAAACAACTGCTCAAAGATTGTTATTTCTTCTCTATTTTTATAGGGGTTAGAACCCCTTTTTACACACCTCTCTAGATTCATAGATTTTCTTTCAGATATTTAGGGTTTTTTCCTTTTGATTATTTTTAGTAAGCTTCTCTAATTGCCCCACACTAACAGGACCTCCTAGAATAGCCGCCTAGCAGGTTAGCAGAACAGGGTTACTAGAACTCTTGTCTAAAACATGGCTTTCAGTGTCGGACAATGCTAGTACAGGAGGTAATGACTACTCAGACCTCCCCCCAGACATACGTAACCTAAACCTGGGACTTCATGCCTTGATTGACGGTCTCCAATAGACAAAAAGAAATCACCCTTATATACACATATATCATTAATTGATGAAGGGAAAAAACTCGGAAAGGGGACAAAACCACTTGGAATAGCTACAAGAAGTTCCTCCATAGCAAAGGCTCCCTCCAACGACTTCATCAACCTGTATGATGCAATCACTAAAACAAAAAACTATTAAATGCACCTACACCAAATAGACATAGAGCCCTCTTGGCCTAAAGAAATCAAACATGACACTACAAACCTAGCTGGCCCTCTTAGCCTAAAGAAATCAATCATTAAAACCTTAAAACAACTGGCTCTCTTGATCTAAAAAAATCAATCAAACTAGCTCATATAAATCCCTCCTTAGAAGAAGGTAGATATACAAAAATACACTCTATTTCAAGGGGAAAAATAGGACTTTCAGCCCTAAACTAAATGCATCAAGGTGCGACCCATCCCTCTTGCATATATAGCAAGAAGGGTATGTATAACATGTCGTCTAACCAAACCTATAGGTCCAAGATAATAGTGGTAGATGGGTCTCGGCTACTCTTCGCATTACCCATATCAACCATCACCTGCCATATAATGCATGGTCTGATAACATTCCCCACAAACAACCAGGTCCAGTCTCATTATCAATAACAACATCCGGACGAGGACCACAGTTGAAGAAGAGATCCTCTTCATAAGAAAAATTTGGTAATGAATCCGCAAACTGATTCTAAGAACATGGAAGCAGCTGAAGAGATACTCTCTCAAATTCATCAAGTAGGGTCATAGCAGCTCGATGACACATACAAAGGATAGGATTCCGGACTGTATACGTCCCATTTAGTTGATTTACAATCAGCTGGGGAATCCCCTTTTACTAACAACCACCGAATACCACCTTTCTTGGTAATATTTAGTCCCATAATCAAGGCCTTATACTCTGCCATGTTGTTAGTGAATCCTACTCCAAGATAAGTAGCTAATTTCATTGTAACTCTACGTTGGGGATCTCGAATAACTACTTCAACACTCCCTTTTTTATTAGGGCCCCTAGACGATCCATCAAAGTATAACGTGTACATCCATAATGGGTTTACACAGCTAGCCATCAAGAACTCCCCTATTCATAATGATGATAATCAAAATTCAATATATTTAGAGGATGGACTGACGGCTCCATCCCAGCTTCTTCATTAAACTCAATAGGGATGCTTGTCAAGATTTGTAAATAGTGATGGCTGAAAAATTTAATCTCCCACACAAAGGTATCGTCTTCTTACTCAATCACTTTGTATTCCTTGCTCCATCAGATAATCTTTCCCTGATGATATCTTTGCTCTAAATATGGGTGCTCCAAATAAGGAATTAACTGCCCCATCAACCAATTTAAGCTCTCCTACAAGTCTCAAATCAACCCCAGCATGGACCTGCAATGCATTTAGCGCGTTAGCATACCAAAAAATAATAAGGTTTAATCTTATGAAGATTAACCTTATTTTTAAATTTCACTCCTTGTAGATCAGCTAATAAAGCCGTGGACTTATTTTTACCTATCCTAACTATTTTGTAAGGGCCATCCTATCTAGGTTCCAACTTCCCTGGAAATAGCTCCCTGCGCACATCGTAATACAGAACTAACTATCCTTTTTTAAAGGTATACTTCTTTACTTGTAGATCATGCAACCGCTTCATGCGACGTTTAGCTATCTTCTGATGCAACACACCCTGCAATTTGAGCTCATCCAAGTGGGCTATAGTCATAAACCGCTCAAATAGGGCATTTTCATCACCCAAAGAATGATTGATTACAAATCTTATGGTTGGCAACTCAATTTCTAAGGGCAAGACACACTCCTCGCCATAAACTAATTTAAATGGGGTGTGATCAGTGGCTCATTTAAACATTGTGTTATATGTCCAAACAGCCACATATAATTTTGTATCCCAATCCCGTTTCTTTTTGGAGACTATCTTGGATAGGATACCCACAAGCTGCTTATTGGTACTTTTAACTTGTCCATTTTCTTTCGAATTATAGAGAGTCGTCTTGTTATGCTTAATTTTCCTAGTTTCAATTACCTTGTTCAAAAAATGGGTTCCACGGTCCGATACTATTTCCTTTGGCAGACCAAAATGGCATAAAATCTACTCAAGTAGGAAACTGACAGTCTCTTTTCAATTGTCCTACCTTCTCACTCGTGCTTTTGACCACTTTGTAAAGTAATCAGTGACTACTATAATGTATCTCTTCTGTGTAGTAGACGACGGGGTAATAGGACCCACAAAGTTGATGCCCCACTTCTCAAATGGAAGGATAGCCATAATAGGCGTAAGTGGCCACTTTCTATTCTCTCGATTGTTATGTCTTTGACATGTATCGCATCTCTTAACATACTCAAATCAATCTTGGAAGATGGACAGCCACCAATATCCAAGTCTTAAAGCCTTCTGTACCATCAACCGCCCAACAAAGTGCCCTCCACAAGCGGAGTCATGGAACTCCTCCAAGATAAATGGGACCTTGTCAGGCATCACACATCGATGATAGATATCATCAACACCCTGCCGATATAGTGTTCCTGTGATCAATGAAGATTTCAATGCTTACTATTTAATTTTCCTCTTCTCGGATTTGGATAGAGTAGCTCTAGTCTCTCCCATAGATAAATAGTGTATTATAGCAGTATACCAGGAGGGAATAGATGCCATATCAATCTTAAACAAAGTTTCCATGTCACTTCCTTCAGCCAAGACCTCTTTTGGCTCTCCAAATCTACAAGAAATTCTACAAGGGCATGTAGCTTCGGTGTCTTGCTCTTGATCTTGTAATCAAACTCCTGCAAAGTGATTAACCACTTTACTAAACGATCAGGCATACACTGCATGTTGCCTAGGCAAGGTTTACTTGGGTAATAACTATGCATGTGAGATAGAGGGTGTTGTCACCAAGTAGTGTTTGATTGAAGCACCCATCCTGCAGCCTCCTGATTAGACAAAGAGGTTTCATGTGCACATTGATGCATCAGTTGAAGGCATAGGTGCAGTCTTGTGCCAAAAGGTCCCATCGAAGTTAGATCAATCTATTTATTATGCAAGCCAAAAAGTAACTAACAGAGAAAGAAACTACATAATGAGATGGATCTTGAGTGTCTGGCAATGGTATTTGCCTTGGAGAAGTTCTGATACTATCTGTTGTCATCGATGCACTTCAAATTCTACATGGACCATGAAGCCCTGTCTTTCCTAATGAACAAGGCCAATGTGAAGGAAAGAATGATGAGATGGCTCCTTTTGTTTCAAGAGTTTGATTTTGAAGTGGTTACCAAACCCGCTCCCTCCCATATCCTGGCTGATCATCTATCGTGAATCCCTCAAAGCGATGGCAAAGAAGAGCAAGATGATCTTCTTGATGCTTCCTTGTTTCTAGTCAAAACAGTTACCCCATGGTACACAGACATAGCCAACCTCTTGGCAACCCAACAATATCCCCCTAGCATCTCGAGCCATGAGAAGAAGAAGCTTTTGTTGGAATCAACATCCTATACCCTGTTAGGAGGTGCTCTTGTACAAGAAATGCAAGGACAAGGTCTTGCAAATATGTGTTTTAGGAGATGAGATTGGAATCGTGCTGAAAGAATGTCATGATAAGCCTTGTGGCTTACACTTTGCAGGACAAGCGCTAGCTAGAAAGGCCTTACTTCCAGGATATTGGTGGTCGACCCTCCACAAGGATGGTTATGACTATTGCAAACATTGTGATGCCTGTCAATGAATGGGAAATTCGACTAAATCTAGCGCTATGCCTCTATAACCTATCCTTCTCCTAAAGCCATTCAAGAAGTGGAAAATTAACTTTGTTGGTCCCATTGATTTGCCAACCAGAAGGAAAAAAAATAGATACATCTTGGTCTGTACAGACTACGTAACTAAGTGGTATGAAGCTAAAGCTCTGAAGCACGACGATGGCAAGAGTGTGGCCCTGTTCTTGTATGAGAACATCATCACCTATTTTTGCAGTCCTCTAGAGCTCATTAGTGAGACCGAGGTACTCACTTCCTCAACAAGATCATGGAAGTATTGACAGAACTGTACAAGATTCACCATCATAAATATACACCCTATTACCCCCCAGAACAATGGCCAAGTCAAAGTTACCAATCGCATCCTCTAATCTATTCTGACAAGAATGATAGTCGCACATCATTGTGATTGGGACGATTGACTTACAGAGGCCCTTTGGGCGTACAAAACCTCCCATAAGGCTGCTACAGGATAAACCCCTTTTCCAACTGGTGTATGGAAACCAAGCCGTCTTTCCTATTGAACTCGAGCTACCCTCTCTATGCATGGCCATCAAAGAAGGCTTGGGAGTCACAGCAATGCCATCTCTTGCACTTGGAATGTCTTGGTGAGACTTGCAGGATGGCCCTACAATCCATGGAAGCCACAAAAGCTCGCAAAATGGCCTATCATGACATCTTCATCAAGCAGGAGTTCAAGGAAGGAAACTTTGTCCTAGTCGATGATTCTTGATTTGGAAAGTTCCCAGGCAAGCTTCAACAAAGATGGATGGGTCCCTATAAGGTACTTGCGGTCACCCCCTATGGCTCTATCCAAGTCTAGACAGAGGATGCTTCTAATGATCCTTTGCTGATTAATGGCTATTGCATCAACACGTATTACCCTCCCTAGGGGGGATCCTAACAATCACCATCGATAGCTTCCTCATTCCTTACATGACAGTCAATACCGGTTTACCTAACACTCCTGATAGTCCTCTTGCTGATTCTGATGATGTGGCTTTGTTTTGATAGTCTCTCATAGTGACCTTCCCCTCCTCCTTGGTTTCCTTTTCGTTTGATGCATCAACGGTAGGCGAGGATGGTTCTAATACATGGCATTTGTGCCATTCTTATCTTTCAACAAATGGAAAAAAATTTAAATAAAAATATATTGATCATGGGAGAAAAGGATTTAGGTCCCTGTCAGACCTATTCTTTGAGAAAAGGTGGAAACACCCTCAGAAGTAGGGTGAAAGATAAGAAAAGAAAAGAAAAAAACAAACAAACAAAATTGTTATGAGAGAAAGGGAAGAAATTCCCTATCATAACATGCCTCATTCCAAGAAAAGGTGGCACACACCCT
This sequence comes from Lygodium microphyllum, assembly GCF_053477565.2. Taxonomy (NCBI): domain Eukaryota; kingdom Viridiplantae; phylum Streptophyta; class Polypodiopsida; order Schizaeales; family Lygodiaceae; genus Lygodium; species Lygodium microphyllum. The sequence continues at coordinate 69,265,508 of NC_141136.1, forward strand.
TGGATGGGAAGTTGATTGTGGAAAAGGTGGTAACACCTTGCAATCCAGGATAGTTGAATCTCTAGTAGAACTCTTGCTACAAAAGAATTTTTTGAGCTACCTCCCTTGGTGCGCTAGATCCTATAATCCCATCAGTGCTTCTGGTTCCTCCAACAGACGATGTTTCCAACATGCAATTCAAGTAACCACCTTGTTGGCTACCATGGGCCTAAGGGGGATCGTCGATGATAAGCATCAAAGAAAGATGAATCAAATGGATGTTGTTTTGAAAGATAGGCTAAAAGATCCACCCTCAGCAGTTGGTTAATGTTTTGCACATGAATAGAGGCTTTATTTTGTCTTTGATTCAGGATTAGAGAATCAATCATTGTATGCTACGAAGTTTCAGGGCACTCGGCCACTTTGAAGGAATAACACTCAAACATCTCATCTATCCACAACTCCACATGTCTGACATACAAGGCAGCTTATAGGACCACATCCCCAACATACCAAGCTAGATTTTTATCATCTAGAATGAGCAAATCACCTCTCAAATACATATAAGACATCAATGTAACGTGCCGGATCCTCAAATTGCGGGACAAGTCTTAGCAGTCCATCGAGAGATATATCTAGAAGACGCCACCCAGCACTCCCAAGGAATGATACGGGGTTTGCCAACTAGGGTCTCTCGAGTCTGCCCCACAACGGAACTTATCCGGCCATTCCCACTAGGATTGACCTGAAGTCCGGGTTCCTAGTCAACATTGTCTAAGGTCATAGATCGGACTTTTTCCTAACATTTTCCGTTAACATTTCCTTTGAGGAAAGCTCTCGGCTAAACCCCGTGTCATTCCTTGGGAGTGTTGGGCGGCGTCTTCTAGATATATCTCTCAATGGACAACTAAGACGTGTCCCACGATTTGAGGAGCGGGCACGTTATAGTTGGTATCAAAGCAAAATTTCTTAATGATACATGATTGATTAATGTTCGGTTCATGGACATATCCTAAACAGAAATAACCTAAGTGGTATGTCTTGATTGGCAGGCACCTTCTGCACCCATGAATGCTGACATGCAAGAGAAGAAGTTCCTTTTCAAACAAATTAAGCCACTCGAGTTTGATGGCAAGGGAAGGACTGTTCAAGCTAACGCCGAGATTTGGATTGAGTCCATGGAGGACTATTTTGAGGCAACAAGAATTGCACCTGCTAACCAAGCCATGTTCGCCAAACTTAAGCTTACAGGAGAGCGAGACTTTGGTGGAAATAGGGGTACAGAGACCAAGCGATCTCAGAGGGGACAATCACTTGGAATAAGCTTAAGAAAGCTGTGCGAGGGAGGTATCTGCCACCTGCCTACCACACACAAAATATGAATGAATTCTATGACTTGAAGCAACTAGGATTATCCCTTGAAGAATATTATTCAAAGTTTGTTTCACTCCTAAAGCATGCACCCCGAATGGATATGACACAACAGGTGTCAAAGTTCTGTGTTGGGTTGAATCCACCCATCAACACTCGATGGGAATCAATGCGCCCAACGGACTTGCAAGATGCATTACTCCGAGCGAATCCAATCGTCCAAGAACTTAAATCAGGCAACTATGATGAAGATGAATCATGAGATCAAGACAAGAGGTGCCACAAGTGCGGAGAGATAGGACACATCCGTAAGGGATGCCCCAACCGCCGATGTTTCCACTGCAATGAACTAGGACACATCCAAATAGATTGTCCTGAGTTGGACCTTGAGAATCAGGAACATGCGGTCAAATGAAGCCATCTAAACTCTACTTTTGGCTCATATTATGAACCACATGATAATGAAGGCTTGGAGCCTGTTGTAACCTTTGAGGATGACTAGATACCCTAGGAAAATCTTCTTGAGGTAATAAGTTTTGTACTTGAATAAATCTTATTGAATCCTATGAGTTGTGACAAGTTATTATTTTAAATTGAGAATTTGAGTAATCAAAGTAGCATAGCAAAAACGTGATGGGCCCTAACCCATAGGCTATAAGCCCCAATTGTACTTGCCTTCCCCAGTTTCTCTCGAGATGAGGACATCTCGATTCCTCTAAGGGGGAGAGGATGTAATGTCTCCTCCCCCCTTGTGACCCCCGTACTATCCCCCCCCATAGGAACTCCCCCCCTTTAAATTTTTTCAAAATTTTTTATCTCTCCCCTTGCCGTGTGCATGGCGGGGAGAGAGAGAGAGAGAGGGGGGGTGTGAAGTGTGGGAGATGGGGGGGCATGCAGTCCCCCCCAGGTGGTGGGTGGCACCACCTTGCCACCTCCCCCTCCACTTATAAAGCTCTCCCCCCTCCCTCGTCTAGAGACGCTTGAGCACCCCCCCTCCATTGCAGCATAGGCAGCCCTCCTCCATGGTGTCCAAATGCTGAGTGCCCCCCGGCTCGACAGGCAGCGGCAACCCTCCCCCTCGTCCTGGGTATAGTGCCCCCCCTGTTGCGGGCTGCAACAACGCCCCCTCCTGGGCTCCGTCAAAGGACTTTCCCCCCCTCTTCGTCATCTAAAGCTCCCCCCCTCTGACGTGAGCAGACGGCGCCCCCCTGACGTCAGCAGGCATCTACGCCCCCCTTGGGGCTCCGACTGAAACTTTCCCCCACCCCCTCCCCTGGGGCATGATGTCAACACCCCCCCCATTCGTTCGATAGCTGCACCCCTCCCCCGTGAATAGTGTGAAGAGAGGGAGAGGAAGAGGGAGAGAGAGAAGGAGAAGAAGGAGAAGAGGAGGGAGAAGAGAAGGAGAAGAAGAAGGAGAAGAGGAGGGAGGAGAGAAGGAGAGAAGGAGAGAAGAAGTGAAGGAAGGAGAGGGAGAAAAGGAGAGAAGAAGAGAAGTAGTGAGAGAGAAGGAGAAGAGGGAGAATAGGAGGGAGAAGAGAAGGAGAAGAAGAAGGAGAAGAGGAGGGAGGAGAGAAGGAGAGAAGAAGTGAAGGAAGGAGAGGGAGAGAAGAAGAGAAGGAGAGAGAGAAGAGAAAGAGGAGAGGGAGAGAAGAAGGGAAGGTGAGAGAGGAGGGAAGGAGAGAAGAAGTGAAGCAAGGAGAGGGAGAGAAGAAGAGAAGGAGAGAGAGAAGAGAAAGAGGAGAGGGAGAGAAGAAGGGAAGGTGAGAGAGGAGGGAAGGAGAGAAGAAGTGAAGCAAGGAGAGGGAGAGAAGAAGAGAAGGAGAGAGAGAAGAGAAAGAGGAGAGGGAGAGAAGAAGGGAAGGAGAGAGAGAAGGGGAAAGGAGAAGAAGAAGAGAAGAAGTAGAAGAAGAAGAGGAGAGGGAGAGAAGAAGAGAAGGAGAGGAAGAAGAGAGAGGGAGCAGAGGAAGAGAAGAAGAGAAGTAGTGAGAAAGAAGGAGAAAAAGAAGAGAAGAAGGAGAAGAAGAGAGAAAGAAGTAGGAGAGGAAGAGAAGAAAGAGAGAAAAGAAGAGGAAAAGAAGGAGAAGAGAGAGAGAGAGAGAGAAAGAAAGAGAGGGAGTGAGAGTTGGTGTGTAGCCTCGAGGAGTCGCGTTTGTGAAGCCAGCCTTTTGGTGAAGGACCCCTATCTAATGACCCTTCCTACCCGAGCCTATCGTCTCGAAATCCGTCGAGGTCTAGATTGTCCAATCTCCGTGGGGAAAATGACTCCCAAGAAGAAAGTTGCGGGAAGCGTAGGTGCCAAAGCTACTATTGGTACCAGTAATGCGGGAGAGGCAAGCGGAGCGACCAACATGACGAATGTCCCTACAATCACAAATCAAACCTAGGTTCTTTAAGCTTTGTAATTAATTACATTTTATTTCTCGTGAAAGAAATGAAGGGGTTAGCTATGTGCATGGAACACGGGCGAGTCTTAGCCGCTAGGTTGCATGCACGAAATAATAGAATATGGAGTTCGCATAAGTTTATATGCATAAAATGATAGCTTTTACACACATAAAATGATAAGGTTTTTGCATTATTTCACATAAAATAATAGCTTTTAACCCAGTTCAGTGCATGAATAGTTATTTAGAATTCATGTTTCGCAATCATGATTAAAAGAAACACATGAAATGTTAGTTTCCGTTGGTAAGATACATTTGCACCAAAGGAAAGAAACCTGGACTTTCGTATACTCCCTTATCAAAATAATGCAATAGCACCCTAAGATTGCAAACTAGTTTTTCATGCACAAGGATGATAGATTACATTAAGATAATAGTTAGATCATGCACATGTCGATATATGTTAACTTGTACACTCAATGGGATTGCACAATAAACATTGATAGAACAGTAGTTCTAAGAGAAATTCCGTTCAGAGATCCTTGTCTAAACTCTAGCCGATAGATGAAGATTGGATAACCTATGGATAATTAGGTTGGAATCTCGTTAATGTACTCTTGGTGATGTGCTAGCAATATGGGTTAGCACTTGGTGACCTGTGATATTAGATAACTACTCTAATTGGGTTGATCTTCTACCCTAAATAGGTAGCCAGGATTAATGAAGGTCAAGATGAAATCACTTAGATCATTTTAAGGATCTAGAAGGAATCTGTTAAATTTTCCTTGCAAAGCCCTAGCCCAAGGGGGAGAGCAGACTTTATGATAGTTGATTTATGTTAAGCATGTTGCTTGGAACTGTTGAAATGTTTTTAGCGAAGGCCGATCTTGTTAAAGATGGATTGTTGACCCAAGTTATGCTTTGTTGTTTGAAAAGGTTGTAAAACCCTTGAGCAAGTGTTTTGATACATCCAAGTTAAATTCTGGTTGTGCATGCAATGGGATTGCGATGCCTTGAAGCAAGAGGTTGTGTATTCAACTGTTTGTTAATGTGGTTTTGGCCAAGTGGGGTGTGATTGATGATTGCATGGCCAGGTCTGAGATGACTGATTGGCATCGAAACAAAAGGGATGTTTTCCCTAGTAATTGTTTTTAAGCTGGTTGCTTCAGCTGTGGTTGATTTCCTAAAGGAATAATTAAGGAAGGATGGCGCTAGCTACCCCCCACGAACCGGCAAACCCTAACCAAGGGGGTTATGAATCTGCACTGGGAATGTGGACCGAACCCACTGCAAGAGGTCTGTCCGTGGAAATTACTTGGCATAGGAGGACGCTTGGGTGCTAGTGGGGGCTCTGGCCATAAATTCCAATGCCTCCGGGCCCTACACAAGTGTTCTACGTGACTCGAGAGGGGATCTCGAGGCCTTGATACTAGTTACAAGGTGGAATCTTGGGAGGATAAACCTTCGGGTTTTTATTGCCAGAAGACGGAAGGATTTTTCTGTGGAGGTAGAAAGGAACACTTATTTCTCCTGTATGGGTGGGAGACAAACATTAATCTGAAGATAAGTTAAGGAAGTGTTTGATCTTGTTTTATCTTGCTTTCGTGTCAGTGCCCTAAATTACTTAAAGGAACCTGTGATTAACAGGTTAATTAAGGAAGCTGCTTTTATGTGTCAACATAATGTGGTAGGTAATTAGATAACTAAAACAACCCCCTGAGGGAAGCATGGTGGATGTGACCAATGGGTCTATCCTACAGAAGTGTGGTCTCGGTTAGCCGAGAGCTTTCCTCAAAGGAAATGTTAATGGGAAATGTTAGGAAAAAGTCGGTTTATGACCTTAGACAATGTTGGGTAGGAACTCGGACTTCAGGTCGATCCTAGTGGGAACGGCCAGATAAGTTCCATTGCAAGGCAGACTCAAGGGACCCTAGTTGGCAAACCCCGTGTCATTCCTTATGAGTGTCGGGTGGCGTCTTCTAAATATATCTCTCAATGGACTGCTAAGACGTGTCCCGCAATTTGAGGAGCGGGCACGTTACAATCAACATTGTATCTGAAGTCAAAAAGTCTTCAAAAACTTTTCGGACTACTTCAATTAACAAGTTAGAAGACCATGCCACACTCCATCCATCCTCTGAAAGAGGTAGATCCATCGTTGATAGCTTAATATAGAAGGCCAACTTCTCTTACTAATAATGCATTAAAAATGAGTGATTTGGAGGAACATACTCCTGGAACTACTCAAATGAAGACCAGAATAAGTCCATCCTAGACTGAAGCCTTTCCACTTTAGCCTGGAACAAAGGGCATAATGTGGCTTATCTTTGAAGAACTGCTAAGTCCACAGGGGACAAAGAAGGAGCTGGCTACACTGTAGGACTCTATAAAGAAGAACGTGACTGAACCAACTGATCGTTAAGTTGCTGAATTTGAATGTTTCTTTGTTCTAGGGTGGTATTCGCTAATTTAAGCTCCTCTATCTTGCCATCTATCAAAGCTTGAAGCTCTTGAGATTCCTTCAACAATCTATCCCTCTCCTCAACCACATTAATCACTTGGGATTAAGTGCCATTGAGTTTGCAAACTAGAAATTTCCATGTTCTAAGGATCAATGAACTTAATCTGTTGCTCCATCTCTAGGTACAAAAATAAAAAAATCATTCTTGATCATATGTGTTAGCTCATCATTTGCTTTACAGCTCTTCTTTGGTCTATTGAGCTTCGTCATAGTAAGATGAATAGAGCTGTTGGATACAAGCAGTCACTGAGAGCTCAATAGAACTCTAGATATTTTTGCATAAGAAAGGAATTGCATCTCCTGCTACTAAGCATTGTACAGAAGGAATGGAAATCTCCAGACTACCATCACGATATGCTCTTAAAAGATTCGACGTTGTGAGGAAAGTTGGTAGTTCATTGCTAGATCGAACAAGAATGGAGACTGGAGGAGGAACTGGGGCGGATTCAACCACTCATTTAAGGTGTTTCCTTTGAATTACTACAAGAGGGATAGGATCAAGATCGTCAATGAAAACATCAATGCGTTCAGTATGAGGAGGAGCTTATGGTGGACCAACTAGTAAGCTAGGAACTTCCTTCAGAGGGGCATCATATGCCAAGAAGACAGAAAAGTAGGAACCAAATGTAACATTAGTTACATTACCCCTTGTGGCTCTGACAAAGTGTTGATCCATCTTTGACAGAAGATACAAAATCCAATCAAAAGTTATGCCTTTCTATACCATTCTGGAAGTTGTAAACAACTCCTTAGAAAGGTAGTTAAAGGGTGTCTTGGCAAGCATAAACCTGTCCTAAAAAATTGGCATAATTACTTCCACACAGTATTAGAGATCACAAAGACAATGATGCCTGAGGTAGTAATAACCTTCTTAGGGTCCAACACATCCTGTGTCTGATTTTGCAATAGCTTAAGGATATCCTCATTTGAGAACAATTATTGAGCAATAGGGAAAGAGTCTCATCGACAAGGTAAAGATAGCCAACCTTTAAGGCCTCAGTTGGATAATTGTTCCTCTTACAGGACCAAACCTCTTACTATAAGAGGCTAGAAATTGATCACATATATCAATATTCTCTGGGATAAGTGGCAATGAAAGTACTACGAAGCTAGCTAAGCCTGCCTTGCTGATAAGATCTGAATCCAGTAATAAAGAGTAGTCATGAGACACCAACGGAATGTACTAAACTAGGGGAGGAGTACGAGGCGCCATTCAAATTGATCACACACACACACCACACATAGAAAATCACAATGAATACTTGCAAAACAACATGATAGGAATAAGGGATGGATTATAATAACTTATACGGACTTGACCAACCATCCCAAGCAGTCCACATCCTAGAAAAAATCCAGCATGACCTCTACACACGTGCGACTGAAAGCTTCATGTGATGCAATATAATCAAACAACTTGAATGCCCGTAGTATTAGGCAAAAAAGAAAAATAAAAAGACATAGCATACCATGACTCGTACATATGATTTTTTTAAAAAAGAGAAAACCTCAAAGGAACTAATCATGTGGACATATCACTGGAACTGTTAACCACTATCAATGACAAAAGACACGAGACGAGATTCCACCACTACCCATCCTTACGAATCGCGTTTATTAAAAAGGGAATGTGTAGTGTAGGGAAAATAAATATCATGAAGGATTTATTTTAATAAAATGATTAATAATGGGTGAATTTTTTTAAGGTTATAAACCTTTAAAAGAAAAATGGTGTTTCTTTTTTATCCTTTAGTTAACATTATTAAGTGTGAAACGATGCTTTTTATCATAACCTGGACTTTTGGGTATGCCTCTTCATCAACCAATCTAAGTGATACTATCAACCTGCTGACGCTGATCTTCATTGACAAACCTAGAGTGATGTGAGCTTTCATCCTAACTGGATGGGGATGTGAGTATGGCTACCCTCTGTATTTATCAACAAAGTGTGAGACAACGGGTGGGGTGAGTGACCAGTCCTTGTCCTTTCAACAGAGAGGTGAGATGTGTGAATGGAGAGTTGCACACATGGTATGGGCCTCTCAATACACAAAGCACAAAATTGTTCCTATGCACGACACTATAAGGCTCCCTGACCTTCCTTCCCGCACCGTATGCCGGCACATGGTGGGATGCACTGTTGCACCATCAATTGCACACAAGGCATACAACATTTGCACAAGTGTCCGTGAGGATTCTATCAACGGGATGTGGGAAACTTGGTTGCCCTTCTCTATTCATCAATCAAGCGGAGACAGATAGGGTTGGATATGCAGTAATGCACCATCAACTATGCACACTGGCATACTCCCTCTGAACCATCTTTTCATTATTCAATCAAGTGATGTCCGTTGTGGGGCGAGTGACTGTTCTTTCATTCCATTCGTGTGACTGTAAGCTGAGTGCAATAGCCTCCATCGAGAATTTTTCATGATTCCCTTAGCAGAGCCGCCTCCTTGGATGATGATGCATGGTCCCTGCCATGTTGGACATGTGCTGTGAAGACACTTTGGTACCTCTTGCAGCCAACTACGACACAGCACGTAACATCGACAAATCAACTTCAATTCTCAGTAGCCTGGGCCAAGTTTTTCTAATCCTACACATTTTGTTTCTCAGTGGTGGCAGTCATGTTTTAAGTATGGGGACGTCAACAATTGGTCTGATGTGTGGTCCTAGGTCCTTGTTGCTCTATTCACCCTTCCTGTCAAGGTCTTAAGTGTGGGGATGCGTCCCTGTGTGTCTATCTTGCATACCCTTATGCATCTACCATGATCTGATCGTGCATGTATGCAATGTCTTGATTTTACTCTGACGGGGTCCATTCCCCACCCACCCATCCTCCTTTACCCCCTTCCTGAGGCCGTTCCTTCTCCGTTTCCTTTAATCCCTTGTTTTGATGTTTTTCCATGAGAACGCAACCTCTATTCACCAAAACCCCCATCCAATATTATAACCTATTTGTCCCTTTGAACTAGCTAGTTTTCCTTTTTACAACCCCCATTTTGAGCCATGAATCATGATTTATTAATTTTTGAAGAATTTTCTACCCCCTTCATGTGTTTCCATGCGAATGTATCATTTTCATATCAAAACTGCAATATGATGTAACAGCCTTGACCTGCACCTTCTCTTGGACATTTCCATTTTTACTACCCCTTATTCCGATGTATGGTTTGTTCATTATTAAATTTTCTGTAATTTCAAGTATTTTTTTGTGTATTTTGGACTATTTTTCCATGTGAACCTACCTTAATCACCTCCGAATTTGACTATGATTGAATAGATAGGTTCGGCTTTGTCTCCTACATGATTTTCCTTTTTCCTTTATCCTGATCGGGCCTAGTGATTTTCTTAATTAATTTTTTCGTGTATTTTTATGTTCTTTTTTTTTCCATGTGAACACCCTCTAATGCCATCAGAGCTGTGTTTTGATCGAAGGAATCTATTCCAATCACTTCCCCTAACATTTTTCCTTTTTGTTGACCTCCGTTCCGATGCATAGATTTCTCTGTATTAATTTTTAACTTCATTTTTATTTGTATTTTTGCTTTTTTTCACATGTGAACGCCCCTTATCATCCCCAAAACCACGTTCAACCTTGCATATCCTGTTTGTCCTATTCCTATGGACATTTTTTGTGTTCATTTTGTCGAGTTTCGATTGCCGAATCTTTTTATATTAATTTTTCTTTCCTATTCTAGGTATGTTTTTATGGTTTTTTCCTTATGAACGGGTTCTATCTTTGTCGGAACGGCACTCTAATGTGATAGCCTTGTCTGAACATCGTCCCGCCTACTTTTCCTTCTTTTCTCACTTTGTTCTAGTGAAAAAAAAAATCGGAATTAATTTTAGTCTAATTTTGTGTCCCGGCGTAGTGCAAGTGTGCGCGCAAACGCCCTTGTTTTCGTCTTTCAACATGTGTGTCGCATTCATGATGCCATCCTCCATCCTTGCGCTTGCTTGCACCCTTTTTCATTCTCGGTAACACAAATCTTTAATATCCCGCTCACACACGTGCATGGGATGGAGGAGACGTGTGCCTTTTTTTTTTCAAAACACTCCAAACAAAAAAAAAACACAAAAAAAATCAAATTCCCCCTCCCTCACTACCCCTCCCACATCCCCTCACCCCCCCCCTTTCCCTCTTCTCTCTCCTTTCTCTCTTTCTTTCTTTCTTTCTTTCTCTCTCTCTCTCTCTCTTTCTCTCTTCCCGACCCCTCTCTCTCTCCCCTCCTCCTTCCCTAGCCTCCTTCCCCACCTTCCCCTGTTGCTACCCCCTCCCATTCTCCCTCTCCCTCCTCCTCCTCCCCCCTCCCCTTCTCCTTCTTCCTCCTCCTCCTCCTCCTCTTCCATCTCCTTCCTCGCCGCCCTATGGCCACTCCGTCCGCCCGGACTACTACCTCCATGCCACGATCTTGCACAGCACTCCCCACACTCCCCTCTATGCCACTTCCTCTACGCTCCATCCCCACCACCTCCTTCGGCTCCCCTCCACACTCCCTCCGCACCTGCTGCACCACATCTCCGCCGTCGTTGCCTTGTGGGGCTTCCCCGCCTACAACGCCACATCCATGCTGCCTTCACCTCCGCTTGCCCTCCCAGTTTCCTCCTCCACCTCCACCTTCTTCACCACTCCCTCTGCCTACCCTCCCCGCTTCCTCCTCCACCTCCACCTTCTTCCACTCCCTCCACCACTTCCTCCCCCTGCCTCCACCTCTTCACACCCCTCCCTCAACCCCCCACAGGCCCCCCTTCCCACCACCCCCCCATGGGACAAGCAAAAACAAAGACACACCCCCTCGCAGGTCGCCCCTTCCCACCGGCACCACAATGAAGAAGACGAAAAGAACAAAACAACACCACACCCCCCCCCCCCGCAAGCCCCCTTTCACCCCCGCACCTGCTTGGTCTCGAGTTCCACATCGCGCCTCCGTGTTGACACTTCGAGGCTTCGTTTTTGCAGCCGTTCGCATGTTAGTGCGTGTTTTGGATTTTTTGCGTGCTGGAGCGCCTATTCACATGCGAGGACGCGTGTCTCATTTCACCCATGCCCCGGAGCTGCCTTTCCCCGCGTAGCTACTGTCGGGTACCTCATTGTCCCAACATTGATTATTTTAATTCCATAAATTAGAAAACCCGCAAAATTCATTCAAAAAATGGGCCAAACACATAAAATTCAATTAAAATGCCACAAAATGAAAATAAAAATAAAAAACAAAAAATCTTGAAATTTAAACATAATTTTCTTCATGTTTTTTACCATTTCAAACATATAGAAACTTTTAAAAATAAAAAATAAATGAGAAAATTTATAGAAAAATAGCTGGAAAAATCTCGAAAATGTTTTGAAAAAATTGTATAATTTCTAGCCCAGCTTATAATGCCACTAAAAAACATATAAAAACATTAAAAAATCTCATCAAACCATAAAATTTCATAAAATCCTTTAAAAAAACTAATAATTAGTAAAAAAAATCCCAAGAAATTTCCATAAATTCCAGAAAATTTCCTATTTCATTATGGTCAATTGACATGAGCTAAAACCTTCAAAACACATTGAAAGATTATTATTTTCATAAGAAATTGACTCCTAAATGAGTCTATTTTTCACACAAAACTTTTAGCAATATGAATAATAGTTGGAAAAATTCTCAGAAATTATGAAAAATCAAGTGGATCTTTCTATTTAATTTTGACCACACTTTTGCTAATTTAAACGAACAAGAAGCTTCCAACTTCCACACCAATATGCCTACATCAACCACATTAACTAAAAAATATTTAAAATTTTAATAATAATAATTTTAAACCTAATTAAATACGTAAATAATAATAATAATTTAATTAATTTAAAAATCACAAATCTAAGCCTACACATTCTATACCATATCCGTGCATCCGTCATTGAAAATCTAATCACTACATTAAAAGCATATTGAAAAATTTTATATGGTGTTTCATTTTTTAAGCTTATGTTCTCAATTTTCTAGCGAGTCGACTTGTTTGTTGGCTTTCATTGTGGTTGCATTCAGTTAGTGCTTGCATCACATTAAGACGAGTGCGCCAAGTTTTTAGTTGCATACATATACTTGCCACGTATTTCTTTTCTTTTTGTTTTTATTTTTGTTATCCCAAAATCAGGATTATTAAAAGAAAATTTAATCCACACACATTTGCATATGCATCCACACTAAATACACATATTTTTTAAATTAAAATAAACTCATCGTTCACTTAGCATGCACTTCGTGTGCTGTAGACACATTTAAGTTTATTTTAAAATGAACCCACCGTCACAAGTGCACACACTAAAAAAAAGTGCTAAATATATAATTAATTTTTAATAAATAAATTTGCATTTAGAGACCCCAATCAAGGTCCAAAGTTTGGGTTACAATAAGAAGCACCGTTTCACACTTAATAATTTTAACTAAATGATAAGAAAGAACTGCCATTTTCTTTTAAATGTTTATAACCTAATAAAATTTCACCCATTATTAATAGTTCTATTAAAATAAATCCTTCATGTTATTTATTTCCCCTACATTGCACATTTCCTTTTTAATAAACGCGATTTGTGGGGATGGATAATCATGGAGTCTTGTCTAATATCTTTTGACGTTGATGGTGGTTAATAGTTCTAGTGTCATGTCCACATAATTAGTTCCTTTGAGATTTTCTCTTTTTGTTTTGGTCATATGGGCGAGTCAAGGTCTGGTCTTGTTTCTAGCCTGTTATCCAATTGTCATTTGTTTCTAGCCTGTTATAGTAAGAGGTCTGGTCCTGTAAGAGGAATAGTTATCCAACTGATGCCTAAAAGCTTGGGCAAGGCTCTGTCTTTACCCTATCGAAGAGCCTACTACTGCTTGATAATTGTTCTCAAATGAGAATATCCTTAAGTTGTTGCAGAAGCAGGCACATGATGTGTTGGACCCTAAGAAGGTTATTACTACCTCAGGCATCATTGTCTCCATGATATCTAATCATGTGTGGAAGCAATTATGCCAATTTCTTCAGGATAGGTTTATGCCTACCAAGACACCCTCTAACTACCTTTCCAAGTAGTTGTTTATAGCTTCCATAATGGTGTTGAAAGGCATAACTATTGATTGGAGTTTCTATCGTCTGTCAAAGATGGATCAACACTTTGTTAGAGCCACAAGGGGTAATGTAACTAATGTTACATTTGGTTCCTACCTTTTTATCTTCTTGGCATATGCTGCCCCTCCAAAGGAAGTTCCTACCTTACTAGTTGATCCACCAAAAGCTCCTTCTCATACTAAATGCACTGATGTTGTCATTGAGGATCTTGATCCTATCCCTCATGTGGTAATTCAGAGGAAACGCCTTAAACGAGTGGCTAAATCAGCCCCAATTCGTCCTCCAATCTCCATTCCTATTCAATCTAGCAGCCAACTACCAGTTTTTCTCACAACGCCAAATCTTTTCAGAGCACATTGTGATGGTACTTTGGAGTTTTCCATTTCTTCTATACAATGCTTGGTAGCAGGAGATACAATTCCTTTCTTATGCAAAGATATCTAGAGTTCTATTGAGCTCTTGGTGATGACTGCTTGTATCCAGTAGCTCTATTCTTCTTGCTATGGCAAAGTTCAACAGACCAAAGAAGAGATTAATAAACAAAATGATGAGCTAACATCTGCTTAAGAATGATTTTCTGATCTTTGTACCCAGATGGAGCAGCAGACTAAGATCATTGATGCTCACAAAATGGAAATTTCTAGTTTGCAAACTCAATTGGCTGACACTAAATCCCAAGTGGTTAATGTGATTGAGGATAGGGATAGATTGTTGAAGGAATCTCAAGATCTTCAAGCTTTGATAGCTACCTAGACAGAGGAGCTTACATTATCAAATACCACCCTAGAACAAAGCAGCATTTAAAATTACCAACTTAATGATCAATTGGTTTAGTCACGTTCTTCTTTACAGAGTCCTAATGTACAACTAGTTCCTTCTTTGTCCCATGCAGACTTAGAAGTTCTTCAAAGACAAGCCACATTATGCCCTTTGTGTTCCAGGCTAAAGTGGAAAGGCTTCAGTCTTGTCCAGGATAGACTTATCATGGTCTTCATTTGAGTAGTTCCAGGAGTAAATTCCTCTAGATCACTCATTTTTTGTACACTATCAGCAACGGAAGTTGGCCTTCTATATTAAGCTCTCAACAATGAATCTACCTCTTCTAGAGGATGGATGCTGGTCTTTTAACTTGTTGACTGAAGTAGTTTGAATGGTTTTTGAAGACTCTATGACTTCAAATACAATGTTGATGTCTTATTGATTTGTTGATTCTAGACGATGGAGATCTAGCTTGGTATGTTGGTCCTACAAGCTGCCTTGTATGTCAGACATTTGGAGTTGTGGACAGATGAGATGTTTTAGTGTTATTCCTCCAAAGTGGATGAGTGCCCTAAAACTTCATGGCATGCAATGATTGATTATGTGATCCTGAATCAAAGACAAAATAAAGCCTCTATTCATGTGTAGAATATTAACCAATTGAGGCTGGATCTTTTAGCCTATCTTTCAAAACAACATCCATTTGATTCATCTTTCTTTGACGCTTACCATCGACGATGCCTTAGGTCCATCAGTTCCTAGCTTATCTTATTATCAACAAATGGCCCATCGATACGATGCTTATTTTTTCCTTTATAAATCCAATTCAATAGTTATTTTACCTCTCCTTTTTCAACCTCGACGTGCCCCTCAAATTTCATTCTTTACTTATTGTTCTTTCATTGAAGATCGTGTCTTTTCCCATTCTCTGTCTTGTCCTTCCCCATCTATACATATTCCTTTCACTTTGCCTACCTATCAATTAACACCTTTTTTAACACATTTGCTTAAATTTTCAGCTAATACCTCTTTAGCCCATTTCTCTCAATAATACCTAGTAAAACCCTCTCCCGCACATAGTGATAATGCACCTCAATGTGCTTTGTTCTAGCATGATAGACTGGGTTATTTGCCAAGTGTATACTACTCATGTTGTCACAATAAATGACAACTGGTCCATCTGTAGGCTGATGCATATCATAAAGTAGCTTATGCAACCAAGCTACCTCACATGCAACCATTGCTGCACCCCTGTACTCAGTCTCTCTACTCGACAAGGCAACTGTAGGTTGTTTCTTGCTGCTCTAAGTGACTGTAGCACTTCCAAAAGAGAACACATATCCACTAGTAGATCGTCTATCAGAAATACTACCAGCCCAATCAGCATCAGTGTATCCATGCAACTGTATCTGAACCCCAGTCTCATAAAACAGTCCATACTGCAATGTGGACTTCACATACCTGAGTATGCGTCTAGCCGCATCCAAATGCGCTTTCCTTGGAGCCTGCATAAACTGACTTACCAATCCAACAGCATAGCTCAAATCTGGCCTAGTAATAGTCATATAAATCAAACTTCCTACTATGCGTCTGTACATAGTAGGGTCTTCCAGAAGCTCACCTGCATCTGCGCTCAGCTTCACATTTTGCTCCAAAGGAACTGAAATAGGCTTACAGCTTGTCATCCCATATTTGGACAGCATGTCCAATCCATACTGCCTCTGCAAGAGCTGTATCCCACTTGGTGATCTAATCACCTCAATGCCCAAGAAATAATGCAACTCTCCCAAATCCTTCATCTCAAACTTCTGCTTCAATAGCATTTTCACATGAAGGATATCTTCATCACTATCACCTGTGATAATCAAATCATCAACATAAATGACAAGCAGCATAATACCTTTCTCTGTTTTTCTCACATAAAGTGAGAAATCTGCTTTGGAAATCTGAAAGCCAATAGTGACAAGATACTGTCCTATCTTGTCAGACCATGCTTTAGGTGCTTGCTTCAAGCCATACAATGCTTTCTTCAACCTGCAAACAAACTCAGGATGAACAACATGCACATAACTTGGTGGCTGCTCCATATATACCTCTTCTTGCAAATCACCATGCAAGAAGGCATTCTTTACATCCATCTGATGTAAAGACCATTCCTTTGATGCAGCCATAGCAATGACTGCTCTTACGGTTGCCATCCTTGCAATCGGACTGAATGTTTCTTCATAATCAATGCCATATGTTTGTGCATACTCCTTGACTACTAATCTTGCCTTGTATCTATTCATAGAACCATCTGCATTGTGTTTCACCTTATAAACCCACTTACATCCAATTGCATTCTTACCTTTAGGCAAAGGTACTAATTCCCATGTAGCATTTGCTTCCAAGGCATCCATTTCTTCGTCCATCTCCCATTTTTCTTTTCCCATGGCTTGCTCAAAAGAAGTGGGTTCTGGTTCCTGTATCACTTTGACCATATATGCATAGTGAATGGCTGTAAATCCATCATATTTCAGCCTATCCACAGGATACCTAGCTCTGGTAGACCTGCGCAAAGTAGGTTCACTCCCAAGTGCTCTCAAAACATCCCTGGTCTTCCTTACTCTAGGTGTAACAATAGAAGGAATACCCAACTCATCATCAATGCTCTATTCTGAGCCACTGGATTCACCATCCACATAAGAGTGACCTGCATTCACATCAAACATGGGCTGATCTACCTTCTCTTTTCCTTTTTGTGATACCTGCATACCACTATTTGCACTGCCTTGAGAAGATTATCCTGATCTCAATCTGCCTGTCCATGGCGAAGAATGTGAACCACTGCTAGAGGACGCTCCAGGTCCACTAATATCTTGTGACTGTTGCTGTGAATTCTGTGCAACATTGCCATTTTGTACATCTACATTATCAATCACATTTACTGGTTTATACCAGCTACTCATCTCATCAAAAACAACATCTCTTCTCACTGTAAACTTACGAGTAGAAGGGTTATAGCATCTATACCCTTTTTGCTGCAGTGAATAACCAATAAAGATGCACTTCTCAGCTTTTGGATCCAACTTGGATCTCAACTCATCTAGCACATGGACATAGGCAATGCAACCAAAAATTTTCAAATGAGAAATATATGGTTTCCTACCAGTATACCTCTCCTCTGGAGTCATCCCATGTATTGCTGCAGTGGGAGTCTTGTTCATTATGTAGACTGCTGTAGCAACTGCCTCAGCCCAATAAAAATCTGGCAGGTCTTTTTCATTGAGCATGGCACGAGATACCTCTCCAATATGCCTGTTTTTTCTTTCTGCAATTCCATTTTGTTGTGGGGTATGACTACATGAATATTGCTGCTTTATGCCATGCTCCTGCAAGAACCTTGCAAACTCATTTGAGAGGTACTCTCCCCCTCCATCTGACCTTAGGCATTTTATTTGCAGGCCTGTTTCTTTTTCAACCATAGCTTTAAGAGTTTTGAAATGCCCAAAAACTTCACTTTTCTTTTTCATAAAATACACCCAAACTTTTCTGCTATAGTCATCAATAAAAGTGACAAAATAATGACAGCTTCCAAGAGATATAGCTTTAGTAGTCCACACATCAGAGTGGATTAATTCCAATGGCTTCTTACTCTCTTGAACATGTCTAGGAAATGGTTTCCTTGCCTGTTTTCCAAATTGGCAAGCTTCACATACCTTATGCATTTCTGCAACCTTGAATTTAGGCAATCCCGCAACAATATTTTGGGCCTGCATTGATTTAAGTCGCTATACATTAACATGACCAATGCGTTTATGCCAGATATCAATATCTGCAACTACACCGGTCCCATGTGCAAACATTGATGCACTCAATTCAGGCATGTCTGCATCCAACGTAAACATTCTGCCCTTCTTCTTTCCTTTTGCTATCAAGTGACCTTTATTTTTCATATCCTCAACAAAGCATCCATGAGGATTAAATCTGACCTGCAAGCCCTGCTCAACCATTTGACCAACAGAAACCAGATTCTTGGTGATATTCGGGACATGAAATACATCTAACAGGTATTTCTTTTTCCCATCCTACATAGACAAATGAAATTTTCCAATCTGCAAAATAGGATGTGCAGTATCATCACCAGTCTCCACAAATCCTGGTTTTTCCATTTTCCTTGCATCCTCCATCCATTCTGCATGACCTGTCATGTGGTTTGATGCACCTGAGTCAACATACCATACATCGTTGCTTTCTTCTGCACTTGTTACAGAATTGTTCATATGCTGCACCATAAACAAATGCTCATTTCTGTCATCACCCTGTCTACTAGAAGATGCATAATTTCCTTGTTGCAATTTTCCATTCATGATGTCATTCTGCTTTTTATAGCAGTCTTTAGCCATATGATCCATTTTACCACAGTAATAGCATTCAACATTACTGTTTGTATTTTGGCCTCTTTGCCATCCACCACGACCTCTTTGGCTTCCCCTGCCTCTAGAGTTACCACGTCCTCCTCCATAGGACTGGTTTTCTTGAGTTTACTGCATATTCCGATTTCTACCACGGCCTCCAAATCGGCCTCCTCTACCTCTACCTCTACCTCTTCCAGCATTTGAGTAGAAGACAGCTTCTTTTGAAGTTCCTCCTGAAGAAGATGCACCACCATTTCTTTGCTCCTCAGAAATTAGAAGAGCAATCAACTCCTCAAAATCAGGAAATCTTTCACGAATGGAAATGGATGTTCGAAACTGTGCATAATCCTTTCTTAGACCATTCAAGGTCACTGAGACTAAATCATCATCTTCCACTGGCGACCCAATGGAAGCAAGTGCATCTGTAATCTTCTTCACCTTCATGTGATAGTCATTGATGCTCATACTTTCTCTTTGCACATTGTTCAACTCTTGCTTGAGCTGCATTTTCCTGGCTTGCATATTTGTGCTATACACTTTTGACAAAGTATCCCATGCCTCCTTTGGCGTACTTGCATCTTGAATATGCACAATCATAGAGTCTGAAATGCTGATAGACAACCAGTACACAACTTTCCTGGCTCTCTCATGCCATGCTTTAAATGCCTGCATTTGCTGTTGATTGGGAACATCAAGAAGAACTGGTTCTTCTTCGTTTCCTGCAACAAATTCCCAATATCCTTTTCCCATAAGGAAATTCGTCATTCTAAACTTCCATGCTTGGAAGTTGTTCTTGTCAAGCTTTTCAGTGACAATCTGTGAAAGAGAATCAGACGCCATTACAAAACACTGCAAAAAATTCTGTCACTGCAAAAAACATACCTTCACCCTCACAAGGGCAAATCTGCAAAACTGGCGAAAGTGGTATTTGACCACACAGTCACTTTCTAGTGACAATTTTGCATAAACAGGAACCAAGGATGATTTTATAACTTCCAATGTCTCTGTGCACAGGCATACGATGCAATTTCTACAGTAACTTTTCACTAACTTGTAGAACAGTGGTCGCAGAGCATAAAACTGGGTCTTTTCCTGAGTGCATGCAGAAAACTTCCACCTCCAAAACAGGCCTCGAAATGGCCTCAAATAAAAAAAACAGGGTTGCCTAGGGCTTAAGCCCTATCCCGTAGCATATACTGCCCTCTTGCTTCACCGCGAAGGGCGTCTCAACCTGAGACAATGCACTCTTGCAATTTTTGGCTATGCTACCTGCAGAGATCTGCTCCCACAACAGAAAATGAAAGCAACACTACTCCTCTTACCAGAACACCGCGAACTTGGTTTGCTTTCTTGAGCTCCTTACCACGAACAAGGCTCTGATACCATGTCAAGATTGTGGGAGAGAAGGAAGGAGTCTCACTTGTAGCTTTTTTGCTTGCACAATGGGGGAATACACACAAGGGTGGAGGCTGAAAACAGTTTTCCTCTTCTTAGTTGTGTAAGCCAAAAGAACTCAAGTACAAAGAAATAGAAGAATCCTATATATGGGTCTCAAACCAAACTCAACTAACTAAGATGGCATACTAACTGAGCCGCGAACTAGAGTAGATAAGGATAGCTATCATCTAGCTATTATTCATGGGCGGTGTACCAACCGCATCTGCAACTGACAAGTCGGTGACATAAATGCACAACGGTCACCCTGGCATATCATGAGTGGAGCTCGATATCTCAACAGGCCTTACCAAAATTTTGTGCCCTGTGTTTTTTACTGCATGATGCCATTGAGCTTGGGATGGGTGCTTCGTATGCGCTATTGAAGCTCCCGACATTCTAGTGTCAAGAACTTCAGCTCCTTTTTCCTGCATGACTCTCTTGTCATGAGGTACTTCTTCACGTTCACCCTAGACTTGATATGGATTATGTGGCACTATACTTCCCTTTCTACATGGGCTTCACATGTAGATCCCTTGACTAGTTCTCCCAAAGGGTAGTTTATAAATCCTCCCTCCAAAGGACTTTCAAGCTCAAGGTCCAGAGGTTGATGGGTCACTTATGGGGTTGAATCTGCTTCAAATGTATCCTCTACTAACTTAACAACATATTCCCTTAGCACCTCTTTGATATGTTTTTGGTCCTTGCTATTGTTTGGACTATAAAAAAATAAAACAATTCATGAAATAAACTATTGATTTTGAAAAAATTTTGACTACATGACATGGATAAGGTGAATGAAGGCATGCAAAACCCACATGCACACACTATGGGGTCCGATTTGCAAGTGTGGCATGAATTCATGCAAAATTCACACTAGGCATGAAATGAAGAAGACACTGGAGAAAAAGACACACAAAAGAATGGAATAGAGTGGAGACATTTCACCTGAATCAAAACATTAAAGAGAGACCAAAGAAAAAGATGCAAAAGCTTGGAACAAAGTGGAGACATTGCACAAAAGTCAAAACATCAAATAAACAAATGATTTTGGAAATTTCCCAACCACAAGATGTGGAAAAGGGTGAAATGGAGTGGGAACAACCCCATGTGCACATCGTGGGGGTCGAACTTACATGTCTAGACCACATGGCACATGGAATAGTAGTTTCATGGAAATGAAACCCCAGTGTGCATGGTATTGGGTTTGACTTGGACAATAATAGAGAGAGTAAGAAAATAATACATGTAGAAGGGATGATTCCTTGTATTTGGAGAAAAGTTGACTTCAAGAGGAAAGGAGAATAGTAGACTTTAATAGTATGTGCAAATTGAGGATGGTGAAAAGTGAGTGTAAAGTAAAAAATGAGGTAGTGATACTTATACGTTGGGACCATACATGTGAAACTTCACATACCTATGTGGCAAGAAAACCAAAAAACACATATGCATCATTCTACATAGACATGCATGCCAAAAATCACGAGTTTCCACGTTAGCAAACATGTCAAAAATCTCAAGTTGCCACAAAGAAACTATGTGTCAAGCATGTTATTAATCTCAACATATTGTTATACACATGGCACTCATCCAATGTTTTACGAAACAATTCCGACCGCTACCTACTGATGTCAACATTCTTACAACACATTATAAATACACAGAATCCATGAAATAAATCATTTTTATGTACATGGAAGAAATGAATCCCAAATGCGCTGGCAAGGATTTACCCACATGGAATACAAGATGTGCATCTATTGACTTTTTTACTATGATATCATCTTCAAGCACACGGTAAGTTCCAATATCTATGTGCTCCTTGACAATATTACATCACACATGAACATTATCTATCACTCACAACACACCATGCCATTGACTTTGGCTCACTTTTGTCCTGAATTGCACCATGCACACTATGGACATATGAGAAAGTTGAGAAGCCTCTCCTTGCACTATAGGGTCTAGGTTAATGTGGGCACTTTCCTCTACCATCTAATATCAACTATGACAAAACACCCTATGGTCCATCTTATAGTGGGGTAATCCACCATTCAAAACATGATTCATGAGTTCAAACATGCCATAACACATTGAGATCCCACTTGAGGCCTCCCATAGTGTTGCACCATGTCTACCCTACACATCACGGTTAAAGGCATGTGGAAGCTCACAAAACCACAAGATAGCTTGAAAGCATGTTGCATCATGGTATTAATTTGGCTCCCTTCCCACTTGGAAAGCATCGCACACACTATTGAGATAAGAGAAACTTGAAAAGTCTCTCCTCACACTCTGGGGTCTGATGGGTTAATGTTGGCACAAGGGCGACGGTTCACTGGTCGTGGTGGAGGTATCAACATGCATCCAATGTGGCTGATCAATACCATGGGGTGATGGACTAGCTCAAGTGTGACGACCTCCCCAAGTTCCTCCGTGTGGTGGGCTAAAACCACCCCTCAAAATGTTCTTGATAAGTGCAAATATGTCACAGCATGGTGGGATCCCACTACTTGGTGCCTCCCACAAGGCCGCAACACATCTACCCTACACGTCATGGTCACAAAGGCATATGGAAGAGCTCACAAAGGAAATAGAAGGCATGGAAGCATGAGATTCATTAGAATGGCACATCTTGGGGACCAACATTGTATTTCTTGCAAAAAGAAGTTTACAATATAGTCTCTTAACACTACTTGATAAGGAACTACTATCATGACTCATGTATCTATGTTGGCAAATGATGAGAAGAAAACATAACTCATGTATCTCTAGATCAATCATGGCTTGTAGAAGATTCTAAGTACTTTATGCATTTTCCATATTGGGGAAGGAAGTATAATCTCAAAATAATTTTATGAAAGCGACTCCAACATCTCCTAGAGTATTGTAAGGGTTATCATCATCAGCTAGAAAAAAAAATTTCTTTTCCATAACCTTAATATCCAACAATCACTTTGAATAATCCATAAAAATTTAGCATTTTCTTAAAAGTCTATTTCAACAAACCAATTTTTTTTTAAAGATCCTTTGGATGATTTGCAAAAAAGGATGCAATCCAAAACAACTTATTATAGGTATGTCAAGTACAATACCAACTAGTACTAAGGGTAAATAGGTTCTTCCCAAATATACAATTGTACTTTATTTATATTTCATCATTTCAAGATACTGGTCCTTGGAATACATTAGGTAATGAGTAGTCTAGGTTATCAAGGTTCTTCTCTACAAAGCTTTTAGATTGTCCCTTCTGTTCATGGCCACAAGGTCTCTTAGGAAACTCATTTTCAGCTATCAAGGGCAAGTCATAATTATAATAAATTACCACTTTCAAGGAAGGATACCCTTTTTTCATAGTCCATCTCTATTGCTTTGGATGGTCCCAAGAGCAATTTTCTATTTTAACAAGTATGTATTTGAGCATAATAGCTCTTTAAACATTTCTTTCTTTAGGAGTTGTGAATATGCAATCATTAGGCTACAAATCATGTTTGGCACTTCTGGAGATTCTAATTTCATGCAACCAAAGAGATTGTAGCATGCAATAACGTGGATAGAAGGTAGGTGAGTTGTAGATGGTAAGAAGAAAATTCTATTAATGATGTAGAGAAGGTAAGATAGAGAAGACAAACCTATTTTTTAGTGAATGCAACCAACCAATAGAATGGTATCCATGGCCGATTGAAATCAAGAAGAGTTTGAAATCCTATTGAAAGAGTTATAAGGGTTGTGTGGTAGTGTATTTTCTTGCCACAAGTTGATGCCAATTTGTGTGCTTGCATCCTCGGTGTGTTGGCTATGGAGTCAAATCCTCTAGTTCTCTCTCTCTCTATGTGTGTGTGTGTGTGTGTGTGTGTGTGTGTGTGTGTGTGTGTGTGTGTGTGTGTGTGTGTGTGTGTGTGTGTGTGTGTGTGTGACTATGCCCTATGGGTAGACGGGTTGGGGTACCTATACTCCCCCTCATTTCTCACTCTCCTTGAACCAAGTGTGACACGAGTTGACTTTGGCTCGAATGATCTAGCAAAGCAAACACTTAAAGAAGCCTGACACTAGATAAACTAATAGAGTGACCTTAGCTTGACATTAGATTACTTTAGAAACCTTGATTTTCATATGAAGCCTTATAGGTTACGGTCGAAACCTTCCATTGTGAAGTGCACTCAAGAGATCCTAAGCAACAAACCCCGTGTTATTTTAAGGAGTACCGGGAAGCCTTGGGAAGGTCACTCATAAATATATGTGTAACAGCAAAGGGAAGGATATTGAGTCTGAAGTGGAAGTTTGGATTGAGTTCATGGAAGATTATTTTATTGCTACAAGAACTACTCCACTGCTACAAGAACTACTCCTTATAAACTATGATAGCTAAGTTAAAGCTGACAAGTGAAGCTCACCTTTGGTCAAAACAATGGTGTAAGGACAAAATTCTCCATAAAAAAGATGGTGGCAAATCCAAGAGTGGAAACTTCAAACAAAAACCAAGAGTGGTAAATTTTCAAGATGGAATTGTCCATACAAAAGACTATGTGGTTATGTCAAAAGGATCCAAGGACAATACCAAGTTGGTCAAAGGAATAAGGCCAAAATAAATTTATTTGGAAACTTTCTACCTCCTATAGGTGGCAATAATGAAGTGTCAAGATGTTTCCATTGCAATGAGCTAGGCCACTTCAAGAGACAATGTCCAAAAATGGACCAAACAATTTTCCAAGTACAATCTCTAACCAGAATCAATCAACTATGGCCAAGGGAAAAGTTGTTGGAGTAACCCTCAAGGGGATGGAAAAAGGAAAAGATCTTACTTTGGAGGAAACATGGAAAAGCCTTCAAGATTTTGATTAATTGTGGAATCACCCATTCATTTATCGCACCAAATTTACAAAAAGATTAGGGGATAGATACTGCACATGCATCAAAGTTGTTAGTAGAACTAGCAAATGGGAAAGAGGTAATATATACTCAATAGACTAGCAAAGTGGAATTTAACTTAGAAGGTAATCTTTCCAACATGGGGTTCAGAGTTATGAACCAGAAGCTTACAAGTCTTTGCTAGGAATGGACTAATGATGCTCATATTCATTGTGGGAGAGGCCAAATCACATTTCATGTTGTGTAGATCGGATGTTGTATGCGTGCGTAGTGAATGTCAGAAGGTCCCCAAGAACAAAGAACTCTACAAACCTTCATAAAAGCAAAAGGGGATTTGCACGACATGAGAAAAAAGACAAATTGGGTGCAATCTCCCCCCATGCCTTGTGTGAGCACTTCACAAGGCATCTATTTATAGATTTATTTATCTTTAAGCTAAAGGCTATGCCCAAATACAAATATCAAATAATTAAATATTTAACTGAGTACCTTTGCACATACAAGATAAAAAATGCTTTGTTAAGCGCTTTAATAAATAAGCTCACTTGAATAAATATTGGTGCCACGCCTTTAGTGATAAGGTGCGCGCACATAAAAAATAGTAAGTCTCCTAGGCATTTGGATTCATGCTATCGCCTGGTGCTACCCAACATCACTATCGCTTGCTCTACACATCAACTAAAGCATTCACAATTATTAGAAAATAATTATATAAAATCCAAAAAAGTGGATACCTAGGAGTCTTCTGCTACAAAATAATTAAATAGGTTGGAACTTTATGTTCTGACGTTAATTTAATTCGAGTGACACTCTAAACTTGTAAACGTCTATTAATTTAATATGTATTTTACAGAATCACCTACTATGGAATCATCCACATGCACATTAAATTAATCTAACAACAAAAAGGATAGGCGTCCCTGTCAACTTCTCGCACAAGGAATCCACCTTGTGTATGAGCCTCGGCAAATAAATATAATAATGGAATCCACCGTAGAATATGCCTCCTAGCATCATACCCTCGGGGTGGGATAGCAATTATCCTCAATTACTATTAGCTCAATGTGGATCAAGCAGTGGGGGGTAAGCACTTAGGTCGCGGGCGTGCATCCATTGGGTCTCTTCAACAGGATGATTTTTAAACTTAACCAAATATTCAAAATATCTATGGCTAGTTCTAGTGGTCATAAAGTTTGTGTCTAGAATAGTGTCAAGTTCAAGGATTTCAATTTCTTCTTCAAACAAATGAGGGTTTTCATAGACAGGGTGGACAGGTAATTGGCCTCTAAAAGGTTGTAACAAACTAATATAAAAAGTATTATAGATCTTCCAATGTTTGGGTAGTTCTAATTTAAATGCATTTTCATTAATCTTGTGAATTAATTTGAAAGGTCCATAAAACCTAAGTGCTAATTTAACAATAGGGTATTTCTCAACACTTTTCAATCTTCTCTTTTCAATGAGTAACCAAAATAATCACCAACATTGAAACTCATGGCTTGTCTTTTCTTATTAGCTTGTTTAGTGTATGATTGTTGGGCTTTGTAATATACCCCCCTCCCCTTTTAAAAAAATAATAATTTTAAAGTAAATTTTTTTATCCCTCTCTCTCTCCCCACTGAAAGCACCTCGGGGAGAGAGAGAGAGGGAGTGAAGTGTGTGTTCCGGGGCCCCCTAGGTGGGAGGGGTGGTGGCCGTCTCCCCCCCCACCATATAAGGGAGGCTCCCCCTCCTCCCTGCGGAATGGTAGATCCTCCCCCCCTCGTGCTTCGTCACCTTCCCCCCCCTCCATTGTGGCAGCAACTGCGCCCTCTTGGGCTTCGACAAAGACCTCCTCCCCCTCCTATAAAGGGGAGCCCCCCCCCCCCCCTCGTGGAGGTACACAACGTAGCCCCCCTCCAGCTTCGCGGCAGGCAGTAGCAGCCCCCCTTGTGGCCATCGTCTGAAACCCCACCCCCTAGCCGTGACCAGAGAACATCACCCCTCCCTCCCCCCCCCCCCCCCCCCCCCCCCGCGTCTTCAGTGAAGGAGAGAGAAAAGAAGGAGAAGGAGAGGAAGAGGGAGAGAGAGAGAGAAGGAGAAGGAGAGAGGAAGAAGAGGGAGAGAGAGAAGGAGAGGAAGAGAAGAAGAGGAAGAGGGGGAGAGAGAGAGAAGGAGAAGAAGAGAAGAAGAAGAAGAGGAAGAAGAGAGGGAGAGAAAAAGAGAAGGAGAGGGAGAGAGAGAGAGAAGGAGAAGAAGAGAAAAAGAAGAAGAAGAAGAAGAAGAGAGAGAAAGAGAAGAAGAGAAGGAGAGTGAGAGAGAGAAGGAGAAGAAGAAGAAGAAGAGGGAGAGAGAGAGTAGAAGAAGGAGAGAAGAAAAGAAGAAGAAGAGGGAGTGAGAGAAGGAGAAGAGGAGAAGAAGAGAGAGAGAGAGAGAGAGAGAGAGAGAGAGAGAGAGAGAGAGAGAGAGAGAGAGATGGTGAGTAGAGAAGGTGTCGAGGGCCGTGTTTGAGGAGCCGTGTTCGTGAAGCCACTCTTCAAATCCACCCCCTCATCGGCGAAGGTCACCTTACTCATGACCTTTCCTTTCCCAAGCCTATCATCTTGAAGGTCTGTTAAGGTCAGGACTATCCAAATTCCGCGTGGTAAACGGCTCCCAAAAAGAGAGTTGCGGAAAGTGTAAGTGCCAGAGCTACCAATGGTACCGGTAATGCAGGAGAGGCGAGTGGAGCGACCAAAGCAACAAAATGCCCCTATGATCACAAATCAAACACAGGTCATTTTGAGATTCTAGACTTATAATTAATTTTGGTTAAGCATATTCTGTATTATTTCAAGAAGAAGAAATAAAGGGGTAGCTACATGCATGGAACAAGAACGAGCCTTAGGATTTTTGTTTACTCCAAGTGATAGGTTGCATGCATGAAATGGTAAAGCATGGGGTTCACATAAGTTTATATGCATATAATGATAGCTTTTACACACATAGAATGATAAGGTTTTCACATTATTTCACATAAAATAATAGTTTTTAATCTAGTTCAGTGCATGAATAGTCATCTAGAATTCATGCTTCGCAATCATGATTAAAATAAACACATGAAATGTTAGTTTTTGTTCATAGGATGCAATTGTACCGATGAATAGAAACCTAGACTTTC
This sequence comes from Lygodium microphyllum, assembly GCF_053477565.2. Classification (NCBI taxonomy): domain Eukaryota; kingdom Viridiplantae; phylum Streptophyta; class Polypodiopsida; order Schizaeales; family Lygodiaceae; genus Lygodium; species Lygodium microphyllum. The sequence continues at coordinate 69,293,471 of NC_141136.1, forward strand.
ATATATGCAAGTCACATGAGATCCGGTGCATTAGGATTAAGTATTCATTGCTAGGTATGAAGAGAGTTAAAGGTCGATTAGGATGTACTAATATATTAAACGCACCATGTGCATGATGGGTAAGTTCGATTGGAAAATTTTGCATAGTACCACACTAGGAGATGGAAGGGACGCATGCATCTAGACTGTATCCTAAAGGCCTAGATGAAAAGTCTTGCGTTGCCAAGAGTGTTAACTAAACTTGGCTAGAGGGAGGTGAGTAAAGAACTAGAAGAATAAAAGACCCTTGGTTGGGTTGCGAATAAGGCATGTCCGTTGCCTTGGTTGACCAGTAGGGTTGAGCTTTGCATCCCTCTCGTTTCCCATTCTCCATGAACCAAGTGCAGCATGAATCCGCTTTGACTCTGTTGTTCGTATGCAAAGTGGTTCATTTGGAGCTCGACGCTAGCTACTTCCCTAGAGACCTTGCTGATAGGAAAGGAACCCTAACTTCAGGTTGATCTTAAGTGGGAACGGTCGGACACTTCCGCTCGGGGGGGTAGACTCGGGAAGTCCTAGATCGCAAACCCTGTGACATTCCTTGCGAGTGCCAGGCGGAGCTTTCTAGACCCTCTTCCCGATGGGCTGCTAAGACATGTCCCACAAGCGGACCAGCGGACACGTTATAGTTGGTATCAGAGCGAACCAACGAGATCCAAAGATTACAAGGGAACTTAATGGAGGAAAATAAAGGGAATAAGGGGATAGGCAGGGAAAGGTGAGTAGGATAGAGAAGTGTTTTCTGCTGAAAACATTTCTTTACTCACTTATGGATGCTGGGTTGTAGAGTCACGAAGAATAGAGCAAGTTCTTGGTGTTCGAGGTCATGTTCATGAGTGCAATGCATACTTGGAATTATTACCAGAGGCTTGGTATGATGGATATTCTGGACCGCATCTATAATCCTTCGCCCCTATATGCGGAATGGAGATGGACGGAAGACTCAGGAATATACTACATAGCAACCCACCAACTCGCATACCTTCAGACCAACTTGAAGAGAATCAAGTGGATGGAGGATTTAAAGATCGTGAAGTGGTTCATTTTTGTTGAAGCTCAAGTAAACACAACTTTGCACGTTAACGGTCGACAAGTCAAGCTGAACAAGTATGTCTATGAAGAAGTGACCTGAGTGATCTCTGCCGAGATAGGATCAAAGTGTTAGGGCGCTATGAGAAGAATAGGTATCAAAGGAAGGGATACCCCAAGCTTCCTATGATTTACTGTTTCCTAAAAATCCATGACCCCACTCCATATTATTATTCCGTCCCTATAGCCGATTATAACACAATCCTATTTTCCCCAAACTGATGTATCAATCAACTTGTCCTACTTATCCAAAATAAATGTACTCAAAGGGTTATGCCCTCATGAATGAATAAGACTATTTACAATTGTTTATCTTAATCGTAAATGTTAGCTAAGGTGTTAAGTGATTGAATCACTTGGCTAAAAGTTGTGCTAGTCGTATTAATGTAATATGGGAAACATTTGATAAGATGTTAACATAAAGAATCTTATTGTCTAGATGCAACCCCAAGCGCAGGTTCCAAGTCCGACTCCTGCACTAAAAACAACTGTGGTCCAAGAGAAGAAGTTCCTTCTCAAACAAATTAAGCCACCCGAGTTTGATGGCAAGGGAAGGACTGTTCAAGCCAACGTCGAGATTTGGATTGAGTCCATGGAGGACTATTTTGAGGCAGAAGGAATTGCACCTGCTAACTAAGCCATGCTTGCCAAACTTAAGCTTACAGGCAAAGCGAGACTTTGGTGGAAATAGTGGTGCAGAGACCAAGCGATTTCGGAAGGGACAGTCACTTGGGATAAGCTTAAGGAAGCTGTGTGAGGGAGGTATCTACCACCTGCCTACCGCACACAAAAGATGAATGAATTCTATGACTTGAAGCAGCTAGGGTTATCTCTGTAAGCATATTATTCAAAGTTCTTTTCACTCCTAAAGTACATGCCTCCAATGGATATGACACAACATGTGTCAAAATTTTGTGCTGGGTTGAATTCACCCATAAACACCCGATTGGAATCAATGCGCCCAACGGATCTACAAGACACACTCATTTGAGCTACTCCAATAATATAAGAGGTGTAGACCAAACCAAGAAACAATAGGATTTGGCCTTACAAAGATCAGAATAAGGGTATGTATAAGGCTCAGACTAAGAGAGCACAGGGTCAGAATCAGGGCCAAAGAAAGAAAGCTAGGGCCAATGCTGTCAACAACTTTGTTCCTACACAAAGTAATGATCGCAACCCACGTTGCTTCCATTGCAACGAGCCCAGACAATTCAAGAGGGAGTATCCCAAGCTTAGCAAAGGACATTGCCAAGGGCAATTCCAATGTCAAAATAGAGCCGCTCATGGCCAAGGAACCACCATCATGGCCAAAGGGAGAACCTCAAGTGTTTCCAACAAGGAGCTGGACGATGAAGAAGATCCATCCATGGATGCTGACATTGAGAGGGCAACGGTTCATGCCGCTCTTCACAAGAAGGGTCCGAATCACCAATTCTCGGTGATTCAAACTCCATTAGATTATCAAGGTAAAAGCTTCAAAACCCTGATTGACTTTGGTAGTACACATTCCTTCATTTCACCGATCTGTGCAAAAAGATTAGGGATAGCCATAATAGATACACCTACTTTACTTGTGGAATTAGCAAATGGTCGTGAGGTCACTTGTACTAGGCAAACTGCTAAGGTGAAATTTCTACTGGGTGGGAAGCCAACTTCGATGAGATTCAGGGTAATGAACCTAGGTGTCCACGAATGTTTACTCGGAATGGATTGGCTAATACCCAATTATTCCCACATCCACTGTGGGAAGGGCCGTCTCCTTTCGAAATTCTGAAGAGGAACTAGTCACGACTCAAGGTGAGGCTGGTAAGCCAAAAATATAGTTGGCTAAAGCAACACGAATAATAAAAGGTGTTCAAAAGGGTCTACCTGTCCACCTAATTAAACTAAATAAGCTAGATCAGAATCAGGAATCTGGGGAAGAACCTTCATGGTTAAAGGAATATGCAGATGTATTTCCTGAAGATCTGGCATAACTTCCTCCTCAAAGGGAAGTCGACCACGAAATCAAACTTGTGCCAGGAGCTACACCAGTCGCAAAGAGGCCATATAAGATTTCCATTCTGGAAGCTATTGAACTGAAAGAGAAACTCAAGCAACTGTTAGACCAAGGCTATATCCATCCTAGCAGTTCCATGGGGAGCTCCAGTGCTGTTCCAAAAGAAGAAAGATGGAATGCTTCGTCTATGCATTGACTACAGAGGGTTGAATCAATCAACCATAAAAAATAAATACCCCATTCCAAGAATAGATGAATTACTTGACCGTCTTCAAGGAGAAAAGATTTTCTCTAAGATAGATCTCAGATAAGGATCAAGGAAGAAGATATCTCAAAGACTACATTCAGTACAAGGTATGGACACTTCGAATTCCTATTGATGTCATTTGGGCTAAGGAATGCTCATGCTACCTTCAACAGTTAATGCAGGATATCTTTAGGCCCTATCTTGATGACTTCATACTCATCTTCTTTGACGATACCCTAGTCTACTCTAAACAGGAAAAAGATCATGAACCCCAACTTCGCATTGTTCTTGAAACAATGAGAGCACACAAGCTTTATGCCAAGAAGAAGAAGTGCGCATTTTTCAAGCAAAAAATTGAATATCTGGGATTCATTGTATCAGCAGAAGGAATTTTAGTAGATCTAGCTAAGGTCAGAGACATTCTGGAATGGCCAACACCAACTTCTGTCAAAGAAATACGTAGTTTTCTTGGGTTGACAGGATGGTACATGACTTTCATCAAAGATTATGCCTTGATTGCAGCACCTCTAACTGATCTACTAAAGAAGCAAGCAGCAATTGTATGGTCATCTACCAAACAGATCAGCTTTGACACGTAAAGCAAAGCCTAGTATCAGCACCCATCCTGAAACTTCCTGATCTTAGTAAGGAGTTTGAAGTGGTAACTGATGCTAGCGCACTTGCTTTAGGATGTGTACTTATGCAAGAAGGTCATCCCATAGCATATTCTTCAAGAAAATTGAAGAGCCATGAAAGGAATTATGCTACCCACAATCTGGAGCTGTTGGCTATCATCCATGCTCTCAAAATTTAGAGACATTACTTGCTAGGTAACAAATATTCCTTAGTAACAGACCACAAGAGTCTTAAATGGATTTTCACCTAGAATGAGCTCAATATAAGGCAACGTTGATGGATCGAATTGCTGGAAGATACATGTTTTGCCTTAGTATGGACTTGCTCGAATTGCTGGACTTCATTGTTGGCCTACCCCAAGTTCATGGAGGATACAACTCTATTATGGTTGTAGTAGATATGCTCACCAAGGTCGCATATCTCATCCCAGTCAGGACAAACTATAAAGCTTCAGACATCGCAAGATTATTCATCAAGGAAATATTAAAACTGCATGGGTTACCCAGAAGAATCATTAGTGATCATGACTCTCTATTCACATCACACTTCTGGAGAGCTATCTTTGAGGCTATTGGAACTCAACTTTGTTTCAGTATAGCTTACCATCCCCAAACTGATGGTCAAACAGAATGAGTCAATCAAGTCATTCAAGATATGCTTAGAGCATACTGTTGTCGTCGCGAACCCAAAAACTGGATTCAATACTTACCATTGGTTGAGTTTGCCTACAATGCTTCTTACCAACAGAGCATTCAGATGACCCCTTTTCAAGCATTGTATGGGCATGATTGTCGTACCTCTTTGAACTTCTCAGACCCAACTTTGAGGGTAAAAGCTTCAAGACAGATGCTGGAAGACATGGATGATCAAATCAAATCAATAAGACAAGACATTCAAGCTGCCAAGGATAGACAGAAGGCTTACGCTGACTTGAAACGGCAAGACAGATCATTCGTCAAGATGATATGGTCTTCATCTACATACGCCCTAAAAAGAGTTCACTGTCCTTGGGGGAGTACAAGAAGCTAAGTCCAAGATATTGTGGACCTTATAAGATCACTAAGTGCCTAGGGCCTAATGCTTACAGACTACAGCTACCCGCAACCCTAAAGATTCATAATGTATTCCACGTTAGCCTATTGAAAAAGTACCTACCTAACCCGAATCATGTACTTGATGACCAGCAAATTGTAATGCCTAGCTAAGGAGTCCTTGAGCTACGGCGGCCTGATAGAATCCTAGATGTTAGGGAGAGGCATTTGAGGTCAAGGACCTTGAGAGAATACCTCATCCAATGGAAAGATTATCCCCAAGAGGATGCCATCTAGATAGACAAAGATACTCTCAATCAACAATACCCCCACGTCCTCTTGAGATGAGGACATCTCGATTCCTCTAAGGGGCTGAGGATGTAATATACCCCCCTTAATTTTTTAAATAAATTTTAAAGAAAATTTTTTTATCCCTCTCTCTTGCCCCACTGACAGCACATCAGGGAGAGAGAGAGAGGGAGTGAAGTGTGTGTTCAGGGGGGTATGTAGCCCCCCAGGTGGGAGGGGTGGCGGCCGTCTCCCCCCCCCCTCCACCATATAAGGGAGGCTCCACCTCCTCCTTGCGGAATGGCAGATCCTCCCCCCCTCGTGCTTTGTCACCTTCCGCCCCCTCCGTTGCACTAGTAGTTGCGCCCTCCTGGGCTTTGATAGAGACCTCCTCCCACTCCTATAAATGGAAGCCCCCCCCTCATGGAGGTACACAGTGTAGCCCCCCTCCAGCTTCATGGCAGACAGTAATGGCCCCCCTTGATCGTTTGAAATCCCCCCTAGCCGTGACCAGAGAAAACCAAACCCCCCCCCCCCCCATGTTTAGCGAAGGAGAGAGAGAAGAAGGAGAAGGAGAGGAAGAGGGAGAGAGAGAGAAGGACAAGAAGAGAGGAAGAAGAGGGAGAGGGAGAAGGAGAGGAAGAGAAGAAGAGGAAGAGGGAGAGAGAGAGAGAAGGAGAAGAAGAGAAGAGGAAGAAGAGAAGGAGAGGGAGAGAGAGAATGAGAAGAAGACAAAAAGAAGAAGAAGAGAGAGAGAAGAAGAAGAGAAGAAGAGGGAGAGAGAGAAGGAGAAGAAGAAGAGGGAGAGAGAGAGTAGGAGAAGGAGAGAAGAAAAGAAGAAGAAGAGGGAGAGAGAGAGAAGGAGAAGAGGAGAAGAAGAAGAAGGAGAGAGAGAGAGAGAGAGAGTATAGGTGAGTAGAGAAGGTGTCGAGGGCCGTGTTTGAGGAGCCGTGTTCTTAAAGCCACTCTTCAAAGCCACCCCCTCATCGGCGAAGGTCACCTTACTCACGACCTTTCCTTTCCCAAGCCTATCATCTTGAAGGTCCGTTAAGGTCAGGACTATCCAAATTCTGCATGGTAAATGGCTCCCAAAAAGAGAGTTGCGGGAAGTGTAAGTGCCAGAGCTACCAATGGTACCAGTAATGCAGGAGGGGCGAGCGGAGTGACCAACGCAACAAATGCCCCTACGATCACGAATCAAACCCAAGTCCTTTTGATATTCTAGGCTTATAATTAATTTTGGTTAAGCATATTCTGTATTATTTCAAGAAGAAGAAATAAAGGGGTAGCTACATGCATGGAACAAGAACAAGCCTTAGGATTTTTGTTTACTCCAAGTGATAGGTTGCATGCATGAAATGGTGGAGCATCGAGTTCGCATAAGTTTATATGCATAGAATGATAGCTTTTGCACACATAGAATGATAAGGTTTTCACACTATTTCACATAAAATAATAGTTTTTAATCTAGTTCAATGCATGAATAGCCATCTAGAATTCATGCTTCACAATCATGATTAAAATAAACACATGAAATGTTAGTTTTTGTTCATAATATGCAATTGTACCGATGGATAGAAACCTAGAATTTCATATACGCAAGTCACATGAGATCCGGTGCATTAGGATTAAGTATTTGTTGCCAGGTATGAAGAGATTTAAAGGTCGATTAGGATGTACTAATATATTAAACACACCATGTGCATGATGGGTAATTTCGATTGGAAAATTCTTCATAGTACCGCACTAAGGGAGATGGAAGGGACGCATGCATCTAGACTGTATCCTGAAGGCCTAGATGAAAAGTCTTGCGTTGCCAAGATTGTTAACTAAACTTGGCTAGAGGGAGATGAGTAAAGAACTGGAAGAATAAAAGACCCTTGGTTGGGTTGCGAATAAGGTATGTCTGTTGCCTTGGTTGACCAGTTGAGTTAGGGTTAAGATACCATACGGTAAAAAAACCAAGGGGAAGAGCAAGTCAAAATAAGTTAACTTACCAAGAACATTTGCTTGCATGATCTTATTTGAGATTATTGGGATCTCGCCAAGTTGCGAACGATCCAAGATCGGATGCTGGGAGCATCCGGGGAAAAAAGTCACACCTTAGTAGTTGGTCATGCAAATGGCCTCCGAAATGTTCGTGATTGTACACTTAGGTACATTATTTGATCTCCTTTGCTCAAGGAACTAATTCAAGGAAAAATCATTTAATGCTTTAGGCTAAAATCCTGGAGGGAGAGGCAAGAATAGTTACCTCCGACTATCTACATGGCCCTATCCAAGGGGGTTGTTAGCCGTGCCGGGTATATGGACCTAACCCGCCACGAGAGGTCTCTCTGTGGGTGCTACTTGGAGTGGGAGGATGCTTGGGTGCCAAGGGAGGATCTGGCTGTAAATTCCTTGCCTCTTGATCTTGCACAAGAGACCGACTGACTCGAGATGGGATCTCGAGGCTCGTGTACTAGTCTACGGGCAGGAACTTGGAGCAGCAATCCTGTAGATTGCTGGGATAGCCTTCGGGCATGATATTGGATGTATTCCGGGACTATGATAAATAAAGATCAGATATTTGAAAAAGGAACTTGCTTGACTTTGTTTTTGTGTCAGTGCCTAAGTTACGTGAAGGAGCCTATGTTTAAATTGATTAATTAAGGAAGCTGCTTTTGCATGTCAAACATAATGTGGTAGATAATTAGATAACTAAGCAAACCGAGGAAAGTGCAATGGACGTGACTTGGGTCCATCCTATGGAAGGGTGTTCCCAGTTAGCTGGAAACTTTTCTCAAAAGACGTGGAAACGATACTGTGAAGACCCTAGAGTCAGTAGAGTTAGAATCCCAATTTATGTTGTTTTAGGAGAAAGGAATGGGACTATGCCTTATGGTAGAGAGGTTGAGCTTTGCATCCCTCTCGTTTCCCATTCTCAATGAACCAAGTGCAGCATGAATCGGCTTCGACTCTGTTGTTCCTACGCAAAGTGGTTCATCTGGAGCTCGATGCTAGCTACTTCCTAGAGACCTTGTTGATAGGAAAGGAACCCTGACTTCAGGTCGATCCTAAGTGGGAACGGCCGGACACTTCCGCTCGGGGCAAACTCGAGAAGTCCTAGATTGCAAACCCTGTGACATTTCTTGCGAGTGCCATGCGGAGCTTTCTAGACCCTCTTCTTGATGGGCTGCTAAGACATGTTCCACAAGCGGACGAGCGGACACGTTACAGGCTTTTGCAATCATGTCTTTAACTTGAGCAAAAATAGTAGCATGCATATTGGCAATATCATTAGTAGCTTTAACTTTATTTGACAATGATGTGACATGTGTAGGCAATCTATGTCCATAAATGATTTCAAAAGGTGCTTTATAGAGTATTATTTTATGCAAATTGAAGTAGATGTAATTGTGTGTCCCATGTTTGTGGTTTTGAAATTGTATATGCATGCAAAAGATCTAGAAGTGTACTATTAGTAGCTTCTGTTTGCCCATTGATTTCACGATGGAATGCAGATGAGAAATCAATCTTAGTACCCAAATTAGCAAACAAAGTAGTCCAAAAGTTATTACAAAATCTAGAATCATGATCATAAATAATAACTTTTGGAAAACTATGATTAGTGAAAATAGTCTTAAAAAACAATTGTGCAGCTTGAGATGCAGTTAATGTTTTCTTGCGTGGTATAAAATATGCTTGTTTACTAAATCAATCTACTATAGTCTAAATCATATCATGATTAGCTTGTGTATTAGGCAAACCAATTATAAAATCCATTGAAATATGTTCCCATGGGCGGTCAAGAATTGGTAAAGGCATTAACAAACCATATTGCTTACCATGGTGTCACTTGACTCTTTAGTAAATTAAACACTTAGAAACAAAGTCAGAAACATCAGATTCCATTTGCATCCAATAAAAATCTTCAACCAATGTTCTTAAAGTGAAAATAATGCCTCTATGACCTTGATATGGAGGATAATGAATTTTGTGCAACATAAATAATCTAAATTGAATAGTGACACACAATCTTTTCTCATAAAATATAAATCCATCAGAATAAGATAAAGAATCAATTGGAATCCAATTGTTAGCAACTAATTTGTTTCAATTAGCTTGAAAACTAGGGTCATGGTCATAGGTATCCTTCATAGGAGTAAGGAAATCAAAAGATAGAATGAAAATTTTATGGATACATGGTCTTCTACTCCAGACATTGGCAATAACATTTTCTCTTCCTTGCTGGTATTGGATAAGTGGATGAAAACTTTGAATGAAAGAAGCCCATTTAATATGACGGTTAGAAATTTGTGGCAGGCTAAGGAGATGTTTGATACTTCGCTGGTCAGTTTTAATCATAAATTCGGATCCCATCAGATAGTGTTTCCATTGATGTAAGGCTTGAACTACAGCTAACAATTATTCATCATAGGTGGAATACTTCAACTTAGAAGGTTTAAGTTTGCAACTAAAATAGTATATGGGATGTGAATCTTGCATGAGGATAGCTCTTATTCCTAATCCGCTAGCATTAGTGACTACTAGAAATAATGGTCAATTAAAATCAATTAATTGCAAAACAGGTCCATGTGTTAAAGCATGTTTCAACAAATCAGAAGACTTTTGTTGGTTGCCAAACCATTGATACACAACACCTTTCTTTAATAATTTTGTCAAAGGCAATACAAGCAATAAAAATTTCTCACAAATTTTCTATAAAAGTTGGCAAGGCCTAAGAAAGAACGTAACTCATGCACATTTTTAGGGATTGGTCAATTCAAAATTGTCTCTATCCTTTTAGGATCAACGCGAATACCATTAGAAGAAACAACATGACCTAAGTATTCAATTTGGATTTGGAAAATTTCACTCTTGTCAAGGTTAGCATATAATTGATTCTCTTTCAACAATTTGAAAACTAAAGATAGATGTTCACAATGCTTATTCTCATCCTTATTAAAAACCAATATATCATCAAAGAAAACAATCACCCAATTTTAATATTTCAAAAATATACGATTCATCATACGACTGAATGTAGCTGGTGCATTGGTCAAATCGAAAGTCATGACAAGAAATTCATAATGACCAAATTGAGTTCTAAATGCAATCTTAAAAGTGTCAGGTGTATCCAAGCATACTTGATGATATCCAAATTTGAGATCTATCTTGCTAAAAGCAATGGCCCCATGTAGTTTACCCATGAGGTTGCCTATCCTAGGGATCGGAGATCTATTCTTAATAGTGATTTTGTTTAGGGCATGATAGTCAATGCACATCCTATAGGTATTATTTTTCTTCTTAACTGGTGCACCAAAAGGAGAACTACTGGGCCTAATGAGTCCTCGGTTCAATAGTTCTTCAACTTGTGCTAGGATTTTTTTTTGTTCAATCTAATTGTGTCTATAAGGGGCTTTATATGGTGGTTGAGAACCTGGGATTAAATCTATTTTATGGTCTTTAGGATGTATAGGTGGTAAAACAAGTGGTAAATCAGCAAAACAATCTTTAAATTGTGAAAGAAATTGTGCATGCCTAGGATGCATTTGATTTTTCTTAGTTTCAATTTCATTCACCCATATTAAATACGATGTACTACCTTTTCTTAATGTACTTTTAGCCTATGTGTGATTAAGCAGTGGAAAATTATCAAAGATATGAAATCCATGTAATGTGATTTGGGTTCCATTAAAATGAATTTTCATGGAATGTGTGGAATAAACTATGTCAAGGTTATATTTGTGTGACGCCAAGGTATTCCTAAAATAATATCACTAGCTTGCAAAGGCACCATCAATACATTTCTATGCTCAACATAATCACCGATTTTAATCTCTAAATCATGTACTTCTTGTGTACCATTGTATCTAGCACCTAAGAATGCAGCCTTTATGCGATAATGAGTTGGAACTGTAGATAAATTCAATTATTTTACCAACTTTGTAGAAATAAAATCATGCGTGCTTCAATCATCATGAAAAATAATCTTTTCTTGACCATGCACAAAACATTTCATTGTTAAAAATGAATGAGGATTTGGCATACTTGGTAAAGTATTTGAAGCATCGCCGATATCATCATCATCTTCAGTGAAGTTTGGCATATCTTCATGGTCCTTGTCATCAGTTCTCCCAAATGATTGATTTGAATAGCTCGCTTCTTGGAGGACTGACAGTTCGTTGCTAAGTGCCCAGGCTGATGGCACTTGTAGCAAACCATAGGCTTTGCTTTGGAGACATTATTGGTAAGGGCTAGAAGTTTGGGTATATTGGGATTTGGCTGGAGGGAAGGCTTAGGGTTTGAATTTGTATTTGATGGTAAAGCAGGAGGTCGAGTCCAGGGTTTACAAAAAGAAGAAGGAGCAAAGCGATTTTGATTGAATCTTCGAAAGTTAGAATTGAATTGCTTTGTACCAAAGTTACCATTACTCGAAAATTGTTGCCGTCGCTTTTCTCATCCACGAATTTCATCCTCCGCATCATGCACTAAAGAAATCACATCCTCCAAAGTCTTTGGTTTGAACAAATGCACTTCCGTATAGAAGTGACCAACCAAACCGAACATGTACTTGTGCTTGTCGATCGCCTCTCAGGAACATCTTCAAGCATGCGAAGTTGAAGTAAAGAACCCTAGAAACGCTTAGTGTATTGCAAGATGGATTCACGATCTCTTTGTTGTAGGAGATCCCACTGTTTGATAGCTTTCTCATGGAATCGAGGTGGAAGGAAATTTTGAATTTCTTTTGAAAGGCTTCCCAAGTAGAGGGACAATCAACACTCTTCCGGACAATAGCCCACTATAATGATGCTCTATCTGCTAGATGGTTAGTGATGCATTTAAGTTTATCTTTTTCAGCATATTTCTCTTCATGAAAATAGTCGTCAAACTGAATAATGAAAGAAAGAACAAATTTGCCATCACGTTGCCCATTAAAAGTGTGAAATTTAAAATTTCTTTTACTTACCTTAGCCTCTTTCCTAAGGGCTAGTGCATCGTGTGTCGCATCAATAGTACGTCGAATAACATCTTTAGATTGCGCTCCGTCTTGATTGTCGATAGTGGATTGTTGAAGTGTAGCCAATTGTGCTTGCAAGTTTTGACGTGCCCTTTACTCTTCTTGAAGCTGCATCATGATTAGATCCAGTTTCTGCTCTATAGTCGACTTTGGTAAATTGGCTTCGTCCATAAAATCGTCCATATTATGATCCGACATCCTGGATTTGATTGAAGATCCATCGCTCATCCTCTAGTCATGCGTGAATAAGATCTTGCTTTTCTCAGGTACGAAAATTGGTAACGGTCTTCTTCCAAGTAAAATAGTCTTCCACATAGACTTTGCGTAACATCCTACTTGCTATAAATATGTTCAGCCAAGTTGTAGATGAAAATAGGGGCTTGCTGAAACTTCAAAACCGGTTCGGGATTACCACAGTATGAACGCCTACTATAAAAGCAATTGATAATTGAAAATTTAAGCTTTAGATTAAGCTTAATAACTTTAAACTTTAAAAAATCTTAATGAATTTAAGAAATTTGGCGTAGGATGACAGTATGTTTTTTAAGAAATCTATGGTGACGAGTTCATGCCGAATTACTGATTTCAGACATTAGAGTTCAAGCTCCCTTTAAGCTTAAACAATAAGCTTAACATTGTATTAATCGTGAATTGCTTTCTTTGTGATAAAAACGTATTGTAGAAGAGACTTTCCAAGTGGTCCTCCGCTTATTGTGAGAGGTCCTTCACAATCAGAGGCTACAGCAGGGGGTTCTTCACCACCAAGAACATGTGTGTGTTGTCAGTTCATTGTGAGACAACCTATAGAGCTTGTTCATTCCAGGAGCTTTGCCTTCGCACGAGATGATAGGCAATTGGAAGCTCTTGATCTTAGCTTTGCTCTGATACCATTGGTGCACAGATCGGATGCTATATGCATGCATAGTAAATGTCAAAATGTCCCCAAGAACAAAGAACTCTACAAGCAAAAGGGGATTTGCACGACATGAGACAAAAATACAAATTGGGTGCAATCTCCTCCCATGCCTTGTGTGAGTGCTTCATAAGGCATGTATTTATAGATTTATTTATCTTTAAGCTAAAAAATAGTCCACTTTATAAATAGCATACTTTTGCTTTTGAGTTCACCCAAATATAGAGTAAGACATTTGGGCGTTCAAAAATCAAGCTATGCCCAAATATAAATATCAAATAATGAAATATTTAACCGAGCGCCTTTGCGTATACGAGATAATAAATGTTTTGTCAAGTGCTTTAATAAATAAGCACATTTGAATAAATATTGGCGCCGTGCCTTTAGTGATAAGGTACATGCCCATCAAAAATAGTAATTCTTCTAGGCATTTTGGATTCACACTATTACCCCAATGCTACCCAACACCACTGCCACTTGCTCTACACATCAACTGAAGTATTCACAATTGTTAGAAAATAATTAAATAAATCCCAACAAAAGTGAATAGCTAGCAGTCCTTTAGCTACTACAAAATAATTAAATAGGTTGGAACTCTGTCCTAACCTTAATTTAATTCGATTGCACACTCTAAACTCATAAACTTCTATTAATTTAATATGTATTTTACAAAATCACCCGCTATAGAATCACCCACGTGCGCATTAAATTAATCTGATGCCCAAAAAGGACATACATCCCCATCAACTTCTCTCACACAAGGAATTCACCTTGTGTATGTGCCCCAACAAATAAATATAATCACGGAATCCACCGTGGAATATGCCTCCTAACATCATTTCAAAATAAAAAGGAGAGCTAGTAACCACTTAGGCTGGAGAAGCTAGAAAACCTAGGATCCAACTGGCAAAAGCTTCTCAAACGATGAAGGGTCTAAGAAAAGGATTGTGTATTTACTTAATCAAACTTAATAAGATAGAGTAAGGAAAAGAAGCCGAAGAAGATCCATCATTGTTAAAAGAATACATAGATGCATTCCCTGAAGAGCTAATTGAATAGACACCACAAAGAGAAATTGATCATGAAATCAAGTTAATTAACATTTAGGAGCTGCTCTCAAATATCAACCCTACCAAATGTTTATTCTAGAACCCATTGAGCTAAAAGAGAAACTCAAAAAATCCTTGGATCAAGGATACATTAGGCCAAATAACTCACCATGGGGAGCCCTAGTGTTGTTTCAAAATAATAAGGATGAAAGACTTTTCCTTTGCATCAACTGTCATGGGTTGAACCTAATAACAATCAAGTATCCAATTCCAAGGATAGATAAACTACTTGACCATCTTCAAGGAGCAAAGATCTTCTAAAAATTTGATTTAAGATCATGCTATTACCAAATAAGAATCAAAGAGAAAGGCATTCCAAAGTTTACCTTCAACACAAGATATGGCCATTATGAATTTGTCATGATGTCTTTCAGATTGACCAATGCACCTTCAACCTTCAACAGGTTAATGCAGCATGATATTTTCTAGCCATATCTTGATGAGTTTGTCCTTTTCTTCCTTGATCATATCCTAACCAAGTCAAAGAGGGATGAAGACCATGAACCACAACTTCGAGTCATCTGAGAGTGGAATTTAGGAGACGGGAAGTGCTTAAAAATAGCTAAAAATTATGAATATCAAGGGAAAAATATTCACTGTCAAAGGCGGCGGCTCGATCTAGGACGATTTTAAGCGCCAAAGTGCTTTAAAGGCGCCCAAGCGACACTTGTTGATTTTTCATAATTTTTTAGACAGTCGTGCAGGTTGGCACGAGCTACTAGCCAATGCGGGATGCTAAGCCGGACGCCCAGGATTTTTCAGAGCTCGATTCCGAGTCCGGACGGGGAAATGGCCAAGAAACCGGTCAAGATGCGAAGGGGTGGACAAAAATTGGCCAAAATGGGCAAGTGACCTTTGGGAGCCCAAATTTATATGTAACATGAAACTTTGGAGGTTGGAGATGCAACAAATCGTGGAGAGGAAGCGTGAGGAACAGGCGCCGAAAAATGCGCTTCATGGTTGATCATGCCATCTCCAGCCTCAATGCAACCCCCCCCAATCATCATTGCCCCTCATTTCCCTCTGTATGCAGACTCTATCGCCGCCCTTCGCTCGCGCAATGATGCCCTCTTTGGAGAATTCTGATTTCAGTATTTCTCTCTCCTCCCTCTCTCTCTTCTAAAGGCAAGTTCATGTGGGGAGAAGAAGGAAGAAGAAAGAATGGTGGAGGCTTGTCCGGCATGGACCGGATTGCTACTCGGGCTGAGAATGGTGATTTGTGATGTTGCTGGACATGAAGTGTTGCTGTTTTCCAAATCTACAGCCATGGAAAAAAAAACCCGAAACACGCGTTTAAGCGGTAAATTAAAAAATTACAAAGAAAATTTAGTGTTTTATGCTTTTGATTGATGGAATGCCGTTCATATGGACTAAGATTTGATTATGCTGCTGATTCTTCTGAGTTCTTACTGTTTATAACCAGAAATTATGAAAAACATGCATTTCATGTCTCGAAATAATGTCAAGAAACCCGAAAAACCATGAAAAATGGGGAAAAACAAGGGTTTTGGGCATATAAATGGGGAAAACCGTCGATACACATCAACTAATCTTTCAATTTTGTTGCAAATGAACTAAGGGCCACAGCCCACAAACTAGTTTTCATTTTTAGCAATTTAAAAAATACAAGAAAATGAAGAAAATGGCGGGAAAATGATAAAAAAACCATGAAAAATAGGGGAAAAATACATTTGGGGCTACGAAAAATATAGAAAAATAGGATTTATGTTTGTTGATGTATAGCAAGGCTGGGGCATGAAGTTATGCTTCAGTTCAGCCTTGTTTATATGTTTTAGTGCGTGTTTCCTTCCTTTCTCCACATAAAATGACAAGGAAACCCTAAAAGAAATGAATGCAATGATGCACTATCAATGGGGAAGGGTAGAGTTGTGGAAAAAATGGTTAAATGCCGCTGAGCATGAGGGATAATTTGCTGATTTTATATGCATTGCATCTAGGACGGAATAATAATGATAAAAATTAAAACCTAGTAGCACGAAGATCACTTCGGTGCTAGGTATTGCAGCGAAGCACAAAGCGGTTAGAAAGAAAAGCATGAAAGAGATGTTTTGCACTTGCACACTGCTGGTTTTTTTAAATGTTTGAGCACTAGGCATCCACCTCTTTGCATGATCATTTAGAGGAAATTAAAAGTATCAGAGTTAGCTCCTGGACATGCATAGCAATTGTTTTCAGTAGGCCCTTGACCCACCGTTGAGAGTGTGAGGTTCCTATGCTGTAGGCTAGTCGTGGGATCATAAAGGGGAAGTCAAGTAAGGACAATGGTACATTCCTGGACACGTTTATTTGGTACCTTGAGTGACATTTGTGCGAAATGTCTAAATGTTGAGCGACGCACTGAGGGGCCAATCCCCAAGGTGTAGGAGAGTCGCAGAGGGTTGACGGCATTCAGCCGTAGGAGGAACCCCATGTGTATGTGATTCGAGCCTTTTGGCTATGTGAAAGGGACTCCCTCTTAGGAGCAATATTGGGTTAGGATCAGTTGGACTACAACGTATTACAAACGCAATGTTTAGGAAGGCAGAGATTTTGATAGACGCTCCTGGCCGCGAGGCCGAGGGGTTGTCTTGCGCATAGTGACGAGGTCTGGCTAGTGCATGAGCTAGTGCCGGCCCGTTTTTAGGTCCATCATCATCCTTGAAACAATGAGGACACACAAACTTTATGCCACATAAGAAGAAATGTATTTTCTCCAAGAGACAGATTGAATATCTTGGATTCATAGTGTCCAATGAAGGGATTATAGTAGACCCTGCCAAAGTCAAGGATGTACAAAGGTGGGCACCTCAAAAAATGGTTAACGAAGTCCAAAGATTTTTGGGTTTAATGAGATGGTACGTAATCTTTATCAAGGACTATGCCTTCATTGTTACACCCCTTATTGACTTACTCAATAAACAAGTTTCTATTGTATGGACTTCCAACAAATTATTTGAGAAGCTCAAGTAAAGCTTAGTCACTCATAGGCCCTATCCTGAAACTACCTGACTTTAACCAAGAATTTGAAGTTGTGACTGATGCAAGCTGTCTTACATTAAATTGTGTACTCATGCAAGGAGGTCATTTGATAGCCTATTCTTCTAGAAAATTGAAGACTCATAAGAAAAATTACACTACCCATCATCTGGAGCTACTTGCTGTGATTCACGATCTCAAGCTATGGAGACACTATTTGCTTAGTAAAAAACCTCACTTGGATTATTGACCATAACAGTCTCAAATGGATCTTTACTCAACTAAATCTAAACATGAAGTAGTGATTATGGATAGAAGTCATGCAAGAGTATAATTTTGAAACCAAGTACAGACTAGGCAAGGAAAATGCAATTGTCTATACCCTAAGCCACAAAGTGTTTCTCAATGCCCTTAGCTTAGAGGAACCCTCTAAAGCAAGATCTCTAGCTTCCATGGTGTCAATGCCCAGTAATCGAATCATAGAAATGACCAAGGAAGAAGCAAGTAAGGATCCAAAGTATCAATAGATGATAAAGGAGATTCTATTCAAGGAGATAAATCCTAAATTCAAGCTCAAGTATAAAAAATCCTCTACAGATGAAGAACTTGTCTACTTTAAGACAAGGCTGTGCATATCCTTGAGTCAAGCACTCAAAAAGAAGATACTTTGGAAAGCCCATAATTTCCCATTCTCAAGTCACCCGAGCTATGCAAAGAGTCTCAATGATGTAAGGAGATGCTACCAGTAGAAAAATTTCAAAGGAGATATACTTAAATATATCACTAAATGTCTAAGCTACCAATAGCGAGTAAAAGTTGAATGTGTCAAGATGCTAGGAAAGCTCTAACCACTTGACACCATATAAATAAAATGAAAATTTATCACCATGGATTTTGCACTTGGATTACCCTCCATTCGAGGATATAACTTGATCCTCTTGATTGTGGATATGCTAAGAAAGGTTGCTCACCTTACACCACTCAAGACTAACTACAAGGCTTTAGATATCACAAGGCTCTTTGTGAAAGAGATCTTTAGGCTTCATGGATTACCTAAAAGGATTATCAATGATCGTGATTCTCTTTTCACTTCTCATTTCTAGAAGATTTTATTTGAGGTCAATAGTAACAAACTTTATTTTGGCACAACTTATCATCTCCAAACTAATGGCTGGAAAAACAAGTTAATCAAGTCATTGAAGACATATCTAGAGCTTACTACTACTGCCTATAGAGGGAACATAAGAAATGGATACAATATTCCCTATTAGTTGAATTTACCTACAATGCAACTTATCATCGAGGCATTCAAATGACTCCATTCCAAGAATTGTATGGATAAGAATGTCTTACCCCATTGAATCCTAACTTAAAGGTAG
Organism: Lygodium microphyllum; assembly: GCF_053477565.2. NCBI lineage: Eukaryota > Viridiplantae > Streptophyta > Polypodiopsida > Schizaeales > Lygodiaceae > Lygodium > Lygodium microphyllum. Next base: position 69,312,183 of record NC_141136.1, read on the forward strand.
AAACTTCCAAGAATATACTGAAAGAATCGGATGAGCAAGTTAAGCCTAATAGCCAAGACATCCAAGCTACCAAGGATTGGCAAAAATCATATGGTGATCTAAGAAGAAAAGAATGGAACTTCAAGGAATAAGATATGGTTTTTGTCTACATCCACCTTAAGAAGAGTTTCTTATCGTTGGGACAATTCAAGAAATTAAGCCTAAGATATTGTGGACCATAGAAGATCCTCAAGTGTCTAGGACTCAATGTTTACAAGTTGCAACTTCTTGAACACTTGAAAGTTCACAATGTATTCATGTTGGTCTATTGAAATGTTATGTAGCCAATGTTGATCATGTTCTTGATGATCAACAAGTTGTAAGGCCAATCCAAGGAGTCCTCAAGCTTTAGCCTTATAAGATACTTGATTTAAAAGAACACACCTTGAAGAGGACACCACCAGGATCGATGAGGAAGCCCTATGTAAGCAACACCCCCTATTCCTTTCAAGATGATGACATCTCGATTCTTCTAAGAAAAAGAGGATATAACATTCCCCCCCCCCCCCCCCCATGTGAACTAGCATTTGGGAGGGGGTTTTAATATTTAAACGCCTTTTTAAAAAGGTAAAGAAAAGAAAGGAAAGAAGTTGACATGTTTGTAGCTACCATCTCATTGATTAACCAATTGATCATTGCCAATCATCACATGCCATTAAACTCAATGTCAATGCTACCTCGATCATCCACTTGTGTGTCCAGCAATTTGCCCTTGTAAAAATCATCAGGAGTGAGAGAGGAGAAATCATATAGTCTAAGCCATCATGAGAGAGAAGAAGAGAGATAGTAAATAGCCTTACTAGGGCTATATAAACCTTAATTAAGGCTTCACAATGCTAGCCTTTACTATATAATTTTGTATGCCAACAAGAAAGAGAGAGAGAGAGAGTGTGTGTAAGAGGGAAAGATAGAGAGAGTGAGAGGGAGAAAAAGAGAATAGAGGGAGGAGAGGAGAAGATAGTAGGAGAACCGTTGGATAGGAAGAAGTGAGAATGCTATGAGGGCTTTGGCTAATAAATCCCTTAGGCTCCTAGGAATTTCCCAACCCTTGTGTGACTCAAGATGGACTTCCTAAATCCCTATTATTACTTAAGGGCATAATCTTGGTGGAAATAAGACTGTTAGGTTGTTCTTCTATATGGATGGAAGGTGAAATTATTTAAGACTATTTAAGATAATAAAAGCTATTTTTCAAAGGACTAATTTTTTTTGTTTTTGTATTGTAACCCTAAACTACATGAAAGAGCCATGTGGTCTAAAGGCTAATTAAAGAAGCTAAGCTTGATAGATAATTAGTTAACTAAAGTGGACCAATTGAGGAAAGTGGAAGGACAAGATTCCTTATGGATCCATCCTAAGGCAAGGTTGTCTTAGTGATCCGAGAGCCTCTCCAAGAATTAAAAACAATAATTAGAAGTAAATTAATTAGAAGATTAGCTAGAATCATGGATCCTTGTCATCTTAGGGGACTAGAGTGAGACTATGCCATACAGGTAAAAGGGTTGATGTACCTATTCTCCTCATTTTTTACTCTACTTGAATCAAGTACGATATGAGTCAGATTTGGTTCAAGTGGTCTAGCACAAGTAGACACTCAAAGATTGACTCTAGGTGATGTGATAGGTGACCTTAGGTTTACTTTCAAAATCTAGATTTGCGGCTCAATCCTTAGAGTTGTGTTGTGAAGTGGATTGGAGAGAGTCTAAGCAAAAAACCTTGTGTTATTTTAAAGAGTATCATGCAATGTTGCCTAGGAAAAGTTTCTCAATGGACCTTTAAATCGTGCTACTGATGAGGACTCCTTAGTCGGGCACATTGCGAAAAACTTTGGATTATCCATTCGATAAAAAGGGATGTGAGTTCTATGAACCATATTTTGGTTTATTGAGCTATCTTACTTTACAAGAGGAGCTTGCTGACCCTAAAAGGCTTCAACGGTTTTCTTTCTCTTGCAAGAGCATCACGAACATTGAAGAGGCAGGCATGGATATGGAGGAGGTCATGCCTATTGAGTAGGAGGAAAAAATGTCAAGCAAGCTTGACATAGTAAAATTGAAAGTTGACATTAAGAAATCATAATTAGTTCTAGGTTGAATTCTACATGCCCTTTAATGGGGAATAAGGGGATCTATTACACTCAATCTCTCTTATCAACAACAGGACTGGTTAAGCAATCGGATGAAAAGAGAGATTAAGCTTAAAGAAATAGAATTTCCTCTTTAATGTTGATAAAGAGTAGTAGATGAATCAATCCAATCAATATTCAGCATAAACCACCATCCATGGACCAAGATTGAAGATCATAAGGCGAGCTTTAAGAAATCTTTGTCCCATATGATTTGTCCATATAATTTTTAGCTCCCAATCATTAAGATTGCTCCAAGGAAATCAAGAGAATCCAATGATTTGATAGAAGTATCCAATGGCTTGTTGGAGAAGATCCTTTAAGCTTTGAAAAGTGTAAATTCTTGTTAGAATCAAGGATTCCAAGAATTTTCAGACATTGCCATGTTCAAGAGGTTGAAAATGCCTTCAATCGTGAAGAAATTCTTCAATGTAAGCCCAATATTGGTGGAAAACCTTCAATTAAACCTTCTTAGGGTTGTAGACAACAAAAGCCCCATGAAATGAAGCCTCAAGGAAGAAAAATTTGATGGATTGATGGATGTCTTGTTTTGCCCCAATCTGAGATGAGGAAAATGCTTCAATCTTGTTTGGAAGCTCCAATGTTTGGCCCCCAATGTCGGTTGTAGATGCTTGCTTTTCACTTCTTGAAGCCTATAGAGACCAAGGTTGACTCAAAACTTTAAGAAATTCCTGAAATATTCATGATGTCCATTTTCAACCATAGCTAGGGTTGTGAAGGAAGCTTTAAGGTTGAAGGAGAATGAAAGATCAAGCATTAGAGGGTAAGTACTTCCTGTCAAGACTAGCATTAATCATTAAAATGAGAGATAAGCTTGAATGGTGGAGAAGATTGTGGAGTATCTAGCAGGAGATGAGTAGGAAAAAATGATAGAAACTATCCAGGCCCTTCTCTTGCATCGCATGGTCACTATTTTGATGAAGGTAAAGGACAAGGGTAGTCAATAGGTTACCTAAGACATCAAGAAACCCATGGTAAGCTAAGGGAAAACTGAGATCCACTATAGAGATGAAAAATAGGGCTAGTAAATTGCGATAAACCATCTTCAATCCTCCATAATATTGTACCTATGTGAGGGATAAAACGATAGGATGAGCACCTACATGGGCTCTAAGACTTGGGGTGTGTGAAAATTTCCTCCCCAAGCGAGGTTGTACACCCATTTTGGATCACCGATGTGAGGCAGGATCACCTCTCTTTTGTCTCACATCTCACCTGGCATGTGCTTTTTCTCATGGGTATCATATATATAGCAAGTACATGTTAGTCTAATCAAACAAGTGGGATGTACTAGACTAAAATAATTCTTTGAGCTTCTCAATGAAATGCAAATTTTGATGGAAACAAGTGGCTTAAATAATGTGAGAAATGGATAAGAGCTTACCCTTTAGTAGTAACTCACTACTTTACAATATTTTCATGCTTATCATCATCGGATCTTTTTCCACTTTTTATGATCAAGATTCACTCCAAATAAATCAAGATTGGTGTTAGCCATAAAAGGTTAGAAATGGTCACTTCAAACACCAATAGGTCACTAAAATTTATGGCTAGGATTACTATATACAAACATAATTCCAAAATCTATCCTAGGATAGGCCATATATGCTCTTTCCATGAAAGTACATGACTCTTGATCTCTCTCTTCAACACAAGTGGAGAAGACTAATCAATTGGATGGAAAGAGATATTAAAATGATCAAGATTGGATGTACCCCCTAAATGTATAGGAGAACTGTTGATGAAGACTTGATTCTATCAATTCACCATCTCCAAAATGATCCATAATCTTCATTGCTTGTTAAAGTATTGATCCCCATGCAAAGTTTTATCAATGCTTGAACAAATCCCAATGCTTCAAATGCCCTTAAATGGTACTTGATATCCACTATTATCCATAAGGATAATATCTCCCCAAATTGAAGAAATGGTCCAATGTAAGTGTAGAGATTGATCTTCAGCCTTAAGCACAATCCTTGAAGCCAGTACATGTTTAAAGCCCCTTAGAATTGACTAAAATTGAAGAGATTTTAGACTTGACTACTATCTAGGGTATTCAAGAGAGTGAAACACATTGAAATCTTGAAATCTTCAAAAATTGCAACAATTATGGTCCCACAACTTTTGGAGATGTTAAAGATTAGCTTATGGATGCTTCTTGAAGTAAATCCCCTTCAAATAAGTATTTGAACCTATTGATTCACCTTAGAAACATGGCTACCCTACTACTATCTTGAGAATCAAGTCATGAGAGAAGAAAAATATTCAAGTTTGAGATCCAATATTTGAAGGAAAGAGTAAATCTTGATCAAGCTTCAATCCATAGACCTATGCCACAATTTTCAGTGCAAACTGCATAGTCTCTTGTTGTTGCTCATGTGGACATGTTGGTTGCAAGACAGGGCAATGTGATGCTCTTTGTGCTCCTTGAGATGCAAAGGATCAAGCTTTGTAGGCCATGTTGAAATATCATGTCATAGAAAGAAGGTCTGAAGTAAGAATCACCATGAAATCTTCACAAGCTTGAAGAGAGGAAAGTGAGAAACCCCGATTCCCAAAAGTAAAGGGCGTCTTAGATGTCTCCAATTCCCATTCCCTTCTCTTTTGTCTAAAAAGACTCCAAAATAGCTTCAATTTGATGATGGCCTACTAAAATGGCAAGAAGACCACTATTTTTTTCCAAGATCTTCTTTAAATTCCTTCAACTATAGTCATGGTTAGCTATAGAAGTTTGTCCTAGTTAGATTAGACACAACAACCCAAGATTATAACCATAGTTACTTATCATAACCACCACTAATACCATATCTAGAGCTTGGAAATGACCTATTGTTTGGATCTAACTATTGCTCTCATACCAATGTAAGAGAGTCAATTGACCATATCCATGAAATACAAAATATACTCAAGAAAATATGAAAATAGCCATGATCATAGCAACCATAGCTACAACTCATATTTCACGTGAATGATTTACAATGGGTCGTGGAGTGGATAATTGGCAAAATACTCACCTCTTTGCCATTAAGGGATTAGAAACTCGCTTCTAATCTAGGTGAGAGTTACTCAAGTTGGGAATCCTCAAGATGGAAAAGTTAATGAACATGTTTACCACTCTGCTTTATATATCCCCCTTCTCTACACCCATGTCCTATGCTTCATTAAAATCATCATCTTTATCACCAACATGATTACCTGGCATGTATATATCTTCTTCTTCAATTAACAGCATCATCTATAGCATAACCAACATCTTCATCATGAGAATCATCATCTATAGCATAACCATATTATTTGTCATCAGCATCATTGTCTATAGCATAACAATCTTCCTCATCACTAGCATCATCATCCTCAACATCTTCACCTCTCCCATTACCCCCACCATCTTCTCTATTACATCATGTTCTCTCTCTTTTCCTCTCTCCCTTTTTTCAACTCTTTCCTATACTTCATCACGATCATATCCACAACATTGCCAAAAGGAAGGAGGGACTAGGAAGAAAGAGGAAGGGCCTCCACTAAAAGGGAGGGGACCGCTAAGAGGAGGTAGTGGAGTTTCCACAAGTAGAGGTAAGAGAGAGCCTCAATCAAGATCAAAGAGATAAGATATCTTTAAAGAAGATTATGCAAAGCATTTAAGTCTACTTGATTGACATCTGCCTGTGGCATCTGTCTGAGAAAAGGGTTCACAATTGCATTAAAGAGAGAGATTGGTGTACCAAGACTTCTTGACCCCATTTAAAGATCTGCTTCTTGGATAGTGATCCATCTTGTACTTCTCGTGCAACTCCATTCTAGGCAAAAGAATTGAACTCTAGACTTGGTCTTCATCTAGTTGGCTAGAGCTTCTAGCTAGAAAGGAAGAAACTCCTCCAAAAGGGAACTGATTTGAGACCCAAATCCACATGTTAGAGACTAAAAATTCCAAAGGAGTAACCAGTTCTAGCCCAAAATCCAATTTATATGGACAAAGACCAATGATCACTTTACATGAAGTCATGTAAGCTCACAATTTTGTTGGAAGTTTACTATCCCAATCCTTCCAATGATGCTTCACCAACCTGGTTAGAATCTTGCACAAAGTTTTCTTAGTAGATTAAATTGGCCAATCCATTAGCCTGAGGATAGTAAGTGGAAGATTTGTTACAGATCATCAAGAAGAAGGTGGTCAAACATTTAATCACCTTATTTATGAAATGGCTTCCCTTGTCACTCACCAACTCCATCAAACAGCCATATGAAGTCACAATATCCTTAAAAAGATAGGAGGATATGGAACTAGCTAAATTATCATTTAAAACCCATGCCTCCACCCACTTCATATAATAAAATGTGGTTGGGAGAATGTACCTATTCTTAGTGTGAGTTTCCATCAGCTTGATTGGATTGATGAAATCAAGGCCCCACTCTTGAAATGGTTCAACAAAAGAATTGGGTGAAGAGGTAGCCTATCCTAGGCCAAAGACTGCCCCAACAACTGATAGGAATCACACTTGCATATCCATTTTCGTCCATCACCATGCATTGTAGGCCACCAAAATCCAACCTACTAAATTTTTCAAATGGTTATCTCTACCAAAAATTGGACACAAGAGACTCCTTGGTGGGATTTATCCATGACGGCTTCTTATTCCATTGGCAAGTCTAACCTTTGCAATACTTTGGACAAAGTCTAGTAATAAAGCTAACCCAAGATATATTCAAACCACTAATTGTAAAGTGCAAGTCACTTCTATAATCAACTAGAAAATGGTTAAGGAATTTTCCCATCATTAGAAAGTAAACATCTCCTCATACCAAGGCCAAGGAGGAGGATTCATAGGTCCGTGAGCCAAATCCTCAGCTATTGTGGTGAGAAAGAGCTGAGCATTAGGAAAATCATCATCAACACGTATCAAAACTTTTCCAAAATCCAATCAAGAAGGGAAATGTACAACCCCATGCTCATGACTTTGAGGTACTAGATTATCCAAACTCTTGAAGTAATAGGATCCATCCAGCTAGACGACCAGTAACATTCTGATTCTTTACCAAATAAACCAATGTTGAATGATCCATGTGAAAGACAAAGGGATGACCCAACAAATAATGCTAAAGCTTCTTGATAGAATAGATCATTCCTAATCATTCCCATTCTATGGGAGAATATTTACTTTCAAGCATCGATAACTATAGGCTAGCATAATAAATAGGTTGAAACAAGCCTTTGGAATCCTCATGTATCAATATACTATTGATAGCATAATCTGACGCATCCACAAAGACATGAAACTTCTTATTCCAATATGTAGGAACTAGAATTTGAGTCTTTGACGTCATGAGCTTAAGTTGTCTTTAGAAAGCCAAATCTTTTGTCTCATCCCTCTAGAATGTAGGTTTTGGAACATGTGCCAACTTATTCAAGGGAACGGCAACATGGGCCAAAAGCCACAAAAGCCACAAAAGCCACCCATGCCAGCATACCTATCCAAGAAATCACAAGACATTCAATGGAGAGTTTGGGACTTGCAACTATCTTACCACAATCAACTTTTGCAAGTCAACAACAATTCCCTCCCCTAAAATGGCATCTTTGAGAAGCATGGCTCCCCACAGAATGAACACACTCTTCATTGGATTAAAGCTAAGTGTGACCTCTCAATATCGAGTAAGATAGAGTTGTAGATGGTAAAGGTATAGACACAACCTCAAACACACTGAAATCATCCAAGAATACCCTCATCAAATCTGTGAGGTATGGCTAAAAGATTTCCTACATGTCTTGCCGAAAAGATATGGAAGCATTCTTGAGTGCAAACCACATGACCATGGAAATATATACTCCCCAAGCCGTAATAAAAGTTGACTTGGATTGATCTTTTGGGGAAATTCAAGCATGGTTGCATCGACTAAGACCATCCAAGAAAGAATACATTTCATGGCTGACTAGTTCATCCAAAGTGTTATCCATCTAGGGTAATAGAAAAGGGTCTAGAATGGTTGCTTCATTCAACCGATAGTCCACACATTTTCAAAGCTTCTTATTCTTTTGGAAACAATAACTATAGGATAAATTTTGGTCGATCCAATAGAGCAATAAACCCTAGCAAAGCAATCTATCTAACTATTCCTTAACCAGATTTTCCATCGATAGATTCATCCTATACCTTTGCATACAGATCGAAACTACATCTAGTCTAAGTGGAATTTGATGTTGGTAAAAAAGAGGATCAATCCTTTCATATCGGAATAATCCCGTGTAGAGACATCTTCAAATTCCTTTAACAAGGAGGTCAATTTCTCATGGATGTTGAGATGACAAGCTCAACACATACGGACATTGATGATGGACCGCCTGGTTAGATGCGTCCACACGTCTACACTTAGCACGTCGGTGGTCATTATGACTCTCACATGGCCACTGACTCATTACTTATTATATTCAGGTTGTTACACCTATTTACAGCTGGCATAGTTATAGCGCCAGTCGACTAGTGTAGTCAGTTATGCATTGTTTGACTTAGTAGGCCACTTTCCTTTTATGTTGTATCTTATCTATACTTTGTGTACATTGTAAAGAGGGTGGAAGAAGAAGAAGAAGAAATCAGCAAGAAAACGTTTTGGCCTCCATCTCTCTTCTTGTCTCTTGAGTGAGCTTCTCCTTGTGCATTTTGTGTGTGTTCAGCGCAGCATCTTGAGCAACCCCCTCCACCACGCGATTCTTGACATGGTATCAAAGCCGCACCATTGAGAGAGGCTGATTTCGAAGGTTGAAGCAAAGGAGAAGAAGCAAGGTTCGAGCAAGCAAGCCACGGGTAAGAAGCTCTCCCATCCTTCAACTCTTTCTCTTGGATAGTGCCTGTGGAGGCACTGGAAGCAGGGCAGAGCAAAAATCTCAGATTGCAGTGAGATTTGGTGTGCGCGAAGAGCACTGTGTATTCTGCAGATAAGCCAAGCCCCCACAGTTATTTTGGGCATTTGAGGCCGTTTCAGGGCCCGTTTTAGAGCCGCAAGGTTGCGGACAGCAGTTTCAGGGTACACTGTGACTTCGACTGTATTGACTGAAAGTGGATGCACAGGTTACAAATTTCAGATCTGTAAGTTCAAAGGTGTTTACCAGTGAGTAAACACAAGGTTTATTTGCAAAAAGGTTGCAGATTGCATGTATTGTTGAGCAGACAGTTAAAAAGGCTGTCTGGTGTATTGCTGTGCACTACAGGTCCAGGGTTGCAGAAGATTTACTTGCTGTTGGTATTAATTTTGTGATAATGGCAGAGAACAGTGGAAGCCCTATCATTGAGAAGCTCGACAAGAACAACTACCCTTCATGGAAGTTCCGTGTCACGAACTTTCTTATTGGAAAAGGCCTCTACGAGTTTGTTTCACGTGAACAAAAGGAATCGGAGGTGAGTGATCCTCCAACTGCACAAGAGACAAAGGCACGGAAGGAATGGAATGCAAAGGATTAAAAGGTCATGTATTGGTTGTCTGCAGTAATTGACAATAATATGCTGGGACACATTAGAAATGCAGAGAATTCATATGCAGCTTAGACCATACTTGAAAGTATGTTTTCTGTAAATACAAAGGCACGAAAGATTCAACTCAAGCAAGAGTTGAATACATTAAAGAAAGGGAAGATGTCTATCAATGAGTATGCACTGAAGTAAGAAGCATTGCAGATGCATTGGCAGTGATTGATGCAATGCCCGATGATGATGATTTGGTGTCGTCTACCTTGGGTGGACTTAACAATGAAAAGGCTTGGAAGTCTTTTGTAACTTCTGTATATGTTAGAAAGCCATTTCCAGATTTCGATGAGTTGGTCTCCCTTATGATCACTGAAGAGATCAACATGCAGAGTGAGACATCTGAAAGAAGTGGTGAACAGGTCCAAGCTTTCTACTCCAGTTCAGGAAGGGGACGTGGCAGGTTCTCTTCAAGAGGCCGTGGTACAGGACGTGGTAGTGACAACCAGCAAAACAGATTGAATCAGCAATTTGGCGATATGCAGGTTTCAGGAGGTCGTGGTAACTTTAGAGGCAGGGGGAGCTTTAGAGGAAGAGGTGGATGGCAGAACAGAGGTTCTAACAACTCTGGTATTGTGTGCCACTACTGTGGAAAAATAGGTCATATTGCAGCCCAATGTTATGCTAAGAGAGATGATATCCGCAGTGGTAAGTTGCAGCAAGGAAACTATGCATCGTCTTCACGACAGAATGAAGACAAAAATGAATGTTTGTTCGTTATGCAGCATATGCTGAATGCTGTTACAGGAAAGGGAACACATGAAGATGTTTGGTATGTTGATTCAGGTGCATCCAATCATATGACCAGCCATGCAAAATGGTTTGGAGAGATGCAGGATTTGCAGAATGCAGGTTATGTGCAGACGGGTGATGACTCATGCCACCCAATTTCACACATTGGAAAAGTTCCCTTGTCCTTGCATGATGGTAAGACAAAGAGTCTTTCAGATGTATTACATGTGCCATCTATTACAAAGAACTTGGTGTCAGTCGGTCAAATGGTAGAGCAAGGGTTGCAAGTCAGATTTAATGCAAAGGGCTACTTTGTAGAAGACTTCAATGACAAGTGCAGGTTGGTAGCAAAGGGAAGTAGAGTTGGACGTATGTTCACTCTAGATGCTGGAATTCCTACTATGAATGCGGCTATGTATGCCAAAGGAAAAGGTGTTGTTGCAGAAATTGAAATTTGGCACAAACGCATTGGACATGCAAATGTACAAAGGTTGAAATTAATGCAGTCCAAAGGGTTGGTTATAGGTTTGCCTACATTTAAAGTTGCAAAATTTCAGAAGATATGTGAAGCATGTCAGTTTGGTAAGCAGGCAAGACAACCCTTTTCACATGATAGAGATGTAAGCAGAAATATCCTTGATGTTGTGCATACAAACATTTGGGGGCCTACACAAAATGTATCTCTTGGAGGTAGTTCATACTTCGTCACATTCATTGATGATTGTTCTAGAAAGCTGTGGGTATATTTTATGAAGGAAAAGAGTGAAGCGTTTGAGCACTTTAGAACTTTCAAGGCTGCAGTTGAAAGAGAAACAGGCTTGAAAGTAAAGTGCCTGAGGTCAGATGGAGGGGGAGAGTACCTCTCAAATGAGTTCAGTGATTTTCTGAGGTCTCATGGGATAAAGAGACAGTTCACATGCAGGTATACCCCACAGCAAAATGGGGTTGCAGAAAAGAAAAACAGGCATATTGCAGAAGTTGCACGCGCCTTGATGGCTGAAAAGAATATGCCTAAGCATTTTTTGTCTGAGGCTGTTCATACTGCTGTTTATATTATGAACAGAACTCCCACAGCTGCAGTTCATGGTATGACCCCCGAAGAATGTTTTACAGGTAAGAAGCCTAATGTTTCACACTTGAAAGTATTTGGATGCATTGCGTATGTTCATGTGCCAGATGAGTTGCGGAAGAAACTGGATCCAAAGGCTGAAAAGTGTGTCTTTATTAGATACTCTTTAGAGCAGAAAGGGTATCGCTGTTACAACCCTGTCACATGTAAGTTCAGAGTGAGCAGGGATATCATCTTTGATGAAATGAGTAGTTGGTATGCATCTAGTGGTGATGCATTGGATGTTGATGATGATCATGACACTCATGTGCAGGCTGAAAGGCAAGAATCACAGACTCTTAGTGGACCAGAGACATCATCTAGTAGTCCTTGGTGTGGGAGACTAAGAAGTACCTCTACATCTTTGAGTGCATCTAGTAGCACTACAGGTAAAGACAAAGGAAAGAATAAAGTGTCAGAAGGCATTGATGCAATTCTTGATGGAGACTCCAGTGGCTCAGAGAGCTTGGATGATGAGCTTGGCATTCCTTCAGTGAGGACTCCAGGTGTGCAGAGAGCACGTGTTAATGCAAAGACTCCATTGAGTGGTCAAGTGGTACACAGGTCTAGCAGGGTGAAATACCCTGTTAAAAGATTTGGTTTTGAGGGTTATGCAGCTCACCATTATGCTTATATGGTGAAACTAGTTGAGGATTTGAGCCCACATGTTTTGAGGAGGCTGTTGGTCATGTTCATTGGGATGCAACAATGTATGAGGAGATGGCTGCATTAGAGGCCAATAAGACTTGGGATCTAGTATCATTGCCGAAGGAAAAGAAAGCTATTGGATGTAAGTGGGTTTATAAGATTAAGCACAATGCAGATGGTTCTATTAGCAGGTACAAAGCTAGGCTGGTTGCAAAAGGCTATGCCCAAACATATGGCATAGATTATGATGAAACCTTGAGTCCAGTTGCTAGGATGGCAACTGTCAGATGTGTGATTGCTTTGGCAGCAGCCAAAGGTTGGAGGTTGCAGCAAATATATGTAAAGAATGCCTTCTTGCATGGAGATTTGCAGGAAGAAGTGTATATGGATCAGCCAGCAGGTTATGAAGATTTAGAGCATCCCACGTATGTGTGCAGGTTGAAGAAGACACTCTATGGGCTCAAGCAAGCACCTAGAGCATGGTCTGACAAGATCAGAGAGTATCTTGTCAATATTGGCTTTTATATTTCTGATGCTGATCACTCACTTTATGTGAGAAAGGGAGATGCAGGTTTGGTCATCATAGTCATCTATGTGGATGACTTGATTATTACAGGTGATAGTGATAGTGGGATTGCTGAAATCAAGGGCTGTTTGAAGATGAAGTTTGAGATGAAGGATTTAGGTGAACTAAGGTACTTCCTTGGCATTGAGGTGATCAGATGTGATGATGGTATATGGCTGTTCCAAAGACAGTATGGCTTGGATATGTTGTCCAAGTATGGTATGACTGCATGCAAACCACTTTCAGTCCCGTTGGAGCAGAATGTAAAGCTGAGTGCTGATGTTGGGGATGAGATAGAAGACCCTACTATGTTTAGGAGGATAGTGGGGAGTTTGATCTACATGACCATTACAAGGCCAGACTTGAGCTACGCTGTTGGTCTTGTGAGTCAGTTTATGCAAGTACCTAGAAAGCCACATTTGGATGCAGTCAAACGCATATTGAGATATGTGAAGTCCACATTACATTATGGACTTTTCTATGAGGCAGGTACAGATGTACAGGTGTTTGGATACACAGATGCAGATTGGGCTGGTAGTATGTCTGATAGAAGATCTACCAACAGATACATGTTCTCTCTTGGTAGTGCAGCAGTTGCATGGAGCAGCAAAAAGCAATCTACAGTTGCTTTGTCGAGTACAGAGGCTGAGTATAGAGGTGATGCTGTTGCAGCATGTGAGGTAGTATGGCTGCAAAAGCTATTGGCTGATTTGGATGTCCAAGTGGAAGGTCCAGTTGTCATTTATTGTGACAACATGAGCAGTATACAGTTAGCTAGGAACCCTGTGTTCCATGCTAGGACAAAACATATTGAGGTACACTACCACTTTGTGAGAGAGAAGGTACTAGCAGGTGAGATTGACTTGGTGTATGTCAGCACACAGGATCAGATAGCTGACATCTTCACGAAGGCATTGGGTATAGAGAAGCTTCAAAAGTTTCGAAGCTTACTTGGAGTTGCAGAGATGCAGTTGAGCTTGAGGGGGAGTGTTGAGATGACAAGCTCAACACATGCGGACATTGATGATGGACCGCCTGGTTAGATGGGTCCACACGTCTACACTTAGCACGTCGGTGGTCATTATGACTCTCACATGGCCACTGACTCATTACTTATTATATTCAGGTTGTTACACCTATTTACAGCTGGCATAGTTATAGCGCCAGTCGACTAGTGTAGTCGGTTATGCATTGTTTGACTTAGTAGGCCACTTTCCTTTTATGTTGTATCTTATCTATACTTTGTGTACATTGTAAAGAGGGTGGAAGAAGAAGAAGAAATCAGCAAGAAAACGTTTTGGCCTCCATCTCTCTTCTTGTCTCTTGAGTGAGCTTCTCCTTGTGCATTCTGTGTGTGTTCAGCGCAGCATCTTGAGCAACCCCCTCCACCACGCGATTCTTGACAATGGAACTCTAGAGACATGTGGACAATGATTTTAACACGCTGAGTATCCCTAGAGTATAGTGAGCTCATTTTCAATGACTCTTGTGACCTTCTACAATAATGAAAAAGTCATGGCCTTTGAAGCTCTATCAATGGAAAGTACTAACTCGAGAATATATGGAAGCAATGATTCAGGCCCTGAGATACCATCACCATCTAAGACTTGCAAGGACAAAGCAAAACTCTCAATCCATCTCAAGTGCAAACTCCTAAAAAATGTTGCACTGAATAATGAGTCAAAAAAAATAAATGGGCCTTGAACTCTCTCTCTTGCCACAACACTTTTGCACATTAGAATTTGCAATTATTGCAACTTCACCACCATATTTTCTTCAACATTTGAGATAGTTTGTTCTAGTGGTTCTTGCTCAAATGCTACCTCTTGCCACAACACTTTTGCAAATTGGAATTTGTAATTGTTCCAACTTCACCATCATCTTCTCTTCAATCTGAGATAGTTGATTCCAGTGGTTCTTGCTCAAACGCTACCTCTTCCACCTTTGAAGCATCCTCTGACCACCAAATAGAAAGCTCCTAAATCAACATTAATTGCCAAGAAAGTGGCTTCCTCATCATTATCTAGTCTCTCCACCATATTGACTATCTCAATAGCTACCACCAGCTTGAATGCTATTAGTATAAGAGAAAGCTTTTTGAATGAGAAATGAACCTTGTGAGATAGTGATGGCAAATAGTCAACGAGATCTCAATCCCAGCTGATCCTAACTTGCCACACACACAAAGGCCTTCCTAGCAAGAGACAATAATCTTCTCTTGCCTGCTCCATGTTGAGAACCACCAAAGAAACTAGGAAGGGAATACCGGCCACTTCTATCAGCATAGAGGGAAGAATCCCCAATAGATGCACCCATTGTTGATTAGCCATGAAAACTAGAAATGGGGCTAGCTCTAAGTCCATTAGCCCAAAATCTTGGCATGCCACTAGTACTAAAACGATATTGACTCCTAATCCACAATCAAGAACGATATCATTAATGACTTCTTCTTCACATCAGAAAGAAATGGTCAGAATAGTTGGACCGAATAAGAGACTTGAGGAAACAAGCTCTTGTTGCATCTTCCAAATTTTTTTGAGATAACTTCCACTGTCACAGTCATGACCTCTTGCATGAGCTGTTCTCGGGATGATCCAATTGAGTCATTCTTAAGAGATGGTCCTTAAGTATTGGAATCAAATTCAACAAATGACCTAAAGGAATAGTTATTGAGAATTGTTGATACCCCAATTTGCCATGGATTACATTGGATTGGACTTGAATCAGTAGTGTTGTTGAATTTCTAATCACCTAATCTCTCCAATCTATGGGCTAGAGTGTAGCTAGTGGAACAAGAATGGACTACAAATCTTACATCACGTCAATTCTACTATGGATAATCTCACCACTTGATGACGAATCGCCTCCCATTTCACCCAAGATGGACCTATAGGGTTGTCAAATACCATTTTAAGCTTTTTATTGAAGCAGGTCACCATGTGCACTACTGGCTTTGAAATCTCTTCTATTTCCATGGTGCCCATTGAAGGCATGGTGCCTTTATCTTGTCCTTACAATTTCTAAGCATCATAGACCTAGGCATTGAGACATTCCTCCCACTAGTGCTCTTATTGCATGCAAAAAAACACTACCTCCAAAAGGGGTAGGGAAAACTACCCTATAATGTAGGAAAAAAACCTTGTAAAAATAGCATATACTAAGCCTTGTAAATGCCACACTACCTAGAGTTGGGGAATGACTATGAATAGGGGAGAGAGTGCTATTGTAGGGATTTTTTGCTCATTTGAAAATTTACAAAAAACATTCAACTTAGTACTAGCCTAGAATTGTATTTTCTATAGCAACTATAGCACGATTGTGTCATAGATTAATGGAAGAATTTCTCCATGGCATGGCCATGTTCAACATTTACATTTCAGTTTCAATGTTTGTTGGCATTATATATTAGATTAATTCAACTACAATAGTCATTATTTTCATTGGTATTAAAGCAATAGTTAGATCCAACTAGTGGGTCACTTTTGAGCTTTCGATATGATGTCAATAATTAGAATAGATAATTGTGGTTACAATCTTGATTGTTATTTCTAGTCTAGCTAGGGTAGACTTGTACAGTTAACCATGGTTACATCTAGAGCCATTGAAAGCATTTCCTGGCAAAAATGAAAGTGGCTCAATTGATTTAGCAGGTCATGGCCTTCTTGGAGCTCATTTGGTGATGTTTGGACTAAAATAAAATGGAGGTGCCAAACTTTAGTAGAGACTAAAGCTCCGCCACTTTTTGGAAAATAGGGTATTCCCCTTTTTCTTCAAGCCTTCTTTCAAGATTTCAAATCTCTCTTGCCTTTGATGATCTTGCATCTAGTCTTCCACCATGGGATCTTATGCATCAAGATCTTGAAGATGAACACCATTTTGGAGGGAAGAATGGCTAGGTGAGCTACTTGCATATCTGATTTCTTCAACTAAACTCCGTTAATCCTTTAGTTGAACTTTGAGATGTTACCCATTACTAGCTACTATACATTATACAAAGCCCTTTTGTCATCAATGATGATTATAATCCTCCCATTGTTCCCTAGGCTTTAATATTGGAGTTGAACCAGGACAGCAAGGGCTTCAACCACATTTTTGAAGGATCATCATGAAAAGCAACATGTGAATATCTAGGTAGCAAGCATCTTTCACTTCCCAAGAAATAGATTGAATCATATCTTCACTTCCTTGAGGGCCTTCTTTGCAAATTTCCTCTCTTATGCCTTGTAGAAGTGAGAGTGTCACCATAGTCTGCCACATTGGTAGGTAAAGAATTAGCTTCACTTCCTTGAATCATATCTTCACTTCCTTGAGGGCCTTCTTTGCAAATTTCCTCTCTTATGCCTTGTAGAAGTGAGAGTGTCACCATAGTCTGCCACATTGGTAGGTAAAGAATTAGCTACCCTTACAATCTTGGGTGTCAAGACCAGAGGATGATGAGATTCAATATGTTGCCTCATTCCTAAAATAGTATCTTCAAACTCAAGATTCTTGGCATAATCAAGGCAACTATATGATTTTATGCAATATACTCCAGCAAAACATTCACAATCAACTTGATGTGCTACATCTGGCAGCAACATTCTCTTTTGACAATAGGACTTGTCAGCTTTTCTAGTCCATAACTATCATCTACAAGTGGATGTATATGCTATAAAAGAATTAAGCCAGATCTCTGTTGTGATAAATACAAACGACAATCAAGTTTTTTCTATTTATTTCATTTCTATTGCTTCTTGCCCTCATCTTTTGCAAAATTTCTTGTCTCTCTTTTGTAATCTTTTCCACCAAGTATGTTATGAGATTGATCTTATGAACATCATCTGTTAATAGATGGCTCATGTCTTCCAATGACTCAATGAGTGATATGTAATTAGATTTGGTGCTCTCATGATTTTCTTGGCTTCTTCTATTGATTCATTTCCATCCTCTCTATCACCATCTTCTTCATCAACCTCCTCTTAACTATCATAATCCTCATTTGGCTTTGTGGTTTCTTACTCTTAGATCGCAATCAATAGATTGACTAGAAATGATAACAACTTAACAGATCTTTTGAATGTCATAAATTTTGAGGGAGGCTAAGGATGTGATTGCAACTACCCTATGTTCCCAAATTGGATTGGTTGGAAGGCATTGCTTAAATTCTACAGGCTTTAAGAAGCTTACAACTACCATGAAGAAGCCTGGTATAGTTTGGATTGAGCTTTAGAATCACATGACAGGGCAATAACAGTTTACTTCTTATTTTACCATGGGACAACTATCATGCGAAAGCTTAAACAATGATCATTTAGGATCTTACTTCTCTTCTTGAACCATATTCAATATTATTGAATCAATGTTAATAATGCAATTTTTTTAAATTTTAGGTTAGGTGTTGGTTTTGAGTTCTATGCTCATTTTACCAAGAGCTTTGCACATGTGATGCTTCCATTATATGAAATATTTGAAAGTTTGATGCTTCCATTGTATTCATTGAAGGATTGATGGACTCATTTATCAATTGAAGCTTCATAAACTATAGCTATGGGGGAAAAGTAAAATAGCAAGGAATTCTTCAAATTTTATTCAATGGAGATTGATTGAAAGTTGCAATCAATCATAGGGAATTGCTTCATTCTGGGTGCTAAAACAATGTATCTTTGGTGGAATCTAAGTCCCTAAATGCCCATTGTAGGCCTTTCAAGAGCCCAAAATTTTCTGTTAGTTCTCTAAAGTGTTTTCCAAGGTTCCTTAGGTGGAAAATAGTGCCTATAGGACAAGTCAAGGGTAAAATAGGGCCTGGACAGGTTGTTGTATTATTGTGGGAAGATTTGGAAAATTTACTCAAAAAATTTGCAAGTGTATTCTATCACAAATAGATAGCAATGTCTAGCTTGTGGGGCACATCATGTACTTCATCTCTAGATCCCAAACTTGAGTCATTTGGACATGTATTTCTAACAATGGTTATGGATCACGGCCACATGATGGATTCAAAGCTTGACAAATTGATTGCTTTCACTACATTCCACAACATGGAGTCAAATGTTGACAAATTGATCACTTTGATTCCCTCATTTTCTAACCAATCCAAAATTAAAACCCTCACTCAACTCCAATGAGCTCTTTTCACATGACTATCAACAACACTATTATGGTAGAAAAAACCATATAGTGATACATCATATAGCCAATCATATGATGGATTTTCTTTGTGCACCATGTTTCTTTGGGTAGAAACATGGTGATTATGTCTATGATGGCTATGTTTTTAAGCAAAATGCATGCTATGAACCTTGTCAAGAATGCGGGTAGCACTCTTGTGAGTTTGGACAATAGCAAAACTACTATGAGAATCATGTTTATGAGGATGTGTTTATTTAACAACATGTTTCTTATGGAAAACAAGTTAGTGGTTATGTATATGGGAATTCGATTGGTTTTGGACAGCATCAAGTTGACAATCATAATGGTTCTTATGAGAGGAGTCCTATCTAGATGCAGATCATTCTACTTGTTTTGAGCCACATCCCAATGAGTTTGGGTAGTATACTTACATGGGACAAACCAATGCAAGGGTGAAAATTTTGCTACTAATGTTAGCAATGTAGAAGAAGAAGAAGAAGAAGAAGAAGAGGAGGAGGAGGAGGAGGAGGAGGAGGAGGAGGAGGAGGAGGAGGAGGAGGAGGAGGAGGAGCCACATCCCAATGAGTTTGGGTAGTATACTTACATGGGACAAACCAATGCAAGGGTGAAAATTTTGCTACTAATGTTAGCAATGCAGAAGAAGAAGAAGAAGAAGAGGAGGAGGAGGAGGAGGAGGAGGAGGAGGAAGCTAAACAAAAGAGTGATATGGTGAGTCATAAAGTACTAGAGGGACAGCAAGGTGAAGAATTACAAGAGTGCGTTGAGATTATAGATGGTTATGATTATCATGTAGGTTTTGAAGAGTTTGGAAAACCTCATGATGAGCTTATGGATGAAGATTCTAACTTAGATGCATATGTTGTGGATGTATATGAAGATGATAATGGTGTCTTATTTCCTTTTGATGCAAATGATTATGATGATGATTCTTCATACATGTTTGATCTGGCACATATGCTTGGTGATTATTTCCCTATTATTGATTATCATTATGTTGGAATTCCCTTTAACCTAAGAGGATTTCTTTTATGGCCATTTGATACATAGCAATTCATTCCACGTCCAAGATTTTGTATTACTTTGTCTTCATGGTTTATGCATGGTTTCTATGGGAAGAAGGTTGAAGAAGACTAGGTTTCCTTTATAATACAACTTGTTGTATTTAAAAATTATTCATAAATAAATTACTTAAAGTCATCACACATGTTTCAATGGTTGAAGCTGATATTCTTCACTATATATTTTGATATGACATCTCATTTCCTCCATTTTGATTTGTTTATCTAGAGTTATGGCTCTTTTTCCATGACAACACTATTATGACAACATGCAAAAGACTCACTTAGTCCTTGTATTTATCGCGTATAAGATCTTCTTTAGCATTATGATTTTCAAGTTATATTTGTTACATGCTTTCCCATCTTTTAGGCTTTGAGGACAAAGCTTCTTTAGGTCGGGATGGCTTGTAATGTAGGAAAAAATCATTGTAAAAATAGCTTGCGCTAAGCCTTGTAGATATGACACTAGCTAGACTTTGGGAAGGACTCTAAATAGGGGAGAGAGTGCTATTGTAGGGGATTTTCTCTCATTTGACATATTACCAAGAACACTAAACTTAGCATTAGTTGTTTATTTGTATTTTGTGTAGCATTGTGCCCTAGATTAATGGACAATTTTCTTCATGGCATGGCCATGTTTAGTATTCATTGTTAAGTTTCCATGTTTCTTGGCATTCGATGTTAGATTAATTCAATTAGAATAGTATTTCTTTTCATAACCCAACCCGTCCTTCACCTTTGTGCCCATGTTGATAGATGGATAGTCTTGCTAAGTATAAGTGACTATTGGTGCCTGCAACATCGATGTTCCCCCTTGGTGCACCATCAAACTATGCAAATTGTACCAATAGACTTAGTAATATGGGTAGAAGTTTTGTGAAATCCCCACTAACATTGATTGAGGCCACAATCAGCTAGCAAATTGGTCAAATTATTACACTTGGTACATGAGACGATCTTTGTGGTAGATTTACAAGTACCATGTAAGTATTTGTGGCCCTCTTCCTTCTTCTTGGACTTCCTATGCTTCTTCCTTATCTCCTCCTCAGAGTCCTCCTTGTTATTGTCCCCCTTAGAGTCTAAACCTAAATCCAAGTCAATGTCATTTGACTATTATCTTTGTCAATGGACATGCTTGACTTCCCCTTTCATTTCTTGTGTTTAGAAAGCACTAACTTTGCTTGCAAAGCTTGTTGAATAAGACCCAAAATCAGGTATTGTAATTCTGAATAGTGCAATCACCTTGCTTCAAACTTTGCAAATGATCTAGCTTTTGAGTATCAGTCATGTTCTACTAAAACAGGTTGGTAAATTCCACCTTCACAACCACATATGTAGGCCTCCCTTGTTCCCCTACCAACCATGCCACTGGCTCTTTCCACATACATGATTAGAACACTACCTCTTCACGGGATGGATCATTCTAATTGGGAAAATTAATATCATGAGTCACCTTGAATTTCAAGAGGCATTTGGATCCTAGGAGTCCAATCCTTTGAAATGAGGAAAATTCACCTTAAGCACCATTGCATGATAGAAAAAGGAGGGATAGAAGGATCAAAAACCAAAATGGTGGAGGAAATTTTATCATTGTTTGAGGGGAAAGAGGTAGAACTGATGGAGATCCCCAAGTTGGAGGAAGCAACAACAACTGTTAAGGGCGCGATGACTCATGAATCCCATCCTCATTGGGCATAGCAACAAGGTAGGAACTTCAAAAGGGATTGGATGAAACTCAAAAATCATATATCAAGTTTGTGATTATCTCTTAAGACGAGTGTAGGAGCTCCAAACTCAAATTAAGGAAAATGACTTAGAGCTTTAGGAAAAAACATTGAGCTTGAGAGAAATATGAAGCACTCAAGATAGACCTAGAAAAATTGTGCAAGCTTGACCTAAATTAGAAACTCACATAGATTTTCCTTGAGTTAGATTAAGAAAAAGATTAAAGAAAACTGCATCCAAATTTTTAAAAAAAATCAACTAGTACATGGCTGATGACTATAGAAAATAGCCACGATAAAGTTGTTAAATGACTTAGGTGCAACACTAAACAATGAGAGCCACATAAGCTGCAATCGAAAGCTTATAAGTTCATGATGGCTAATTAGTAAGAGTTATTTAGAAAAGCCACATCATTGGCCAATAGCTTACATACAGATGATCATGAGTGTAATGTAGTGTAGGAAATTTCTAGAGTATTTTACTACTAGTATTAGACTTGAGAATTGGGGGTGAGAAACTATAAAAGGGACAAGGGCTAATGTGACCAACATCCTTTGTTGTTTTACTAAATTTGGATCTTCTTGGTCTTTTCACCTACATGGAGGTGAGTTTCCATAGCACCAGCAGGATGTGTACCAAGAATTATTTCTTGTACCTCTTTTCTTTTCACAACTTAATAAAATCATGACTACGGTTTCCTCAATTTCTTGGGTTTTAGGAATTATTTTATTTTTAGTTTATTGGTTAATAGGCCAAGCTTTCTTTACATCGTGTCATAGATCCAACTATATTGTCATTTTCAAGGATGGATATAGCAGCACTAGTTTGTGCAAGATAACTAGAGTTACTATTCTTGGTTACTGTGACAAGATTGCTGGGGCTAGACTTCTACAATTAACTGTGATCACATTTGAAGCCATTTGAAGCATCCCTTTTCAGCCACCACCAAATCTAGAGCTATTTTAAGGTCTCTTGACAAAAGGAGAGATATAAGAAGCTAAAGTGACTCAAAAAAATCTACTTTTTGGAAATAGGGTTTTTGCTTCTTTTTTCTTCAAGCTTGAAGCTTCCATGTCTACCACGATTTCTCTCACCTCTTATCTTCTCCCTCCTTGCTTCAAACCATCTACAACCTTGGGGAAAAACTTCCATGTTCCTTGCTCTACCATTTGAACACCCCTTTCAAGAAGCTTGATGCTCTTCATCAATAAACTTAGGGCTTTGTGAAATGCACTGATTTCTAGTAGCTCTAACTCCAAAAATCAGCATGTTTTTTCTATCTACTTGCTTCTAATACTTAGTTGTAAGCATATGCAATAAGCTTCCAAGCAACAAGGTGCTACATAGTGAGATTATTGGTCAACTTTAATGAGAGCATACTCATTGTATTTTGTGTTGTTTAAACAATCTCAACTCAAAAGTATTCAACAAAACATGGAGATGATGATGATCATTTAAGCTTTCACTTACCTTATGGGCATCATGGGAGCCATTCTTTTGACTAGATAAATAGGATAGCACTTCATCTTTTCAAGTTTTTATGGCTACTAAGACCTTCATAATCTCTTAATTCTTTATCTACTACTCCAAATCCTCCAGAGAAATCTATGTGGATCTAGAGGGTGGATAGTAAGGGAAACAACTCTCAAGAAGCAAGCCATGTGGATTGCTCTCCACTTTGAGATTTTCACTACCCTCTAGTTAATTATGATTCTCCTACTCCATCCTTTTCTTCATCATGTTCATAGTAGGGCAACAAGCATCTTTCATCTCCCAAGAAATAAATCGTTTCTTCTCTAGCTCATGTAGTAAAGAGCAAATCTTCAACCAAGTATTTTATCCACAATTTGCTACTATATCTTTGAAGAAAATATGTCAAAATTATTGTGGTTAGCATCTTCTTTCAACTACAATTGTGACTATGATAGAGATACTATAGATTTAACAATAATAGTACTATAAGTATCATTTGATTGAACCATGTTGTGGAAATGCAAGCATAGCTTCAAGGTGTAGTTTGACCAAGAGGAACACTAAAAATGTTGTGGAGGAACAATCCAAGTTATCTTGACTACATATGCTAGCATCATGAAATGAACAGTGATTAATCACAATTTTCATCATAGATCACTACTTCGATACTTATGCATTTGGCCAACTCTTGTGAAGTTTGAAGCCTACTCTACCTTCTTCTTGTAATTTAATCATTTAGAAACCCTAAAAATCTGCAAGATAGCAAGTAGTTATTTCACTTAGAGCAATTGATTAGTAGTATTCCATTTCCTATTGATTTATAGCTAGGCTAGTTGAGAAGAAACTTAGGACAGTATCATGGTAGAGGACAACATAGTTTACAAGGATGTAAGGGATTGTTCTATGTGAATACATGAAGAGATTGATCATTTTGGCCACATGATGGAGGAGTCATGGAGTCGAAGATTGATAAATTGATTGCTTTGGCTACCTCATTTTATCACAAGTCCACACACATATTAGCTTTATCTACCTCATTTCCTAACAAGTCCACTCAAATATCAGTTTCTCATGTTTCTAATCCCAATTTCAAAAATGAGCTCCCTACCCATGACTATTAGCAATAGTATTATGATTAGCAATCATATGAACCTACATCCTATGGGCATTCTTATGATGTATTCTCTTGTGTATCTTCTTCATTTGAGTAGAAAAAATATGATTATGTCTATGATTATTATGGTAATGTGAAACATATATTCTATGCACCTTGCGAATAAATTAGGCAACACCATGTTATTGTGAACATGATAATGAGTATGCTTATAAAGGTTTATTTAAGTAGTATCATTTAAAAAAATATATCAATGGTGATCATGCTAATTTCTTTGATAAAAATTTTAATGAGTTTTGATAGCATGTTTATATGGGACAAACCAATGCAATGGTGAGCACTTTGCTTTGCTAATGTGGGTAATGAAGATGAGGAAGAGCAACAAGATGTGATTGAGGAGGATGAACAAAAGGATGATATAGTGGATCATGAAGTACAAGATGGAGAGAAAGATCAAGAGCCACATGGATCTTTTGAAGTTGAAGGAGGATATGTTGAAGGTGAGTATAGTGATGCCTTTGAGTAGCCTCATCATGAGCCTATGGATAGTCTGCATCAGCCCCATACTCAATCAAGTCTTACAAAGAGAAGATCTTCATACTCCTTTGGATTCTTCATTCCATCCCTTTGATCATGGGGGGTACTATGATTGGGATGCATATGATGTGGATGCATATAATGATAATGATGGCATCTTCTTTCCTTTTGATCTAGGTGATTATGGATACGAATCTCTATACATCTTTGATCCGGGTGATAAAGAATGTATGATTGATGACAGTTCTCCTATTCTCAATATAACCATTATGCTAGGATTCCCTTTGATCCAAGAGACTTCCTTCTAAGTAAAATTAGCATGCAAGAATGCATTCCATGTCTAAGATTTTATGTGATTTCGTCTTCATGGTTTTAGCATGTTTTCAATGGGAAGAAGGTTGAAGAAGATTGGGTTTTCTTTGCAATATAACTTGTTATATTAAAAGCATTGTTATTAATAATTAGCCTTAATGTCATCAAATTTAGGGCTTCATGGTTGAGGATATCCCTCCATTAGGGGAGTTTTGAGGTCTTGAAAATGCCCTGTAAGAGATCCTAGAGAGAGAAAAAAATTTAAGAAATAAAATCATTTTATAGAATTTTTAAAAGGTTTATATTTTGGTAAGTTAAAATATCAAAATTCATTAATAAGTCATTGTCATGATATTCTCGTGGTCACATCAAACCTAGAAATCTAGGTCGCCATAAAGTTGGCAATGTTGTCATAATGAAGATCTTACCTCTCCTAATTAAAGTGAAAAGTAATATTCAATTTGAATTTTGGTGGATAGTCGATTGCCTCCCTCCATCGTTTCTCTCTTCTTTTTTTCTCCTCAGTAGTCTCTTCTTTGTTTTCGTTCTTGCTTCTAATCATATCCTTAGCTATGGATCAATCACCCAATGATCTCTGTAACTCAGCTCTACAGATCAATCATCCAATGATCTCTGTAGCTCTCATAAAAGACATCTCTATCATCTTCACATTGAGTTGGATAGTGAGTATGAACCAATAAGAAAGAGAACAAAATCTATCACGGTTACAGAGTCTATGAAACATATACTGAGGTTTGAAGGAAAGAAGAATATTGATCTTTGGTTAGATGGAAAGCTATATTCCAAAGATCCTAGCAGAAATAGCACTCCTCCTTTCTATAATAGCTCATCATTAATGAGGTTTATTGGTGATGGCTACAATGGATTTTTAGGTTATACACTTAACCTCGTTGCAGAAAAGGATATCCTTGGACTAGAGAATCATCTTTTGATGAAACACAATATAGAGTTGTTGCAGAAGCTAGAGGATTGTCAACAAAAAATTCATTCATTGGAAAAGTGTATCAAAGCTTATCAACGAAAGCTACCTTTATTAGGCCTTCGAAATTGACAAAGAGCTCTTAAAAATATTGAGAATCTCAAACGAGGAGGAGGAGGCTGTGGTAAAAGAATCCAAGCAGCAAGGTATATTTTTTTTCACTTGAAAAATCTTAAATATAGCTTTATTTAAATTGCTTGCATTAATTTGTGATGTTAATTTTGCTTAGATCTCTTCTACAACCAAATGCAAGTGAAAGAGATTCTTTAAAAGCAGCTCAGTTTTATTATCATCTTCTTCCTTCAGTAGTTTCAAAGGATATTTTGGAGAAGAAGAAATTTAAAAAGGCAAAGAAACAATGCTTGGAGTCATTTGTAAAGGATCATTCTTTGGATTCTGAGTTAGTACAGAAGACACTGGATAGTATTGGTATCAGTCGAGATGCTTATATGCAACTTTTCCAGCTTTTACAATCAAATATGAAGCAAGGACAGGTACACAATTGCATACTTCTGAAGCCATTTGTGGTTAGGACTATTAGATAGAGAGTTAATAACAAAGTGATGGGGATTCGAGGTGAGCCTTTTCATATCAAGGCTAGCTTCAAGGGCAAGAAAAAGGAGGTTACATTCAATGAATTTAATAATATTTTCCTTGATTTTCCCACCCTACAATGCTTAATGATCAAATTTTATGACTTGTCAGTAGTAGCAGAGGCACAAGGAGTGGCTAGATTTGTGATTAAACTTGATGAAAGTGAGATTCTCAAATGTAAAAAATTGGAGAGAATCTCTATCACCTTGATGAATAGAGCACTTTTGTCAGGTCATTGCAATCACTCAACATCATTTAGTGTTCAATCTGAATATAACATCTAGTGGCTAGGAGCATTTGAGGTAGATACTGAGAATTTTGATATACTATATTGGGTTTTTCATCAAACATCAATACCTAATGTTATTCAAAGGCAACAAGCAGGAGAAGAGCTATTTGTTGAAGGATTTGGGAACTACAGGATTGAGTGGCACATAGCTTGTGACCTAAAGACACTCAAATGTATGTATAATGTATCAAAGGGAGCCAACTCGAGATCTCCTTGCTTATACTGCATGTCACCAGCTGCAGAGTTAAACTCAAGTAATTGGAATAGAGCTCCCTCTAGGCACAATAAGGATCCACAGTTTAAACCAGACTTGGACATTCCTTTAGCGAATGCCCGTATTTGTACACTTCATGCACTTTGCAGGATAATTGAAAAGCTTGTTCATCTCTATATAGGATTTGCATGGAAGCTGAAGCCATTATCAACTAGAACAGATGCTATACCAAATGTTGAAAAGTTCTCTCTGCAATTGGTTTGCATGGTGGCAATGTTGTTATTGAACCAGATCTTCAGAAGTGTAAGGATGGTAATTTTGTCCCAAAAAAACCATCTATTGGTGGAGTGAAGGCTAGAAGGTTTCTAGGCTTTCATGGGAGACTTGGCAAGATAAACTCGAGAAATGGTGGCTCAACTATTAAATTTAATCAGTGGAAATCCCTACATAATGCAGTTAAGGATCACACTGATAATGTGTTGAGATATCGAGCTCCACTCGTGATACGCCAGGGTGACCGTTGTATATTTATGTCACCGACTTGTCAGTTGCAGACGCGGTTGGTACACCGCCCATGAATAATAGCTACATGAGAGCTATCCTTATCTACTCTAGTTCGTGGCTCAGTTAGTATGCCACCTTAGTTAGTTGAGTTTGGTTTGAGACCCATATATAGGGTTCTTCTATTTCTTTGTACTAGAGTTCTTTTGGCTTACACAACTAAGAAGAGGAAAACTGTTTTCAGCCTCCACCCTTGTGTGTCTTCCCCCATTGTGCAAGCAAGAAAGCTTCAAGCGAGACTCCTTCCTTCTCTCCCACAATCTTGACATAATGAACAAGCTCGGAATAGAAAAGCTAAAGTTTGGGAAACACTAGACAAAGTGTTTTTTTATTGTGATAAGACTGAATGGAATGATGATGATCTCAAAGACTTTAAAAACCAATTGAACCTTTTCAAAAAGGCGATGACAGAAGCTTGGGGTGATCAACACTTTACTCACTATATGGTAAGAAGTTTGTATATGTTTGTTTCTTCATCGTCGAACTCATATAATGTTTTTTAATAACTTTCTTTATTTGTTGACTATGCAGCATATTCTATACAACCATTCTCCATACCTTATTAAACAATATGGATTTCTATCTATCTGGTCAACCCAAGGTATGGAAAAATCACATTATCAAGCAAGAACAAAATATTTCAGACACACAAGACATGGAGGTGGAAGACACAAAGCCAACAGTTTATTAGAGATCTTTCAATGGTTCTATTGACAAATTTGGCATAAATTCAAGCTTAAAGATACAACCACATCAAGCAATACATCATCTTTAGCAAGGACTATACAAAATGTTACCCAAAGAAGAAAAGATAGATATTTAAATTCTTGTGCAAAGCAAAGATTTACAGAATGGTTACAAACCAAACAAAGAGTTGGGAAAAGATGGGTTTCAAGAAACCCTTAATCTTTGGCATCTTCTAGTTTGATTGTGTTGCAGAAGAGTCCTTAGTTTCAGGCACCTCGACAGGGCCTCTAGAGGAGTCCTTAGTTTTAGGCACCTCAACAGGGCCTTCAGAGGAGTCCTTGGTTTCAGGTAGCTTGACAGCACCTCTAGAGGAATCTTTTGTTTCATCCCACTCAATAAGACCTCTGTATTTCAAAAACTCCTATTTCGGATAGCTTGGAAGAAGCTTCAAATTCTTACTATCTCCTACATAAGAGAGCAAATAGGAGCCAAGAACTCCAAAATATCCAGCTCTAGATCCACTGTATCCAGGCATGAAGCCAAAAACTCTTATGGCTTCTTCCTTCTCCACTAAAATGATCTTGTCCAAACCTCTGCTGAAAACTTGAGATCCAATTACCTTTGAGATAGCTCTCAAAGCCATCATTGGTAGACTTGGAGAGCTTGACAATCTACTATGATATATTACAATTGTTTGATTGTTTAATTTTCCAATATAATGGCCAAGGCTTTGATTTTTTCCAAGCTTCATTGGCCTAGAGCCCTTGGCCCTTCCAAGAAAGTTGTCCAGATCTTCAATCTCAATAAACACAAAAAACCACAACAGTATAAGATATAAGATATTTATCTATAATGCATAATAAAGTCTAACATAAGCTCAATGGGTAACTTCAAATTATACTTCATACCTTAGGGTGCTCGTCTGCTTCAAGAAGACTATCATCATAAGGATTTATTGAACTCTTGGGCTTCTCATCTGATGGAGACTTCAATCTCTCTTCATACCCTACATCATCAATATGAATTTTCTTCTGGACCTACAAGAACTCTTCTTCTGTAGGTAGCCCCCCCTTTTCGTATTCTACGATCTGATTAATACATGTATGTAAGGCTATAGAGCTGTCTTGGAAATTCTCTCCCTCAACATCAAGACTTGCTAGTGGTTCTTGTTTATAACCTATAAAATTCACGTCATTTTTTCCCCAACCTGCAAGGATTGCTAAGCAATAATCTTCTCTAAGATCAAAAAGATATTGAATATAATTTAGAAACACATATCTCTTCTTGTTGATAAGATAAGTGGAAAATGTTGGAACACATGCAAGA
The DNA here is from genome assembly GCF_053477565.2 of Lygodium microphyllum. NCBI lineage: Eukaryota > Viridiplantae > Streptophyta > Polypodiopsida > Schizaeales > Lygodiaceae > Lygodium > Lygodium microphyllum. Next base: position 69,341,951 of record NC_141136.1, read on the forward strand.
GGACCTTCTTCATCAACCTGTGCCATTGGCTCGATCTCCTTTTCTTCCACCATTGTGATATTGTCACTCTTGAACAAACCTACATCAAAACCTTGGACAAGTTGATTCTCAACATCTTCTTGAAACATCTCCTCCTTCTCTTCGACCTCCTTATCCATACTTGCAATATCCTCTAGCTTTCCCTATTGGTCTATATCTAGAGAAGAATTTTCCATGTACTGAAGATACACAATAAATCCAACATCCTTGTGGATCAGAAGGCATTGGTGTTGATACTTGTGGAAAGGGCAACATGTTTCTCTCTTTCTGAATTCCTCATCAATGAGGTTGAACCTGCCTAGCAAAGTTGACCTGGATGTACTGGTGGCTCCCATGACATCATTATAATGAACAAATCCATTGACTTCCAAACCTTGCACATGTCTATCATAAAAACATATGTACTCTTTAAGTTTATCTTCAAGATCCTCCAATAACTCCTTCAAATCAAAAGGAACATTAAAAATTTCCCTGATATAACTAAACTTGGAAGAATTTCCAGTGGTGTGTAAGAAATCAAAGAGCCTATCATCAGAAGTCTCCATTAGTTCCTCCTCATCCATTCCTTCCAGAGATAGCTTTCTCTTTGTCATCTTGACCAACAAAAGATTTATCCCTGAAAACAAAGCAAAATGGCAACAATGTCCAATAAAACAAGATGGAACCATGGAAAGAGGCCCCAAAATTACATTTTTCAAGACAAAAAATCAAAAAAGGAGAAATTTTTTTAATTGACCAGTGAAACGCGAAAACAAGGTGTTCAAGGCAAATGCCGGTGAAGAAATCGCGTTTCACCGGACAGTACTTGAAGACGAAAGTTATTTGAATATCTCACCGGTGAAACGCGATAGTTAGCAAAATACTACTAATAGAGACATTGTTTCGCGTTTCACCGGTCAAAAGATGCAAAACAAGAAGAGAAACATGAACTATGAATTAATTCTATTGAAACACATAAATTTATGATAAAATCCTTTCTGGAAAAGCTATGCTCCTTTTAAAAGATACAAAGCACATAACATCTGTAATTTTCCAAGTGTTATTAAAAATTCTTTCTATATTAATCAAATTGATTTTGTTCAAATGCTTGTAATAACAAAATTTTGTTACCTATCAAAAATTATTGACCTGCTCTTCAAACAGGAAGCAAGGACCTTGAAGGGAAGTCGAAACAAAATTTCGGGAGAAAGGAAGACAATATTGGAGAGAATGGCTTCGAAAAGCTTTTATATTAACTGTTAAGCATGTGGTGATAGTTCCAACGAAAAGTTTGCGTAATGATGGAAAAATAAACGCGACCGTAAATTTGAACGAAATTTCCAATATTTTTGCATGCACGAAATACCTCAGAATACGTGCACACGTGTCTCACTTAACACACCGTATCAAATTCCTCAGAAGACGTGCGCACTCCCTTTTTTCGAGAATACATCGCACGTGTTTTACTTAACACTTCGCCAAGTAATGCTTGTACCATCGATGAAAAAATTACTCATTTAGTTGAATATGCTACGAATAGATCCCTACCCCTCGTGGTTGTCTGCGCCTTTGGAGGGCACGCATGCAAGAAGGAACGTTGAGTCCAATGCAAATGGCTAAGATAACTTCTTGGAAAAGAAAAAGAAAGGTGCTCCTTCCAGCAAGCAGAGAAGATTCCCTGCTCCGCCTTCACCTTTGGTGTTCCTTCCAATCTCTACGCATTTCACTGCTCCCCCAATAAAGGAAACCAACAGCTAAATTTGTTTCATATTTTTATGGTCATGGAACACATTTTCATGGTCATGCAGTAGGGACTTGGAGCACATTCTCGTGGTCATGCTGTGTTTGTGAAGAACATATTCGCATTTCACCAGACCTATTGACAAATTTGGTTCTAAAGGGATTTTTCCCAGCAAAGCTCCAAAGAAGGTATGGTTTTCGGCATCCTCCTTCTCAATGAACACGCATCCATTTAATGCATTTTTTTGATACTTTTTCTTAATTTTTTATATTATTATGAGCTTGTGAGCACCATAAACAAATTTTTTCCATAGTGTGAGCATTCCTTAATGTTGTGGAGATTTAAGGCAATCCTTCAAACTTTTTCCTTAATGTTGTGGATATTTTAGGTAATTTTAAAAGCATTCCTAAGATCAAAGCTTTATTTTTCTTCGTTTTTTTGATTACTTTGCTATTTATGAGTTGTCCAGTGAAACGCGAAAACAACATGCTGCAAGGAGGCCCCCTGTCTGAAATTCCCGTTTCACTGGACACACTGGACAAGAAGTCCAGTGAAACGCGAAAACGACATGCTGCAAGGAGGTGCCTTGCCTGAAACTCGCGCTTCACTGGACACGCTGGACAAAAAGTCAGCTGAAACGCGAAAACGACATGCAGCACGGATGCCTCTTGTCTAAGACTCGCGTTTCGCTGGACATACTGGACAAGAAGTAACATGTCTTTTTTTGGTAGATGGCTAGGACTAAAGCAACAGCAAGGAAGGAGAAGATTGATCCTAGGGGCATAACATCAAAGATTCATCAATCTTCAAAGCCTCAGAAGCTCTCTAGAAAGTCAAAGCCAAAGAGAAAGTTTTCTCAAAATGTCAGGTGCCTAAGGGAGATTAGGAAGGCAATAAAGGCTCTTGACAATGCAATTCCAAAGTTGTCTTTTCAAAGGCTTGTCAGGGAGATTTGTGACAAATATAGTTTGGATAGTTTCAAATGGACAAGAACAGCCCTTAATTGTATACAAGATGCTACAGAGGATTTTTTAGTTGAGTTTTTTCAAGATGCCTATATTTGTGCTGCTCATGCTCATAGGCTCACACTCTTGGACAGGGACATGGTAATTCTTAGGAGGCTAAGATATAGATTTTCAAAGGTCCTTGAGCCAATTCCCCTCACTGATGAGAAGACATTTAATATCCTTAATGTGCCCCCAGCTAGGAGAAAGAAAGATGATTCTGGTCCCAAGGTTGAGGATATCACACATGAGAGGGATACAAGGCAACATGAAAAAGAGGAGAAAGCTAAAGAGGAAGATGCAGATAAATGGAGAGAGTATAGGAGGCAAAGGGCTGAAGAAAGGGAAGCAGAGCAACTAGAGTCCTTTGAAAATGAGTTGTTGACCCTTCTTGAAGCAGCTAATCCAAAAGGATTCAATGTGTTTTGTTTCTTACCTGGTGACTTAGGCAAAAGAATTGAGATTATCTCCTTTGATTCTGAATGTGTTCAGATTCTTAAGGATAAAAGAAGAGAAGTAAATGATAGTATTATTCTTGTTGGCCTAAGGTATATCCACCCATAATTACCTCTACTTTTTGATATTTTTTGAACAATAAGATTTTTCTTGTTTATACTCACTATTTCTATGCCTTTTCTAGGTCTGTAATGCATGAGTTTCCTTTGGATATGCAACAAAAAATTCAGGTTCTTGATCCATCTATCTCATTCTTTATGAGGAACGAGTTTGATACAAGTTTTGTTGAGCAGTGGTTCAATCTGATTGACTTCGATACTTTGGAGCTCCTTATAATTCCATATAATGAAATGTAAGTGATTCAATATTCTATTAGAGTTTTTGAGATTTTATCCTACTAATTTGCTGAGATATGATTGCTTTTATTCTCATTGGAGCTTGATTGCAATAGACCTTGTGGATAAGCAATGTTTTTTAATCAACTCTATGAAAGGAAGCCATGGAAATGCTAAATTGTAAGTTATATTATCCACGGGCTCCTTGATATTTCAATTCTTTTTTTTTTGTAAGTACTCTAAATTTCAATATATTTTATATATAGAGGTGCAAAAAGATTAATTGAAGAGCTAGAGAAAAGACCCTCTATGCCGTTTGATTTGCTTGCAACAATGCAATATAGAAAAGTTGCGGTAAGTTATTGATTAAAATAATTGAAACATTAAGTTTATTCTATGAACTACCATCCGTCCTCTTTATAGTTTTACTTTGTGTTGGTGGTTGCAGTGTCCCCATCAGGATGATAGCCTTTCTTGTGGCTGGAGGGTGATTGCAAATGCTAGAAGAATGGTTAACTTTGTTTATCTTAATGATGATAAACATGTAAAGGTAATATGAAAGATGCTAAACTTTAAGATAGATATTAATTGCAAATAGTCCATTGATGATAAAAATATAGTCTATTGTAAGAACAATAATGGACTAAAACTCTTTTTTCTATAAATGTGTGACAGTTTTCGAAGGATTGCTATGCATCTGAGCATGTTTAGTACGTCAGAGAAAAGCTCTTGAAGTATATAATGGTCAATTGTATACAACCAACAACAGAGATTGTTGGGGATTTGCACCATGAAGGAGATGCGGTGCCTATAACCACGGAAGGTGAAGCCACAACTTCAACACCTTTACCCACACCTTCTATAACCAAGACATCAAAGAAAGGAAAAAGGACTCCTAGAAAGGATAGTTCTCCAAAAAAGAAATAGCTTTGCCATATCGCCTTGTAAGCCTTCATATATAGAAATTTGCCCTTCAGCCCTTGTATATCTCATAGAGATGGCAGATAGACATCTGCTACAAAATTTGTACATATATTTTATATTGATAGTAAAGATATCTTTTCTTGAATGTCCTTGCAGTGTATATTACTTTCTCTCCTTTTCGATATCTACAAAAAATAAATTACAAATGTTTGTTAGTTAGAAAGTGAGATCTTGATATACATCTAAGTAGATATAATATGATGTAAAAACTTACTCGTTTCTTGTCAAGTTGGAATACAAAGGAGCATGGTAGTTCAATGTCTTCATTTTGTAAATCCATCCTCACTTGATATAGTGTACATGATTTTCTGATCTTTAAGATTGCAATAATATCCTCGTTGGATCTTTGCTGAAATCATTAAGATTGTGGTCTAAAGCAACTAGACTACTACCAACAAAATGCCATCGACTGTAGTAAAAGCTAAGGATAAAAAATTGAGTAGCAATCATATATTTACAAGCTATAGAGTCTTGATCTATCTTACATATAATTTTTCCTTCTGTCCTTGTATCCCATCCTTCATCAACAAATTGTATGATATGATCATATGTTAGTCTCTTCACTGAAAGCATGGTTTTTGTTATTCTTATCTCCATATTAGAGAGGAAATCAATAAATATATTAATAGGCATAAACAAAGTAACTTTGCTTAACCTACTTGAGATATTAGATTTTAGTGCTTTCTGGATCTCAAAAAATATCTTACATCTATAGTCCTCACTAGTAGCTGGACTTGGCAAAGGCCACTCAAAGCTTGAAAAATCTGGCAAAGGAAGGAGGTTTATTGATCCCCATTGGCAACGCCGCATAGGAATAACATAAGAATGGTCATAAAAGAATATTCCATTCTCTGCAAGCTCTGTCTTCTTTCTGCCTCTATACAGTTCTTCTCCAATTGAACCATGTATAACATCAATAACATCAATAATAGACTCCACTAGTTGCCATTCCTCAAGATTAGAGGGATAAACATCTACAAGACAAACAAATATTATAATGGAAAAACCTAAACCATGTTTAAGAAAGGAAAAACTTTAAGAATCAAATTATTACAATTTGGTCTATGCATTGGAAGCTTTGAAGATCCAGGTTTCAAACACAGCTCTCTATGCATGAACACATGTTGCACTAGTACCTCTTTGATACTATTCTTATTTGCTCCAAGCTTAAAATCTCGGATTTTGCCCTTCCAAGCAGAGATAAACGAGCTCTCATGTCTTTGCCTTTTTCCATGTTTTGTTTATTGCATGGTGATCCAACTACCTTTGCTAATGATAGTAGGAATCCACCTTCCATCAGTTTGGAATGAGTTAAACATTGATATGGATGTGATTTGGGAGCTTGGACACCTTGTTGAAGGTCGAATTTCTGTATCCATGGTAGAAGAAAGAGAGACATGCACAAAGAGAGAGAGAGAGAGAGAGAGAGAGAGAGAGAGAGAGAGAGAGAGAGAGAGAGAGAGAGAGAGAGAGAGATGCATAGAGAGAGAGAGAGAGAGAGAACTAGGCTACCATAACGGAGGGAAAAACAATAGAGGAATAAAAGAAAGGAGGGAAAAAGCTGAGCGCCATGCTTTTCACTAATTTGAATTTCGATTACATCAGTCATTATCATTAATCTAGAAACATCATTAAATAAAAGTAGCCGAGACTCTATGCCATTAATGCAAAAGATGTCATAATCACGAATATAAGAGACTACAAATAGATAATAAAAATACAAATTTATAATATTATTATATTTATATGTTTTTGTAAAATAATTTTTAACTTTTTTTTAAATAGAAGTTCCGTTATGGAGGCTTTGCTCTTATTGGTCTAGAGCACTCTCTCTCCACATCCTAAAAGGCATTTTCGAGACCTCAAAACTCTCCTGATGAATTTATATTTTGATATGACACTCTTTTACTCAATTTGGAGTTGTCTATCAAGAATTATGGCTCTTTTTCCATGACAACAGTGTTATGACAGCATCATGCAGGAAACTTGTTGTAGTCATTTCTTATCATATACTTATCACCTATGGGACCTTATTCAATACATGAGATCTATGGTTTCCAAGTTCTATCCTTTGTATTCTTTTTTATCTTTCAAGCTTTGAGGACAAAGCTTCTTAAGGCTATGATGGTTGTAATGTAGGAAATTTCTAAAGTATTTTACTAGTGTTAGACTTGAGAATTGGAGGGATCTATAAAAGGGAAAAGGGCTAATGTGGCCAAAATCCTTTTTCATTTGATCAAATTTGGCTTTTCTTGGTCTTGTCACCTACATGGAGGTGAGTTTCCATGGCACATGCTTGGGGAATGTACCATAAGCATTTCTTGTAACTCTTTTCTTTTCACAACTTAACATAGTTATGGCTATCATTTCCTCAATTTCTTGAGTTTTAGGAATTATTTTCCTTTTAGCTTCTTGGTTAGATTCCGGGCTATCTTTATAGTGAGGGACTGAAGAGAGCATGGAAAAGACCAAGGAGATTAATCTTATGAATAAGAAATCGACCAAATAAGACATACTCTACCATCTGAGCAAGAAGGAATATGAGGAGTATGAACTAATGGAAGTAGGTCTCATACAACTTGACACATCCTTGTCAACTTCTTCCAGATCTTGCAAACTTAGTGCCCTCCTCTAGCTATACTATAAAAGATTTTACCAGCTTCTATGATCCCTCCTTTATTACCACCTGCAATTAACTTAAACTCCTAATCAGGCTTCTTCAACAACTAGTAATACCCTACAAAGATGGGTGCTTAACTCTTCTCTTTGATATAAATGGAGGCGTCAATTGAATGATGATGGTCCAACTTCAAAGCCCTACTACTGCTAATATTTTATACACAGTTACTAGAAGACATGGTGGATTGTAGGTTTACAATGTGCACACACCCCTTCTACTCAAAGACACTATTGTAGCTACATGAATTAGTTAAGGAATACCTTCTCAACAAGGGATTTCTTCAGCATAAACTCAAGCTAATCCCTAAGTGATCTACTTTCTCTCATACAATTACTTATATTTAGTTCATTTATTATTTTAAAAAATAAATAAAAATAAAAAATGAGGGGAAAAGAAGTGCATTGTACACTTACTACTCTTAAGGTAACACCCTAACCCACTTCTTCACATTAGAGCCTTAGGGCACATCAAAGGGTAGGACATCTCAAGCATGCTCGGATGACCTATCATCCTCCACAAATTCTCATCAACTAGGTCCTCACATGTGGGACAACATCCCAAGTTTACTCGAGACCTAACCCAACTTGTATATGCATGCATACAAATCACAACACAAGTAAGGTATACACACCTTGTAGGGAGAGCACGAGTGACTTAACCAAGTACATTGGAGCTCTCGAGTCCCATCTATATTGGTGGCCTGCAAGCATCATGATTCCTTGAGCATTGGCCAACCATTTCTTCTTCCCTCTTTGAAACAACCTACAAAGCATCAACTTCTTCAGTATCACTATTTTGATCCTACTTCTTAGTACCTTCCATTATCACACCATCTTTCCTCTCTCAAGATCCCTCATTGATTGTGTCAGACTCTCTTACTAGCAATAACAACATGATACCTTTTGCATGGGTACCAAGGGACTAACACTCATCTAGGAGGCAAGATAACGTTAATTGTAAGGAGAAAAGAACCTAAAAATTTTCCCCAAATTTTTTTTGTAAAATTTATTCCATCATTTTACTGAGAGTAAGGCTCTCTCTTCTGCAAATTTAATTGGATCAAATGTCATCTTGAGGTTGTAAGTTGTATTGAGTACTAAATACTAAGGTATAGATTAATAGAATAGGAGGGATGACTAGTCAAAAGGCCACAAAAAGGGCAGAATGACCAAGGGGGATGGGAATAACCTAACACTAATAGGATGAAAACTAATGGAAGAAGCTATTCTTGTGTGTGTAAATCTTACTCTCTTGAGAGTGTGTGAAGGGCAAGGAGTGTGAGAGCATGTATAGAGTGAGGGGTGAGTGCCTTTGAGAGTGAGAGTGCATGAATTGAAAGTGTGATAGGTTGAGGAATGTGGAACAAGAAGCCTTCTTCCTCTCTTTATCTCCATCATGGATGTCCCCTCTCTATATGGTGATAAGGAAGTGAGGTTGAAGGTGAAGGAGCATGCACTTGGATCGAGAATGAGGTAAGCCAATACAACAACTATAACAAGGTCAGTATAGATAAGCACATTCTCCCATTGTTAGTATGCCAATGCCCTATGTGAGTAGAGTAGGTAAGAGCTATTTGTGTATATCAGTGTCCAACCTCTTGAAACAACAAGAGTGTGTTGAATGGTTCTGACGTCAAGATCTTAGAGCATGACAATATGCATGCCTTGTGTACACATGATATGATTGTTTGAAATTTTCTTGCTTGGATGAATTCGCTCCATTCTTCTGAACAACCACAAATATTCAAAAAAGCCATGACAAACCCAAGCTATTTGTGTATATATGTGTTGAATCTCTCTTGAAACAACAAGAATGTGTTAAATGATCACGACATCAAGATCATAGAGCACAACAATATGCATTGGGTGAATCGACTCCATTCTTTTTTAATAACCACAAGTATTTGTAAAAGCCATGACAAAACCAAGCTCTTTGTGTATATATGTGTCAAACCTCTTGAAACAACAAGAGTGTGTTGAATGGTCCTAACATCAAGGTGATAGAGCACGAGAATATGCATGTCTTGTGTATGTGTGATATTTTTGTTTGAGCATTGCTTGCTTGGGTGAATCCACTCCATTATTTTTTAACAACCACAAATATTCAAAAAATCCATGACAAACCCACTTGTACAACTAACGTCTGCACACTCTCACATACCATGCACCTCACAAAGCATTTTCTTTATGATGTGTGAACAAGTGCTTTAAAAAAAATCATTTTCATTAAAAACTAAGGTTAATAGTTTATCCTTTTAAGGCATGGCAACTTACCATACCTCTATGTGTGTGTGTGTGTGTGTGTGTGTATGTGTGTGTGTGTGTGTGTGTGTGTGTGTGTGTGTGTGTGTGCGTGTGTGTGTGTGCGTGTGTGTGCCAAACTCCTTGATATCATCACGATTCTTGCCCCACTGATCATGCAAAGGCTATCAAACCTCAAAATTACCATTTTTGTCATCTCTTTCTCACTCCTTAATGGCATAAAAGGTGCCATAACCATCCATCTGGCATCCAATTCATCGATGCTAATTATGAAAGAGAAGAGATAACCATGTAATCAATAGCCTTAGCGTAGGCTATAAAAGCCTCAGCTAAAGGCTTAAGAAAATGCTAGTTTTTTTTTTAGCACACCAATTGCTATTAATACACACACACACACACACACACACACACACACAGCAAGAGAAAAGAAGAATACAAAGAAGAAGAAGAAGAATAATAATAATATATTTAGGAAAGAAGATAGAAAAAAGAAGAGAAGGAGAGATGTTTGTTCGACGAAAGTTCCATTGCATTGTGAAATCTTCCATTGATCCTTGTGTGATAGTTGGTCCAACTATTGAATCTTAGCAAGAGGAAATACCACTAAGTTGAGTAGTACCAAGCTGGAGGACGGTCCCTCAACCCCACCTTGATCCTCCTATTTCTTTGGCATGGGTCCATAATTTATATGAAGGAACCATTGTTTAATGGATAATTAAGAAAGTTATCTTTGCATGCCAAACAGAAATGTACTAGGATAATTAGATAACTAAAATACACTTCGAGAAAAGCAAGAGGGAGAAATCCCTAATGGATTTGTCCTAAAAATGGGTGGTCTCTAGTAAGCCATGATTTTTTCTTCAAGGTTATCTAATTAGAAAAGAGTCAAATCGTGATTGTCTAGTGTGTTTTTGTAGATCCTGATCAATGCCATTTTAGGGGAATGGAGTCAAGACTATACCCTATGGGTAGAGGGGTCGTGATGCATCACCCCCTGTTTCTCACTCACTATGATCTAAGTATGATACTAATCTTCTTGAATTTGAATTGACTTGTGAATGTAGTAGCTCAAAGACATACACTAGGTAAGTTGATAGGTGACCTTAGTGACAAATTAGGAACCCAAATTTAGGTCGCAATCGTTATCGATTATAGCTAGAACCTTTCATTGTAGGGTGGACTCGAGAGAGCCTAGGCAACAAACCCCATGTTATTCTAAGGAGTACTAGGTGGCATTGCTTATGAAAAGTCTCTCGATGGACTAGGTCCTCAATCGAGCACATCACACATGGAATCAAAGAAAAAGTGAATAAGTTAGTAATAATCTATGCATGTGTGCCTTAGCATTTTACTTGTAAGTTTGAGAGCAAGAGAGTTGAAGCTATCCTAAAGAAGCTACCTAAATTATATGATTTTGATTATTAGGCACCTTCTATCAACGTGGATGTTGAACTGCAAGAAAAGAAAATTCTCTTGAAGAAAGTCAAGCTGCCTAAGTTCAAAGAAAGAGGATCCAATGTTGATATTGATGATGAAGTTTGGATTGAAACCCTTGATTATTTTGATCTAGCTAGACTAAGTGCAACTAATAAGGTAGCCCAAGGTAAAGCTAGTAGGTGAGGCATGCTTATGGTGGAAGTAGTGGTGTCGAGACAATACTACTAGTGAAACCCTTGTAAGCTAGGAAGATATCAAGAAGGTCATAAGACAAAGATACTTACTGCCTTCCTATCATACCATCAAGATGAACAAGTTCTTTTCCTTACATCAGCCCCACTAGGACTAAGTTTAGAAACTAATTATTATTGGTTTGTGACACTACAAAAATATGTACTACCTACGGATATTACCCTACTGGTAGCCAAATTCTATCATGGAGTAAATTAGCCATTGGACACTCATCTAGACTCCTTAAGGACAACTAACTTGCAAGACTCTCTTATACAATCCAAGCCTAATGGAGACCAACTTCTAGAAGATGACTACTTCTTAGCGCACATCAAAGAAGACTATGACAACTCAAAAGACCAATGAAAAAAGTGTCATGAGTGTGGTGAAATAGGGCACATCCAAAAGAATGCCCAAATTATCGATTCTTTCTTTGCAATGAGCTAGGACATATCTAAGCTGATTGTCCTGAATCGGATCTAAAAGAGGAGGAAGTAACCACACAAAGCAAAGCCATACAAGATCTACATTTGACTTCCCTCAAGAATCAAGTAAGGATAAAGATTTAGAGCCCACTTAAATTTTTAAGGATTATTGGGAGTCCCAAAAAGCTTTTCATAAGATGTAATAAGCCCCATACTTGTAATAATCCCCTACTATTGTAATAATAGTTGAGTTATAAATTGTTTCCATAAAATTTGTCTTAACTTTATTAAGTTATTTTGGAGTTAGCATACTCATGTATAATTAGAGTAGTGTAGCAGAAGCATAATGGGTCATAATCCATAAACCTACAATACACCTTATGCTAGGAAAAAACCACCCTTAAGTTTATCTTAAGATGAGGACATCTCGATTCCTCTAACAAGGAGAGAATGTTATCTCCCCAAGCTCACATGTGACTCGAGACTTGAAGGGGTGAGATTTAAAACATTTAACCTTAGTAATTGTTTCTTATAAGAGAAATAGATCTAATGAATTGGTCATCGACGAAGTGCATTGCCATTGACTTCAGCCACACCAACTCCTTGATCTCATCATGATTCTTGCCCTAGTAATTGCGTGATGGCTATCAAACATCAAAATTACCATTTTCATATCTAGCCCACTCCTCGATGGCATTGAAGGTACCATGACCGTCCATTCAACATTAGGTTTATCGATACTAACTATGAAAAAGAAAAGATAGCCATGTAATCAATAGCCTTAGCTTAGACTATAAAAACCTTAGCTAAAGGCTTAAGTAAATGCTAGTTTTTTATCAAGCATACCAATTTCTATTCTCTCTCTCTCTCTCATGGGGGGAGAGAGGGAGAGAGAAAGATAGAGGGAGTTGGCAGGGAAGTAGAAAGAGGAGGAGGAAAAGGGAAGAGGAGGAAAAGAGAAGAAGAGAAGAGGAAGAGAAAAGAAGATAGGGGAGGAGAAGAGAAGATGACAGAAAGGTAGAAGGAGAAGAAAAAAAGAGAGAGAGGGAGATAGAGCAAGAGAAGAGAAGAATAGAGAGAAGAATGAGAAGAAGAGTAGATAGAGGGAAGAATATAGAAAGAAGGAGAGGAGAGATTTTTTGTTCAAGGGCTCAATAGAAAGTTCCATCACATTAAGAATTCTTCCATCAGTCCTTGTGTGATAGTTAGTCCAAATACCAAATTTTAGCAAGTGGCAACACCACCAAGTTGAGTAGTACCAAGCTAGAGGATGGTCCCTCAACCCCACCTCAATCTTGTTATTTTTGTGGCATGGGAGCATGTCAAGTCATTGATTTGGAAAGGACTCTACGTGCTCTCTTAAATTTCCTTGATTTTGGTTATGAAAACTAGTTGATATTATGATGATCATATAGTTCCACTTTAAATCATAGCTTTAATATCTAGATCACGTTGCTATTGCATGGAAATAAAGGTTCTTCTTGGGGGTGAAATGCAAATAGTTGTGCATGGATTTGCCTTATGAAATAGCAACTTATATTGCTAGATAATGGTTAAATCCTTCATAATATAGAGAATTTTAGTGACCTAGGTGGAAGATAGAAACAAATATAAATGTCTTTTGATACAATGATGACAAAAGGGATTGTGCATAAATAAGCATTGACTCATTTAGAAAGAAGCTCATTATGTAAATAAAAGCCAGAAATGTGTATTTAACATGGGATCTAGGTCTTAGGAGTGTAGTATGTGCAATTTTACAATTGCACTCTAGGGAAGAATAAGTTGTTGCAGATTACATCATCCCTTGCAAAGTATCTAAAGGTTTTTATTTAGTTATTGACTTGTTTTTTTAAGAAATTGTTGTTTTTTTGGGAAAAAAGGGATCTCTCTTCTTGGTTGTGTTTGCACAAAAGTTCTTGTGCCCTCATGGTGGGTGGAAATTTTTTTATGCATAAGCCTCCCCTTGTTGAGATATTGGCAATCACACTCAGTTTAGCCTCTTTGTATGGAGCAATGTGGGCTCAAGATGCAAAATCCCATATGCACAATGGTGGAAAGTGCAACCTAGTCTATTCCTATAAAGCACTGTACTTGCTCTCTTTTTTATACTTTGATCAAAGTGTATGTGTCATTGCCAGTCCACTACACAAGATTGTGTTTATGAGTCCAAGCTTCCATCTTGGAACCTAATTCACTCGTGTGACATTTGGGCTTGATGTCTATTACCTCATGAGCTCACTCTTTCTCTTTCAACCTCCATAGTCATGCTCTAGATTCATGCATTTTCACATGGTATCAAAGCTCACTTGAGCATGGCAATGCCTCTCCGGTCTCTTCTCACCTCTGATCATCTCTACCTAACTCACATCCAAGCTTAGGACTTCATTTTCAACTTCATCTTCATCTTGACCTTGAGTCTACGATAGCCAAATAGCACATACCTCTATTGGAGCTTCTTGATCTCCTCATCTCGGTCATAACTCTTGAAGCTTCTTCTAGGGATATCTCCCCCAGGTCATGGTGCAACCATCATCACGTCAATCTCTGACATTATCATCTATGTGCATCAACATTGTCATTTGAGCAGCCCGTTGTTGCTTTGTGCTACCTCTATGTCGTATAGTCTGCGTCGTACATACAGTCCACATTAGGAGAAATATGGACTCTCTTTTTTGCCCCTTAAGGGATTTCTCTCACCTCTCTCTCTCTCTAAAAATAGATTCCAAAATAATATTAGAATAAGAGGTCTTCTACAATCAAGCAAATCTCATATTTGTATTTTAAATAGATTTTACCTATTATTTTATTCTCAAACTGTAGGATAAGGTTACTTTTTCTCAAAATCCTCATAACTTAAAAAATACAATTCTATTTTTTGTAAAAACGGATCCAATAATTAATATATGACTCTTTAATGCCCTCATGACTTTTTAACATGAAAATATATTAGAATCATTCTCATTCTTGCCTCTTAAAAGGGCGAAAGTTTAAAAATGATATAAAATGACGTACACATCATATTTTAAGATTATTTTTTACCCAGAGACACCTTTTTGACTCAAGAGTTTCCTTGTAAATTTTTATTATTTTTGGACAAGTATATGCCCATTTCCAGGCATTTCTTCATTCCCTCTCAAAGCTCTAATTTTGTCCGAAATTTCATGTACTCTTCTCCTTCCCTCCAAAATATGGTTTCTTGCATACAAATTCTTCTGAAGCAATACTCAGTACTCCTACAACACTCTCTATCTCAGGAGTGGTTTTGATAGCATTTGCTGAAATCAAATAATATCTATCTACAACACTCTCTAACCTACTAAAAGCAAACTCCCTCCTCAGTATTGTGCTATAAGATATCTTCCTCTTCAACACTCTATACTGTAAGCAATCAAGTGATAATGAAGGTATCTTTATTTTTTTAATCTCTGTGATGTTATTATTCTTCATAGTTGTTGTTTAATCCTTAAGTGTAAATTCAGAGAGAGAGAGAGAGAGAGAGAGAGAGAGAGAGAGAGAGAGAGAGAGAGAGAGAGAGAGATGGAAAGAGGGAGAAGGGAGGGGGGGAAGACAGAGGACTGTGTGAGATGAACTAGGAAAATAAGTGATAGAGTGATAGAGAGTAAATTAGGGTAGAAGATAAGATGATGTTATTATTCTCCACTAGCCAAGCTTCTGTATAAATGTGTTTAAATATCTTTGATCAATTCTTCTTGAGAGAGAGAGAGAGAGAGAGAGAGAGAGAGAGAGAGAATATTTTGGATAGAACAGAAGATAAGATTGGATGCTGATTAGAGGTAGATTAAAAGCTAAGATTACAGGCAGATTAGGGAATGATTAGAGTCTATCATGACTAAAATCAAGAGAAAGAGACAAGATCCAACTGGGTAAAAAAGAACACAGATATAGTGAATCAAAGAGGTGTAATTGTGTGATTTGAGCCAATCCAGAATTAGTTGCATTCTGATGGATTAATGCTGACCTGCTACTCCCAGATATTTAGACGTTCTTGCTATTGATAAGAAAATTGGCATCGACTCCTTAGCTTACTATTAATGAAAGGGGTGTAATTGTGTAATGTTAAAATTGGCATATATTTTTCTTTGCAAGATGCAGGTGCAGGACGTACCAAGAGAAAGAGATATATTCACTTTCAATTGGAGGATGAATATGCACTAATGTTCAAAAGAATTACAGAAAGGGATGATGCAATAAGATACAAGATGCAACAAGAAAGAAATGCAAGGAAAAAAAACGTGGACCTTTGGGTTGATGGGTGCATTTATCCACCCGATCCAGTCACTCAAAGGCCACCACAATTTGAAGGGCTTGCATCATTTGTAAAGTTCGTTTGTGAAGGCAATGAAGGATTGTATGGATACACATGCAGACTTGTCACACAAGGATTAGCACAGGGGTTCATCAAGCCTGGACAAATATGCATACAAGATTACAAGGGAATATGCAGTCTTTGATGGAAAAGGATAGATTATTGGCTGAGAAGGATAGGGAGAACTAGAGCCTACAACAAGCAATGTATGTCATTGAAGATGCTATGCAGGCTACACACGTGCAAAATATGGAGTTACAATCCAAAGTTATGGACTTGGAGAAGGAGAATCGAAACATAAAGAGGAAGCTCACAAATTTGGAGATTGGGCCCACTTTAAAAACCAAAGAAGCACATTAGCACATTTGATTAGTTAAACTAATTCACCAAATAACCAAAGTAAGTGAACAATATCATAGACGGATATATGCTCAATCTACTACAATGAGAAATATGTTCCCTCATGCAGAGAATGATACGATTGCCAAAGTCCTAAGCAAGGATATGGTTAAAAATGCATTGGAAAATCGTAAATTTGTCGCAAGTGAACATCTTAGGGATGTGAGCAACTTGTTTACTACTACAGATGCTTAGGGTTATGTGAGAAGGTGGGAATGAGTTCTGAGTCATATAGTATGCTCTATCAACAATTGGATACAGGATTTAAGCAAGTCTTCAAAACTAAGCGAGTAATGCCTCTGCCAAAACCATTTCACGTGAAGAAGGTTGTGCAAACAACTAAATGAGAAAGTTTTAGAACTAATTGGTGAGCCAATGCATCTGAAAAATACACACATATTGAGGTATAGTTCCAAAGAAGTTGCATTTGTATTGAATGCATCCAACAACTTTGTATTGGATATATGTAGGGTTCAGATTGCTGTGGTCAAGTTCTACAATATGTCTATGGAAGAATGTAGAGACAAGCTTAAGTTTGTCCTCAAACTTGATGAGAGTGAGATTATTAAGGGGAAAAAACTTGAACGTGTGAGTATAACACTTATGAATTGAGCATTGGATCCCAACATTGATGAAAATCATCATTTATACTTCAGTGTACAGTCAGAGAATGAAATATGGTGGCTTGCCACATTTGAAGTACCAAATGAGTGTAACGTGCCCGCTCCTCAAATCGTGGGACACATCTTAGAAATCCATCGAGAGATATATCCAGAAGACGCCGCCCGGCACTCTGAAGGAATGACATAGGGTTTGCCAACTAGGGCCTCTCGAGTCTGGCCCGCAACAGAACTAATCCAGCCATTCCCACTAGGATTGACTTGAAGTCCGGGTTCCTAGTCAACATTGTCTAAGGTCATAGACCGACTTTTTCCTAACATTTCCTATTAACATCTCCTTTGAGGAAAGCTCTCGGCTAACTGAGACCACCCTTCCGTAGGATAGACCCATTGATCACATCCACCACGCTTCCCTCGAGGGTTGTTTTAGTTATCTAATTACCTACCACGTTATGCTTGACACATAAAAGCAGCTTCCTTAATTAGCCCATTAGTCACAGGTTCCTTTACGTAATTTAGGCCACAGACATGAAGACAGGTTAAAACAAGATCAAACACTTCCTTAACTTATCTTCAGATTAATGTGTGTCTCTTGCCCATACAGGAGAATTAAGTGCTCCTTTCTGCCTCCGCACAAAAATCCTTCCATCTTCCGACAATAAAACCCAAAGGTTCATCCTTCCAAGATTCCGCCTTGTAACTAGTATCAAGACCTCGAGATCCCATCTCAAGTCATGTAAAATACTTGTGTAGGGCCCGGAGGCATTGGGATTTATGGCCAGAGCCCCCACTGGCACCCAAGCGTCCTCCTACGCCAAGTGATTTCCACAGAGAGACCTCTCACGGAGGGTTCGGTCCACATTCCCGATGCAGATGCATAACCCCCTTGGTTAGGGTTTGGCGGCTTGCGAGCAGTAGCTAGCACCATCCTTCCTTAGTTATTCCTTTAGGAAATCAACCATAGCTGAAGCAACCAGCATAGTAACAATTTCTAGGGAAAACATCCCTTCCATTTCCATGGCAATCAATCATCTCAGACCCGGCCATGAAATCATCAAACACTCCCCACTTGGGTTAATATCCAAAACCACATTAACAAATAGTTGAATGCACAACCTCTTGCTTCAAGGCATCGCAATCCCATTGCATGCACAATCAGAATTTTAACTGGATGTATCAAAACACTTGCTTAAGGGATTTACAACCTTTTCACAGCGCCAAGCATAACTTGGGTCAACAATCCATTTAGGGTTAGGTCACCAACTTCGACTAAGCTAGGAGCATATCCATTTGCAATAATCCACAGCAAGATCGATAAAACAATTTGCAGGAAATTATACTTATTCCTAATGCATCGGATCACATGTGACTTGCATCTATGAAAGTCTAGGGTTTTGTCTAACGATGCAAGTGTATCTCATGAACGAAAATTAACATTTCATGTGTTTCTTTTAACCATGATTATGAAACGTGAATTCTAAATGACTATTCATGCACTGAACTAGCTAAAAAGCTATCATTTTATGTGAAGTAAGGCAATAACCTTATCATTTTATGTGTGACAAAGCTATCATTTTGTGCCTAAAGCTTGTGCTAATTCCAAACTCTACCGTTTCGCGCATGCAACTAGTTCTTAGAGTAAACAAAACACCTATGCATGATATCAATCCTTTCATCCCTTCCACGAGAAATAATTCCTAAATTAATTTTTAACGCTTAGAACCTGGGCTTGATTCATGTGTGCTGCGTTGGTCGTTCCGCTCACCCCTCCAGCATTAACAGTGGCTTGGGTACCTACGCTTCCTGCGACTTTCTTCTTGGGAGCCATTTGCCTCGCGGAGATTGGGTAGTCCAGACCTTAACGGTTTCGGTTAGACACGATTGGTTGGGAAGACCACCGGATGTGGTTCGTTGCCAGGAGAGTGGTTTGGGTGACTCGTAGCGGTTACCCCCTTCCTCTCTCTTCTTCCTCTACCTCTCTTCTTGTCCTTCTCCGACTTCTTTCTCCTTCTGCTCCTTCCTCTTTTCCTTCTTCTACCACTTCTCACCTCTCTTTCTCTACCTCTTCTGCTTCCTCCTCTACCTCTCTCCTTTCCCTTCTTCTTCTCCTCTCCTTTCCTCTATCTCTTCTTCTTCTCCCTCTCTCTTCTCTCTACTTCTTATCTTCTCCTCCTTCTACTTCTTACCCTCTCCTTCTTCTACTTCTTATCCTCTCCTCCTTCTACTCCTTCTTCCTCACTCTCTCTCTTCTTCTCCTCTCCTCTATTTGTTCTTCTTCTCCCTCTCTCTTTTCCTTATTTTCTTCTCCTTCCCTTCTTCTCTCTTCTCCTCCTCTTACTACCTTTTCTCCCCTTCTTCTTCTTCTCCTGCTCTTCTTCTCTCTCTCTCCCCTCTTCTTCTTCTTTTCTTCTCCTTCTCTTCTTCTCTCCCTCTTCTCTCTCTCCCCTCTTCTTCTCCCACTCTCTTCTCTCTCTCCTTCTCTTCTTCCCTCCCTCTTCTCTCTCTCCCCTCTTCTTCTTCTTTTCTTCTCCTTCTCTTCTTCTTATTTCCTCTATCTCTTCTTCTTCTCCCTCTTTCTTCTCTCTCTCCTTCTCTTCTTCTCTCCCTTTCTCTCCTTCTCCTTCTTCCCCCTTCTTCTCCTTCTCTTCTTCTCCTCTCCTCTATCTCTCCTTCTTCTTCCTCTCTCTTCTCCTTCTTTTCTTGTCCTCTCCTCTATCTCTCTCTCTTTGCACTAACAAATTAGGCACCTTTTGCACTCTCCTTGTCCCTCACACACGCAAGACATGAGCAAGCATCCCCCATAGACACTTACACGTCTCTCTCTCTCTCGCTCTCTCTCCCTGAGCACACAAGGAGGGGGGGAGAGCGCTGCCTGTGAACGCTAGAGGAGGGGCACATTCAATAACGAATGGGGGGAGAGTGGCCACGCTACCGTCGAGCCAAGGAGGGGGGTGCCTTTCAGAAGATGGGGGGGCCTGTGGACACTAGAGGGGGGGCCGCTGCCCTATGCGAGGGAGGAGGGGGAGGTTTTATAGGGGGGTCGCTGCCACCTTCGGCTTGCATGCCCCCCAGCTCCCACACGTCACCCTCTCTCTCTCTCTCTCTCTCTCTCTCTCTCTCCCTCTCTCTCTCTCTCCTCACCATGCTACGATAGGGGGAGAGATTTAAAAAATTTAAAAATTTTAGGGGGGGAGGACTGTTCCTATGGGGGATCACGAGGGTCACCGGGGGGGGGGGGGGGGGGGGGGAAGAAAAAGGAGATATTACAAGGAGGACCATGAAGCACTTAAAGTTTTTTTAAACCTCACTAATATACCCAATGTTATTCAACATCAAAATAATGGATCAATTTTACACATCGAGGGGTTTGGGGACTATCAAGTTGAATGGCATCTTGCAGGTGATTTAAAAACATTGAAGTGTGTGTTTGGTTTATCAAATGCAGCGAATGCAAAATTTCCGTGCATATACTACATGCAAACTAGGAAGAAAGGGAAATATGGAAAGAAGGAATGGCTTGCCAAGGCAAGACAACAAGGTGCTCCAACCCGTGATCAAAAAGTCATGAGAAATGGAATGCTAGTTCCAATGGATCCAAACTGGTGCCCTATTTTGGAAATACCACTAACAAGGGTTCACTTTTGCACATTGCATTGTTTAGTTAGAATAATTGAGAAGCTAGTATATGAATATATGCTTTGCATATAAGATGCAGCCTGCATCAAAAGCTGATGCTACATGCAAGAAGGTAGAACAAGTCCTCTCTAAAGTTGGATTGCATGAGGGCCAAGTAGAAATAAAAAAGGAGGAGAAAATTTTGAGAAAGAGTGGAAATATCCCTTGTAAACCATGCTTTGCTAGACCCAAGGCTAGGAAGTTTATATCTCCACCTCGAGATGAGGAAGGCAATATACTTGTAAAACAACCAGAGAAGTATGAAGCATGGAAAAAGTTGCACCTTGCTATTCCAAATTGGAGCAATGGGGCACGAACGAGGATTGCTAAGGCAGAAGTGTGGATACACCTAGATAGATTAGCAGCTCTCTTACAAAAGTTGAGGTTTAGGGATGGTGATGCCAATACATTTAAAGAGACAGTTGCTAAATTTCATAAGTCCATAGTAGAGGCATGGACTACAAATAGTATAACACACTACATGGTCAGTATTGTCACCATTACAAAAAAAGATCATCATTTGGAATTATTTTGTGTTTCTAATATCTCTTCTTGTGTAGCATATACTTGAAGCACATGGTCCATACTTTGCAGATCCAGGAAGTTTGGCAGTATGGTCAACTCAAGGCATGGAACGATCTCATTGGCAAGCTCACTGTGCTTTTCAAAAGGCAACTGATCATGGAGGTGGCATCAATGATTCCAATTCTATGAGGTAATTATTACAATGGTGGTATAGGAGACTAGAGATACGATATGAGGAAAAATAAAAGAAGTCCAAAACCTCTTATAAGTAGGGCAACATATGAAGTGAGAAAAGCAAGATATGAAAACAGCACAGCTAGACAACGCCACGCAGAATGGTTGGCAACCCATGAGAGAGATGGCAAGAAATGGAGACCTAGATAAAGATAATACTTTTGATGCATTTAGAGTCCACGAGAGAGCATAGGTACCCAGGATATGACACATCAATACTCCTATCTTTAACATGATATGTCTTGCAAATTTTGTTTAAATTTTTGAAGGTTTGTCACTATGTTTTTCAAAGTCGATTTTGAACTATGTTTTTTAATTTTAAAGTTCATTTACACTACAGTAAGTTTAAAAGTTCGTGCTTAAGTCAAGTCTCTCCTTTCATTTTTTCCCATTACTCTTCACTCTACCCTCCACCTTTCTATCCTTCATTATCACAACCATGGCACGTTCCAAGCTTCCTATCAAGAAGGCGCCTGCAAGAGCAAGAGCTCAATACTCTTCTGGATCTAGTGAGTGTACTGTGAGTGACAAAGGTCCCTTGGCCGACAACGATAGCCCTACTGCAGCTAATAATGGTGGTGTTACTATGTCCAACAATGGTGGCCCTAGTGTGGTCAATAATGATGGTTCGCCATTGTCCAGAAATGGTGGTCCATGTGCTCCAATTGCTCCACCTCCCACTACTGCTCCAGCTGGTAATGCACGTCCTCCAACACATAAGAAACGAATATGGAGACCAGGCATAGCTGCGCTATGTGAGATAAGGAAATTCCAAAAGAGTGCCAACTTGATTATTCCTAAGGCACCATTCTCTAGGTTGGTGCAATAAATACTGCAAGATCTGCAGTTAGGGCATCATCACAAGTTCTTTTCAAGGAACCAGGCAAGGAATGTGGGGCAATGGTCAAGCCAAGCCTTGCTTGCTCTCCAAGAAGCAACTGAAAGTTACTTGATTGATCTAATGGGTAATTCTCAAGTTTTAGCCATTCATGCCCGACGTATCACTATTAAGCCCATAGATATGGTTCTTGTTCGTAGGATCTGCAACAACAAGGATGCATTTAATCTTAATGTCAACAATATGCTTTGAGAAGCTACCTTGTAATTGGATCTATGTTTTTAGCTTAGGTTTGGTTGTAGATTGTAAGGAGCTTAGTTTTGGTTTATCTTTCCAGTAGACCTTCAAGTATTTGATAGTAGTGGTGGAGCTAAATTTTGCCTAGATCTAGTTGTACTTCGTGCAATGCACTATCTACCGTGTATTTCATGGTTTCGTAATGCCAAATCTGATATTTGTTATTTTATTTTGCCATGATTTGCATTGTGCATATTTTCAAGTTTCTAATTTTGAAAGTAGTTTTGTTAAGGATAAATTCAATGAGCAATCACACACACATTAGTGATCAATTGTACATGGGCCGATGCACTATATCTTTATTGTATTTAGAGATTTGGCAACACTATATCCGATATGCGATATTCCATTTGACCCATGACTTATTTTTTGTGAATTTTTAAGTTTCTAATATTTCACGTAGTTTGGTTGACAACACATTTAGTATGCGGTTGCGTACACTCGGTGCAGTGGTGAGTTTTTCTATTATCAATGAAGTATAATCCAGTTTTAATGCATTTTCAAAAAATGATTGAACCGTCAATTTTATAAATCGAAATCTGGTGAAACTTCACCCACATGTCGGGCATTATAAAAACTCATGGATATTTAAAAATTGGCCCTATCAAAAGTCTCTAGGACACCTGTTCGGAGGCTCGCGTTTGGGGCCCTGAATCCCTTGATTCATGGCCCCAGATGCCAGCCTCCAGACAGGTGTCCTAGAGACTTCTGATGAGGCCAATTTATTTTTTTGTAGTTGATATACCCTACAAGAGTCCACTGGTAAAATTTCACGTCAATCGAATCATCGGTCATATTTTTCCAAAGCTTGGATACATTAATTCAGATTTAAGGGTTTTTTGAAAGTTCTGCTATAAGTTTAAAGTTTCACCTCATTTTACACATTTCACTTTTGAGTTTTGGGTTTTCTATCCTAGAAGACATGGCACGCACCAAGTAAGAAGCCCAAAGACACCCCCTAGAAATCCTATGCAGAGGCCACCTCCCCCAACTCCACCACCACTACGCCAGCATCGCAAGCGTCGATGGAAGCCAGGCATAGTAGTGGCTCTTTGTGAGATCCACCATTACCAGAAGACCACACACCTCTTGATACCAAAGGCTCCATTCCAGAAGCTAGTGCATGAGATTATGGACAACATACTCATTAAGAACAGCAGGAGGCACTTCCTAGATGGAACACGCTTGTAACAACCCGATCTCTAGACTGCCCAAGCCCTCCTTGCACTACAGGAAGTTGCCGAAGCCTATGTCATCGACTTGTTTGGAGACTCCGTCTATGCAACAATACATGCAAGGAGAGTCACCATCACTGATAGGGATTTGCGGATAGTGAGGTTCTTTCGGCGATGGAAGCATAGTCCTCGCGAAGATCAACAATGATAGGGGTGTACTACCAAAACATATACAGAATGTAGCTTTCAAAGAGATTTTGTAAAACCCTGGTTGTAATGGATCCCATGTAAAATGTTATGAATATGAATACAATTTTTTTGGCGCGTCTTATTTTTGTTTATTTACTTGTTATTTGTTTTATTTATATCTTTGAGTTATTGTTACATGCGTTCGAATGAATACATATTGTGCACGAGCTTGATAAAGCACTACATATTAAATTTAGGGTACCAATCATGTTGCATATAAATCTGATAAATAAATGTAATATTCAAGTAAAAAACAATAATAAACGACGCGTATGACAAATTACATTGCATGCAAATCCAACAAATATCAGTTTTCATTACTTCAAGAGAAGATTACAAATTACATTACATTGGTGATGAGATATCATTTGACATTAAGTACTTCTACTCTCTCCTAGGCTTCTTTGAGCTAGACTCTCCATGGTCAGAGCTATTCTTGATCATAGGCAACAACACATTTTGCCCTAGTAGTTCTTGCCTAATGACATTGGGGTCTTCGACACCAACAACCATACCACAAGCTACCATGGAAAAAAGTGGCCTAGACCTAGTATTAGAGAATAAGTAGAGGAGCTTCGAACATCAAAGCAATACTACTTTCTCCAAGCTAGAGTTCGTTGGGATGGTCTTAAAGGGCCCAGCCTTTGTTAGTGCCCTCAACTTCAAGAAGTTCTCGGAAAAATCCGGAGTGCATGTCTTATGGAATACAAAAATGTCGCTTACAAGCTAGCCGATATACTCCTTTAATGCCAGTCCTGCACCCTTCCTTGGCTACTAGATCGGCCACCTTGTCTAGATGAAAATTCATCTATATAGACAATGTCCTGCATCACACAAGTTCAATGTTAGACTCACTGTGTCAATCTCACTATGCATGGAGTGTGGTAAAGATATATACATTGGATTTGCATCAAAATTTACTAGTAGGGCCCCTAGGGCATAGGGAGTGTGCACATCAAATTTTGCCAGGATCCGGCCCCCAGAGCTGCCCTGGCCAGAGGCTCGCGTCTGGGGGCTTGAATCTTCAGCCATAGCAACTCTGGGGGCCCGATTCAGGCCCTCAGATGATGCAAGCCTCCGGTCAAGGTAGCTCTGGGGGCCCGATCCTTGCAAAAATTGATATGCACACTCTTGATGCCCTAGGGGGTATGCATATCAAATTTTACCGAGATCAGGTCCCCTAGAGCTGCCCTGGCCAAAGACTCACGTCTGGGTGTAGATTCATGCATCCAAACAGATTCATGCACCCAGACGCGAGCCTCTGGCCAGGGCAGCTATTCCTGCACCCAAACACGAGCCTCCAATTAGGGTAGCTTTGGGGGATCGATCCCGGCAAAATTTGATGTGCATACTCCCGATGCCCTAGAGGCCCTACTAGTAAATTTTGACGCAAATTCAATAACATTAATCCAATAACATTTGCTACTACAGCAGCTGGGCCACCCTCATCTCTCTCTTGGGAAGGTACTACATAGTCGGGTCGAGGTCCAAAAATTCTTTCTTGCAACTGCTCGAACTCCTCATGTGAGATCTCATACTGTGGCACCGTATTCTCAATCTGCTCTTGGATGCTCACAATGGCAGAGATGTCATCGACACTCATGCCATCATATCGAGCCACCTCA